>NW_026781931.1:0-600000 GCF_031769215.1 Ylistrum balloti | reverse complement strand
GATGTTCGTTTTATTATGGATAATAATGTTTTGAAGTGAAATGAAAATAGTGCAAAAATGGTGTCACCGTTTGATTTTGTTTACTTTTTTACTTTCAACCTGTCACAATATAAGTTTCCTGAGGTATGTTGTGAAAATTAACCTCAAGATGGCTTTCATTTCCTATGAGATGGAGGAAAGTTGCATCCATGTCCTGATTTTTGTTTGCTAAGGCAGGTAGCAATAAAAACATCCCAAGACTTTTCTTAAAAATCTCATATGGCGTGACAACTGATTTAAGATCCTATGTATATATACAGTATATAATTAGTGGTAATTGCATACATTAAATTATAGAAAATATGTAGATGACATTTTATAGCATAAAGGTATAGTATGTATGGGTGAGCAACACCAATGTCATTATTAAAGTGCTTGCAAAATTGAATTTAATTTTCTTAATAGGAGTTAATTTAAGAATATGTACCATGCAAATTTATGCAGCATGGTATGGTTAATGATATACAGAGCATATTTGTATGTTCTTTGTAATAATTTATCTCCGAATTTTTTTCCATTTCTATAGCAAGACAGAATGCTACCATGTTAGTGTGCTCCCTGCAGTTCTCTTTGTGTATGTTAAGTCTGAATAACACAAAATTTGCCACTTTGAAATGAAATTTTTAATGCCAGACTTATGAAAGATTTCCTCCCTGTTAATACATATCAGTTTTCTTTTTCAGATATTTGAATTTTTAAAGTCCAGAGAGGATTTTATCGGGACACTTTTAAAACACATAGGCACCTCAGCAATAATGGACCTGCTCCTCAGACTACTTACATGTGTTGAATCTCCTGAAATCAGGAGAGCTGTGATAGAGGTAAGAACATACTAATGGTGATGGTAGAGAAAGGGTGACTGCTTAAGTGGCATCTGAATGAGTTTGAAACCCTTTACATGAGAGACAAATAATATTGAGGTATCCTGACCCCATATTTATTTCTGAAGTTTACGATGAAATCCTGTGATTGAGCACTAAGGTGCATTCTGCCATTGATTTATATTGATAAGGTAAAAGCTTGAAGTTTGTAGTGAAAAACCAACACAATAACAAAATGTATGAACATGTATGCTTTGATTTCCAAAGCTTGACTATTGTTTTGTTGTTTCAGTGGTTAAATGAAAATCAGATTGTTGAAAAATTAGTTGGATGCTTTAAGACATCAACTGATGAAGATGTAAGTAGTAAATACATGTATAGATTGTTTTCTGTTTATCTTAACCTGGATGTTTGATCAGTATTGTTATTAAAGTTCAGCTGATATCTTGTCAAGCATTAGTGGTTAATGAAAAGCAGCATATTTTCCTGCAATTAACTTTGGTCAAGTTAGAATACTTGTTTATACTTGCATGAATGTTAAACAGTTAAGCCCTCTGAGGCTCTGACTTAACTAGCCCTCAGTAGTGCTAGAGTTGTAGAAATGTTGACAACTTTATTTACTTTATTTATGGTAGCTACTTTTTAGTTAAATTATATGCTGTAGCTGATGAAATGAAATGTTTTTGATTTACTCTGGAATATTGAAGTTTTTTTTTTGAGTGTCTTTTACTTGTATGGTTATAGGTTCACTGTAATGCAGCCCAGTCCCTGTGTGATATTGTACGGCTTGGGAGGGAACAGCTCTCACAACTACAAGATAAGCCAGAGCCTGATCCTCTTCTCAACACAGTAGAAATGTATATATTCGTCATTTCATAGCCGCAATCCATAACTTGATTCTGTGATACATTGGGAACAAGTATGACAACAGCACAATAAAAAAATTATGATATGCATTTAATTACAGCAGTTGAAGATAAATCCTCAGGTAGTAGCATATTTGGTGTTCAAATAATTTTACTTTCTACCTTGAGTACCTTCTACAAGTTTTGCTGTATTGGGCCACTGTGGTTGTCAAGCTCTATTAGGAGTCCATCTACATTAGTCCTTGATTTTTGTGATCATTGTGTAAACCTGTATTTTTTTATGTTGTCTCATTACAGGGAGGAAACAGTGTCAGACTTGCTCAGCAACATGTTGGACACTGAATGCAATGAGTCTGTTATAGTCAATGGTTTATCTGTGATACAAACTCTCTTAGAATTTAGGAAACAGGGGTGAGTAGTAGAAATTATACACATTTTGTACATTTCCCAGTCGCAAATATTGTGGAACTTTGTTTATTTTGCTCACATGTA
The DNA here is from genome assembly GCF_031769215.1 of Ylistrum balloti. Lineage (NCBI taxonomy): Eukaryota > Metazoa > Mollusca > Bivalvia > Pectinida > Pectinidae > Ylistrum > Ylistrum balloti. The sequence continues at coordinate 597,782 of NW_026781931.1, read as the reverse complement.
GGATATACTTTTCTGCAGTATCTGCCTATCATCTACATTTCAAATGCTACGTAACCTGAATGCCTTCATCAAAGGCATCCTCAGGGAATTAGAATAAAAGTTCTTACTGCACAACCAGTTGAAGATTTGAGGGTGATGTTTCGATGACAACACCTTCACCTTCATCAGACAAAATGATCAGACTGAGGCTTACTAATACTGATATATGTAGTATACAAGATGGTACTGAATTATGTCTTTTTCAACAGTATTTTAATTCCATGTACACTAAGATAATTGTGTTATCACCACAGGTATTCTATTGAAATTACCACCTGAAGAATGTTAAAAATCTGTAGGGAAGAGTCATCATACTTCATGTGTCTTCTGAAATGGATATAAACAGTGCAATCATTGGTTATTCTCTTTCTGTATTTCAGTCCTGAAGGATCAACAGAACATATTTCTACACTAGACACAGAACGTTTAGCCCAAGGTGTTAGTAATGTTTTATTAGCAATAACACCCAGACTACGGGATTTCCATCATTTACTCACGAATCCACCCAAGGTATGTGTATATTTTCAACCTGACAGAAGGAATTTGTGATAGCAGCTGGAAGGCAATGCCAACTGTGGTTCTTTTTCTGTATTTTTACACAACCTAACAGCTCTAGAATTAAGGGTTGGTATGAAAATTACAGACTGTTGGTGTATGTTATTCATGGTTTCCTGTAGTAGCTTAAATTCGTGTTCATTGTAATGAATCATTTTTCTCTTTTATTAGGTTACTGAAGGTAGATTTTAAAAATGTAATACACATGTACTCTTTTGATTCAAAATGTCTTGATATTTATTTACTTTTTTGTCTTTGCAGCAAAAATTTTGTACAATGCCTACATCAATAGGAACTCTTGAACCACCACTTGGAAACACCAGACTGCAGATAGCACGTCTTGTATCGGCACTCACTTTAACCAATTCACATTCTGTTACTGTAGAATTAGCCAATTTGGGGACCATGGGGGTTTTAATAGTAAGTATTTAAGCAGTTCTATTTTTTTAAATTTGGTTTTGATAAACTATGGACTATAATGCATTTTTATGTAACATTATGTGGTAACCAAGGTGACAACAGTATAAAAACTGCGCTTGAGTTTGATTGGTTATTGAATTGTTATAATTAATTACTAAGTCTACTTTGAACTTTTTTTTCCCACAGGATTTATATTTCAAGTACTGTTGGAACAATTTTCTTCATACGCATGTTTCACAATGCATCAACACTGTGTTATATAATTCTCCTATTGAAACTGATGGAAAGAAAGAACACCTACTTTTAGTCCAGGTAAATTTTAGATGATACTGCTATTTCATCTCTATTAATGGTCATCACTTATGTGATATAAATATCTCGTCTCTATTTATTGTTATAACTTATGTGATATAAATATCCCATCTCTATTTATTGTCATCACTTCAGGGACATTTTGCTCTGTAGTGGTTGCTTAGCACAGAAGGGAATTTTTTGTATTTCATACAAATGCATTATAATGATAAAGCTTAATACCATGAGTGTAAAGACAAATATGAAGTTAAACTTGAAAGTTGTATTCAGCTTTCTGACTGGTTCCTGTTGATTCATAATACTTATTAAACTAACCAATTTCATGGAACCTATATCATTTTCACCCTGATTACCAGCTCCATCCGATGATTTCTATCAAGAGATTATTCTAAAATTCTATTGTAACTGGATGTAATGATAGGTCCTTTCCTTAGAGGTCAAAACTTTCTATGTAATAGTTATCGCTGTTTAATTGGTAGGTTTATCAAAAGTTTTTACATTCAAAATAAACTACTAGACAAGGTAAATATATTGAAAACTTTTCCAAAAAATACTTTCTAAATTTGCTTTGTCTTTTTCAGTTATTTTCGGAATTCCATCTCATTCAACGAATAATGGATGTGTGGGAAGAGAATGATCAGCAACAGTAAGTTCTGTTCTCAGTAGAAGTTTAGATTTTGCTTTGAACAATGTTTCTGGAAATATAGAAAATTATTGTAAGTTTGAATAGAGGTATGTCACACTATGTTTACTATATTATTTTTGTAGAAGTCGAGAAAAGGGTAGAAGGCGAGGCTACATGGGTCACTTAACCAAGATAGCCAATGACGTGGTAGCTGTTCTAGAAAAGGGGGAAAACACAGACTTACTAAAGGAGCAGATTAGTGGTTTGTATTGTAACAAAAGTTATGCAGGAAAAATGCATGAAATGATGTTTGAATTGTATTACAACACCAGGATTGAAACCTTTTATATGTGTCAAAGTGTCTTCACTTGATTCATGAAAATGTGATATTGGATCTCATACACATGTCTAACTGACCTGTACAGTTTTGGAATATCTCCAACATACACAATTGTCAATTATCTTCTTGCTATTTGCTTAATGTGGAAATTATGATTATGGACCCATATTTAAATTCTGCCATTTCAGAAATGGACGAAGAACACAGAGAAAAATGGGACACTTTCATCTCTGGTAGTTTAACAGAATTAAACAAGAAAAATACGATAGAATTGGTAAGTCTGAACTATGCCTGGTATCATCTGATGTTATAATAAGTGTATCAAGTGTAACTTAAGGTTGTAATTACATTCAAACTATTTGCAAAGGTTGAAATTGTAATCATTAAATGAATGATAATTCATGTTCAAGAAAACCAAAAAAATACTAAATCTACATGTTTTATGGACCGTTTGCTTATATCAACACTGGGAAAAATAGGATTTTGAGTTTAAATAGTATTCAATTAAAGAACTGACATTTTTTGTACAGGTGCGGGGTCATCCGATTGCATCGAGTAGCGATGATGAGGACCATGACTTTAGAGACATTCCTTTCCCCCAGGACGAGGCTATACAGCAGGTATGGTTTTATTTTAACCTGCCCGTTTAGTTATTCAACAGGCAAACTTGAATTAATACTGAAATGATTAAGATAAGCATTTACAATTTGGTTTAGAATTTTATCAATTTATATGCTTTTGCTTTCTGTATTATTGTTTTTAGAAGCTTGTACATGCATGACACGGAAAATTTTGAAGTATCATTTGCATGTAACATGACATGTCGGCAGAAATACTTTTGATGTATGAGAGTTATTAAGGAGAGAAAAATAGCTTCACATGGTTATTTGGTTAGATGTGGTAACAAATAGAGTTCCATTTGTAAGTTCAAGTGTTTTTGTTGAGACATATATAGATACAAGTTGAGAATATCTCTCAAACTTGTAAATGTTTTGTCCCATTTAAGCTCTGTTTTTCCTTAGTTGTACTGAATAGTTGGCAGTGAAGTTGTTATTTGTGATCATCTAAGGTAACTGAAATACTCTGCAAACATTTGATATCAAAACAAGAGAATCTATGCTATTTGTTTGTTTACATGTACAAAGTTTAACCTCTGTGAACTAGCCTACGCTGGGACAACTTCAAAAATCAACAAATATGCTATAAATGACATTTTAATTCACTGTCTATTTTGCCTCATACATGTTTTAAAAGTTGATATTTCAATTTCAAATTTGGAAGTCTGTCATCACTATCTTTAAAATTTAAAAAAATTCATATGTCCTACTGCATTACTGTTGCCTGTGCTTTTTGTATATATTGGTATTATCATTTTCTTGCACGAGTACATTTTTGATAGAAAATTCTGTATAGTCACCAATGGCCATCTTGAATTTCGCACCCAAAAGGGTTTCTGTGACATGGGAGGGTGATGGCTAGCTTACTGTAGAACAGATAGGTGTGTCCACTCCTGGCATGGGTGGGTGGGTACACAGTTGTTCGTGGCTGCTGATGTGCCGCCTGATTTATTATTCATCAGGCCTTCTCTGATTACCAGCTGCAACAGATGACCAGCAATTTCATCGACCAATTCGGCTTCAATGAGGAAGAGTTTACTGAACAGGAAGGGAAACTTGAGTGAGTGAAGGATTTGTTTTCCTTTTTGTTGATATATACTTAATCCTGTTTAGTTTTGAAATCTTTTATTCCCATTATAGACTTCATGTTAAATGTTTAAAGATTGTATTGTGAGTAGATATATTTCTGAAGACAAGTGATTTGTACCTGGTAATATTTCGATAGATTTGCTGGCAATTCTAGTATTTTAAAGTGTTCTTCAGTACCATTTACTGTAAATCACAGATTTCAAGAATACTTTATTTTGCAAAGTTACCTGTTTAGACATATTTACATATATACATGATTTCGTGATTGCTGATCTAGAAATGACTGAAAAACTTGTGAATGATAAGCTATTAGAGACCAAGATTCTTTAAGATTCCAATATCAGTAACAAATCATCATGAATGCCATTCAGTTATTTTTTGTCAAATAATCCCAAAGGATTTGAATTCTCCTATTGATGCGAATCCCATGCAAAACATGTATAAGTGATTTACTTTGAGTCTTGTTGATTGTTTATTTTGTTTAATGTTCTTGTTTCATGTCCGCTGTTCGCAGATGAATTTTTTGGAATCTAGCAGGACCATTAGTTTTTAATGAATTAAGGTTGTCAGGGCCTTGCATATCATTTGAAAAGTTTGTCTGATTGTCCTGTCAGACTACACTTGTCAACATAAGAGTATAATAATAATAAAAAAAACACACTGCATAGACAGTAGATGAAATGTAATGTCCTCCTCATTTCAGAATCTCTAAAATCATGTTCTCAATGCTTAAAGGCTCATAATCATTAATTTGATGGATTGAATATGAAAACATTGTTTATTTTCAGCTCACTTTTCACAGAAAGGATATCCAGTATAGACTTCAACATTCAAGCAAATGAGGATCATGTAAGCATGTATTGATTTTCATAAGGGCTGGCAAAATCATCGCAGAAAGATTTTAAGAGTACTTGTGAAGTTTTGAGTCTTATTCTGTTGTCACAAGTAAGCCCCATCTCCCATTCACAAATGATTTACCAATAGTGTAGAGGTTACTGATTTGAAATAACCCCTTTCATTCAGAAAAGGGAGGAGAGCTTATTAGTAGACAAGGAATTTGTTGGAAATTCTTTGGAACAGCCATAGAAATTTGTATGTGTATCACTAGGCATGGGCTTACTGACAAACTAACATAATGAAACAGCTAGTACATGATATATACATTCAACACATTCATCATTTGCTTTAACAGGCAGCGAGCTCTTCAATGTTTGACCAAGCTTGCAATGAGAAAATACAGCAGTTCGATGATAATGAGGATAGTGATGAAGACATCTGGGAAGAAAAGGAGATCACCTACTCACCAAGCTCACAGGCTAAAAGGCCAGGGTATGCATCGTTTGATAAAGTATTAAGTATATAATACACTATAATGTATTGTGTGTGTAATTCAGATACATTTTAGCAAGATTTTATATCGCCCTGGTAGCTTGAAAGAAGACTTTCAAAGAAAAAATTGATATGTTTGATACAAATTTACAAACTGCAAACTATGAAAATAAACATTTTGTGAGGAGCATATCAAAACATTCATTGGTTTATGGTTGTTTGGGTAGGATAAGTTAATAGTGTCATAAGTTATCAAATAAAACCTGGAAACTGGCTGTATCTTGTTTACAGACGTCTGACAGAAACCTCTGGTGATGACAGCGATACCAGTACAGATAGTGAGGAGGAACTTGCCTCACCAAAAAGAATTCTACAGCAACCAAGTGAGAACATGGATGTTGACTCAAGTCAGGACGGTAAGGGATACAGCATTAACATTAAAGTGTAGTTGATAGAATTTTTGTATGGTTGTGTAATGATGGCTTTACTTGAGAACAGTTGTTAATTGATCAACATTGAACTCTGTTGCTGGTCAGTTTTGGAGTTGATTTATATAGTAACATGTTTTTCATTTCCTTAATTTACTTACCTCTAGTAATTTATCAAGTAAACAGATTCCTGTGACAGGTGAAAACTTTGTATTGATATATGTTTGATTTTTTTTTTTCGCTTCATTATAATCCAATCTAAGGTGACACTTCAGACTCGAGACTATGTTCTGCCTGTGGTTAATTCTTATCAAAGGTTATTTTCCATACATAAATCAATTTGTGGTTAATACATCACTAAAATTTGAAGAGAAAAGGAAATTTTTGATTATAAACAAATGGTCAGTGCCAGAATCTCTGTTATTGAGGTAAATTGTCTCATTTACAGCTTGGCAGGCCAACTTTGATGATCAATCGACACCAGTTGCAATGGACACTTCACCGTGGACCACCTCTCAGCAACAACACCAAGAACAACCAAATCAAACGGATGGGGAGAACTGGGCGCAGTTCACTAACAAAATACCTGTATCCCAAAATGAGGACAACTGGGCAGACTTCAGTAATATAAACGATTTAAGCAGGTAAATGATTTATTGAAGATGTGCTCTGTTGTAAGCAAATAATTTCTGTGTAGGAAGTATTGAAATTATGTAAATTTTAAGTGTCACAGACTCTTATTAGAGAATGGGGTATCACCATTTAGAAAAGTGATCAGTATGACAGACTCTTATTAGAGAATGCCATTTAGAAAAGTGATCAGTTTGACAGACACTTATTAGAGAATGGGGTATCACCATTTAGAAAAGTGATCAGTATGGTGACTGTAAGACACTTATTAGAGAATGGTATCACCATTTAGAAAAGTGATCAGTATGGTGACTGTAAAGGCCCTTGGGTCTCTTGTTGCCACTTGAAAAAAAAAAACATTCAATGGTCCAAGATTTCCAAGGCATTGTGGCATTATAAAAATCTGACATTGATCTTTCTGACATAGTAACTATCTGATAATGACAAAGTCGTCCAATTAAATACCTGACATTGACTGGGCTGACATACTGAATATCTAATGAAGCCCAGTCAGACTTACTAAATATCTTACATTGACTGGGCTAACATAAATATCTGATGTAGCCCTGTCTGACATACTTCTTGGCCATATCAATTTCAGTAATAATATTGAAAAAGTGAAAGAGTGATAGATGAAATTTACAATGTTGGCTAATCTAATGTTGATTTGGGTTTAAGTTCTGCACCTGGGCCAAGGAGCAGTTCCCCAGTGGAGATGGATACAACTGACATCAACTCACGACCTGCGGCATACTGTGAGTATACCACATGTCCATTCTGCTGGTTTATTCATTACATATGCAGGGATTTCCATAATTTTGTTAGTAGTAGGCTGTGTAGTGAAAGTAGGAGGCTGGCCTGCCGTGTACGTGTAGTCGTGTACAGAACATTATTACGGAACTGTATTGGTGTAGGCGGCCAAATGATCAAAGTGGCTGGTCAAATTGGCCGGCGACCGGCTCATATGGAAAACCCTGCATATGATTAAGTCTTTTAAGGTGCTTTCTCATATATCCATTGGTTAGGCTGTAAACTGTGAAGTAGACTTGCATCCATCTTCACATCTATAAATTCACATGTATCTGTTACTAAGATATGTTATATACTGTGAAGTAGACTTGCATCTACCCACTCATCTGTAAATTCTCAAATATCTGTTTGCTATGCTGTATACAGTGACCAGTAGCCTTGCATCTACCCACTCACCTGTAGATTCTCAAATATCTGTTTGCTATGATGTATACTGTAGCTGATAAACTTACAACTGTCCAATCACCTGTAAATTCTCGAGTGTCTGTATACTATGACTGGTAGACTTCTCGAGTATCTGTTTGATGTGCTGTATACTGTGACTGGTAGATTTATCGAGTATCTGTTAGATGTGCTGTATACTGTGACTGGTAGATTTCTCAAGTATCTGTTTGATTTGCTGTATACTGTGACTGGTAGATTTCTCGATTATCTGTTAGATGTGCTGTATACTGTGACTGGTAGATTTCTCGAGTATCTGTTTGATGTGCTGTATACTGTGACTGGTAGATTTCTCGAGTATCTGTTAGATGTGCTGTATACTGTGACTGGTAGATTTCTCGAGTATCTGTTTGATGTGCTGTATACTGTGACTGGTAGATTTCTCGAGTATCTGTTTGATGTACTGTATACTGTGACTGGAAGATTTCTCGATCGTCTGTTTGATGTGCTGTATACTGTGACTGGTAGATTTCTCGAGTATCTGTTTGATGTGCTGTATACTGTGACTGGTAGATTTCTCGAGTATCTGTTTGATGTGCTGTATACTGTGACTGGTAGACTTCTCGAGTATCTGTTTGATGTACTGTATACTGTGACTGGTAGATTTCTCGAGTGTCTGTTTGATGTGCTGTATACTGTGACTGGAAGACTGGAGTGTCTGTTTGATGTGCTGTATACTGTGACTGGTAGATTTCTCGAGTATCTGTTTGATGTGCTGTATACTGTGACTGGTAGATTTGCTGGAGTGTGTTGTTTGATGTGCTGTATACTGTGACTGGTAGACTTTATTAATCCACTCGCCTGTAAATTCTCAAATAACGGTTTGATATGATGTCAACTGTGATTGTTAGACTTACATATATCCACTCACCTGTATATTATCGAGTATCTTTTTGATATTTTTATAATGGTGGTGACTCTCAATGTTAATCACTAATAGTCTTAGGATGAACAAGTTTTTTTGCTCCCCTACTTTTATATCATGGTTTTTATTCAGTGGCCAGAAGTGCTCCAGGAGACCTTGGATCATCTTTACAACAGGTGAGAAATGACATCAAAACTGATGATCTGGAGGTGGAGTCATCAGAAGAACATGTACAAGGCAGCGAAGTAACGTCTACATCTGATATTGTCACTTCACCAAGATCTCCAACTACTCCACGTTCTCCACTATCCTCATCAAGTGATGCAACCCCTCAGCCCTCCAGTCAGAAAACAGCAGTTGTCAGGTAAGACTTCTATACATTGTAAGATTTCATTCATTTCAAGATGTATTCTGTTTTCAGTTTTGAGAAGGCTTGATTTGGAAAAGTTGCATTGTACTTTGCAATAATTTAAGACCACCAGGAAGAATGGTCAAATGTAGTCTTGATAACATGGTGGTTCTGCAAGTGAGAATAACCATTTCAAGCTGGCGTTCAATTAAGATAAGGACTTATGTTATCAATCTGGAGTGGAGTGTGTAGCTCACATCGTCAGAGGGTTGGCTGTTTAAATCGCCCACCTCCGTAAACAATTCTCAGTATCACTATTTCTAGAGAAGTAATGGATTGATCTTTCTCCAATTTTATAGGTAGATTGCGCTTGGTTCCTAGATGTGCCTGTTTAATTTTTGAACTATTCAGACAAACAAAATGGCTTAAAGATAGGTGGCCATGGTTGATTTTGACAATGAACGTTTGGATAGATTTTTTTCAAATTTTGTATGTATGCTCCCTTTGGTCCTAATTTTGCTCTTCTAGTTTTAAAACTGATCAGAAAAATAAAATGGCTGAAAAGAATCCATATTTGATTTGACATGTTATAATTATTATTACTGGTGATATATTGCCTGTAGCCTGCTGGAATGACAGGTTGTCAATTTTTTTTAAAATGAATTACCTTGACCCAATTTTAAAGTCACTGGGTTCAGATGTCTTGAAATCTTCAAAATTCTTCCTCTCAATAAACAAAAGGCCCAAAGTATTTATATTAGGCATGTAGATGCTTGAATGATGAGTGTGTAAGTCTTTAAATGCATTGCAGAGAAATTCTTGTTGGCTGGGATGTGCAGCAAAAATTGAAACTGTTGAATTATCTCATTTGAAAGCAAGGGTCAGTGCAGTGATGCCTAGTGTTGCTTGTGTAAGGATGTATAGAAGATTATTTACAAATTGTCTTTCATTCACTTCAGTGAGGAGCCCTCATCGTCTACAACTGACGTAGCAAGTGACAGTGGAGAGGTCAAGGTTGATGTGACTTTGACAGTGAAAGAAACTAATGGGAGTGATGGCAATAACGTAGAGGAGACCCCATCATCGTCAACAGAGGAGGCTGTAGGAGCTGACAGTCCAAGGTAGGCCAACGTCTATTTCAACACAAGGAATAAAGTATGTGTTCATTTAGAGGATTTCAGAGGATTTCTTTTTTTGTTGTGTTCTTCCCAAGATGTTACAGTTCTTAATTATTTAAAAAAAAGAAGAAGAAGAAAATTCTTTATTACCGTTTTCTTGTGATGTTAAAGTATTTGATAAAGGGTTTGTTGATGTACCAAACTCTTTTATTGGTCTCCTGATAATGACCCATTTTCTGACTTGTTATGGAACTGATGTTTCAGTCTGTCAAAGGACTTGTCTCAGAAGACTATGGAGACCACTGATCATATAGGAACGAATGGCCCAGTAGACGTACCCCAGTTAATAGAGGAAAATGCTAGTCTGTCTCAGGAACAAGAGGGAAATAGGTGTGTTACCAGTTCAAAAATATGACCAAAAAACTGAGCTTCTCTAGGTATTCTGATTAGTACCACCTATGCAAACGAGTTGTTTTTATGAATTTCCTTAAATGTGAGTACGTAATTTGAGGTATAAACTGAATGATGTGTGGTCAAATACTGACTTTTAAGTACACGGACCAGGTATTAATTATGCATTCACTGAGATCAGCCTTGGTTATGATCTACATCAGCCTACTGAATTAGTCGATGACTTGTAAAACCATTATGAAAGTATATTTAAGTCCTAAAGCTACTGAAATTTCACTTACCTGTACACCAGAGGTAACTACTGCAAATGATAATGTGCGGGTATCTCCTTCATCCTCCTCATTTCTAATGTCAACATTTTCTGTCACTTTTTTCTGTTTTTGAAACTAGTGCGGAATAACTTTTATTAATTGCTGAAGTTATTTTATAAGATATTCCTTTTTGTTTTACAGTAATCAGGCCAAAGATTGCATAGAAAAGAAGGATAGTGCATCGGTCAGTGCCTCTCCAGCTACCAACGTTGTTCAGAATGGACCAGTTTGACTCCAAGTGTGAATCAAACTGCGTGTGAACCAGTGATCGGTTGGCAGCAAATTGTCACAATTAAAGCCTTAGAAATTCATGAAAAACAGTAAAATCTGTTGATGTTGGCCAAGGTCCAGTGAACTGCTCAGCAGTAATGTGACTCACTGAACGGTTCTTCTCAATGGATAATAGGGAAAATAAAACAAAAAAACTTGGGCTTTTTCATGCCCAGTGTTCAGTGATTAAACCAATACTTAAATCTACCAAACAAAGAATCAGACAGAAATCAGTATTGATATCTATTTATGGATTGCCATTGGAGAGAGTGGAATGTGTGACACTGAATGTGGATTGAGATACTGGTGGTCTGAGGAAGGCTGGTGTTGAGAAGCTCACAACCTGAGAGAGGTCAGTGTTGAGAAAAATTCTCCCCACCCTATGGTCAGCCACAGTCTGCTGTTGTGTGTTGGTGCTGTGTACATATACCACCTTAGAACAAGTTTGTGCTGACAATGAGTAGTGGAAACTTGCCAAAAAATATTTTTTATTCTAAAATGATAATACTTAAAACTATGAAAATAGAAGATAGAGAAAGTGATGTATATTTGATGCATGTTTTAACTAGTTATTGTCAGAGAGATTAGACCTTGGTTAAGATGGAGAGTCATCATGCCAAGTATATGTGTTGTATGTAACGTGAATTGAATCACTGTAGCTAGCTGTGATCACTGTGTACACTTTTCGCCAGACTTAGACTGGCCTTGGTATACACTTAGGGCTGCTTCTGCTCACTACTGGCAGGGCATTGGTCATTACTCATCTCATCATCAACCTCCTCATTTCTCATTGTACTCTCAATGTTACCTAACCAAGGACAGCGCTGTATTGTTACATCACTGACTTGGTGCTGGTGAGAACAAATGCTATTTATTGAAGTCAGAGTTGCATGTGTGATTGCCAAATTATCATTAATTCAACAGTACAAGTGCTGTTGATATTTGTTCCTGATTACATGTGTGTAAGGTTGAGGATGTGAGAGGATGGAATGCAAGTCAGATTCGACATGTGTTGACAGTTGGAGAAAGGAGTACTGTTTTAAATTACACAACTCAAATATCTGAAGAAATATTTTTGTCTGTCTGTGCTTGAATTACGACATTGCAAAATGTTTCAAAATTTTATTTCATTTTTCTTTTTTGATGAAGGAAGTCAAACCTTAATCTGAGGTGTATCTTAAGATCAATGTGATGTAAAACATGATTAAACTACAGGAGTGTTGTGTGTGAAGGTGAGGAATGGTTTCTGTGTCAGAAGATGGTTTACAAGATGTTCAACAAATCATAATTACTGTTCAAGTGTTGAGTAGAAGGTCCATTATTAACAAGGTTGTGATATGTTACTTGTTATTAGAGTCAAGATAGTCACATTTTGTACTGAACAAGTCTCTATTCCATAGCCACTCCCTCCGTTACAAAAACCTTCATTTAGGGTAAAACACTGCAAGAACCCAGGCCTCTGTGGTATCACCTGCCAGAGCCCTACCAAGACGGTTCATCACCTGTCAGAGCACTGACAAATATAAAATATATCCACATCTTATAACTATAAATAACTATTTCACCAATTAAAATCTTGTATCTTCATCAAAATTACCTTATCATTCATGGTATTGAATATTGCCTGGACTAGTCTTAAGGGTCAGAACATTTTTCTAATTATGTGCACAAATGAGTTTGATGATAATGCTGTTGAGCCGGGATCCCGGTGATGTCATTCTGGCTACTGTTTAACTAGCAGTGTTCATTTTCATGTGTTATCATTCTAGATTAATGAGATTACCTTTAACAATAAAACATAAAAAAAAATAATGATAATGTGTGTGCATATATGTTACTATTAATATTGGTGAATAGTGATATACTTTTCACTGTTCCATGCCTTGACCTTTTCACTTAAATACACTCATCCTAACAGTGAAACCTTGAGGTAACTGGGTTTAATATAACATTGCAGTCTTGTGTTGTTCATAATTGTCACTTGTCTGTTTTAACTAACATGAGCTGTGCTGGTCACTGTCATTCATGTTTTAAATAACAAGAGGCTCATTCTCACAACTCGTCCAAATAACGAGGGTCAACATTTTCTATCGTTTGGATATCAGTGGGACTAAACGGTCCCAGCAGGAACTACATGTATTTCTTACTGGGCTCTTACTTAATCTGCTTTACACACGGCTGTCAGGAAATACTGTGAACAATTCTCACTGCATATTTATACCTCAGGGACTGAAAATGTGCAAGGATATCAACGATTCATTTTCATATTGCTCTTTTCCTTGCTGTTTGTAAATACAAACAGTAAAACATTTAGAAGATAATCTAGAATTCTAGGTATATAGTTTGGAATATTGCTAGCAAAATGGTGTTAATGGTGTAAGTCTAACAGTGACAAACATGTAAACCCCAAAGGAGCATTGACCAGTCTTACCATTTAACAAGTAAATGCTTTAAGCAAAAGCCTAGTAACTGTGTAAGCCAAGGTGTAGCCAGTAGTGTGAACTGTTATATACTTTCTGATGATAATACTGTTCTGATTATTAGGTGCTGCAGTGTTTTGTACATATATTAACAAGTTTATTGCTCTGACACATTTGTGGCCAAGATGTTTTTTTTTTTTAACTCAAAAAGATTTTTAAACAATGTTTTTTGAGATTTGTCAAAATTTATACCTGTAGTCCTAGCATTCCTTTCCTTCATTAAGATAATGTGCTGAAATGCTGAATGTTTGATATAAATGCATTCCTGTGTTGATGCACGGGTGGGATGGTGATGATACAAATATGAAATAAGTGGTATGGAATTGAAAACGGTGTCGTGGAATACCAAGTGTTGATTACAGAATTTTGTAAAATGAATGTACTGGTGACTTAATTGACAACTAACTAAGAATATGCCTGTTTTCTCATTTTGGAAGTAATTAGCTCTCTCCATTAATACTCGTTATTCCACAGAGGATAGGAAATGGTACATTGTGTTATATTACGGTTCTATGTAATGAGAGTGGTACTATGAAGCTGGAAACCAAAGTTACAGAGAAGGACCCTGCTCTTCCATCATTTATTTACTTTGTTATGAGTGTTATTGCTTTACTCTTGTTTACTTCACACTTTTCCATCATTTTGTTTTTACTAAAATAATGTTGCTTTCACACTATCAGTTGTCATGTTTGGACCTTGATTTTGAAAAAAAGCAACAAGTAAGGATCAGGATTAAGGCTGGCCAGTGGAATGTTGGGCATATTTAGGTTTGAGTGGGCCAACCTAAGCTATCTAAAAGTAAATGGCTGAATATTATCTGTTTTCTGAATTTTTGGATAAAACAGTGATAAAACAGTTATTATGCACATTCAGTATGGGTTGAAATGGAACTTGTTGTGTATTTGATGGGAAATTCTGTAATTGTTAATTTTGAACATTGTAACTTTTCCCAAATTACGTACAGGTATTTATAGTGGCATAATTTTGTAATTTTGTACTACCTGGAATGTTACAATTCAGTTATGTGGAAGAGGCCTACAACTATCTGAGGTTAAATGATATTTATTACTTAACTAATGTTACTTTCTTAACTAAAAGTATCTTTGTCTAAGCACTTGATTTAATAATTATTTTGTTTTTCTAAAATAAATTAGTATTTATTACTGGACTTTCATTAACTTAAGATTTAACCATCATTGTGATTTACTAAAATTAAGGTATCTTTAGTTAAGTAATATTTATTACTGGACTTTCCTTACCTTTAGATATAACCATCATTGTGTTTTACTAAAATTAAGGTATCTTTAGTTAAGTAATATTTATTACTGGACTTTCGTTACCTTTAGATATAACCATCATTGTGTTTTACTAAACTTAAGGTATCTTTAGTTAAGTAATATTTATTGATTTACTATGCAACAGTGATGGTATAATGGTTAGAAGTATACCTTCTGTATAACTGGTTTAAATGACAGCAACACTCTTATATCTGGTTCCTAGGTTACTGTGTACTGAACCAGGAAAGGTTTGTTATCTGAACCAGAATGTTTTATACTGGTAGAATTTGAAGTGGTAAAACATGACATTATATGTACTTTATAGTGTTATTGGTTTTGTTGTACCGTTGTATCTGATATTTTATTAGTTTGTGTAGGTTGTCGGAGCAAACCTCTACATTACTAAGTTACACATTAACGTATATTAAAGTTAATGAAACATATCTATAACGAATGGCAATGCATATTGACATGATCTTTATTTAATTGAAGCACTAATTTGTTACTCATGCTGAAATGTAGAAAATACTCCAGTTAAGGTTAATTCATAAACTGACAGTTAAAATGATATCAATCAAAAACGCTTTGATGGCAAAAGTTGCCTAGAAGTAGTCCCACTATTACAAAAAGCAAAACAGGACAAATCTCACCATTAACTATGTTTGTAAACATATTTTTTGTGATATTAGTTTGTTCAATATTTTAGTCATATTTCCCCATCATTTCCCATGTTCCTTGTTGATAAGAGTTCTAGCATCATTTTATACTAATGAAAAACATTCCTGGAAATGCAATGATGTAGCTGTGCCATGCATGTGGAAGCAGAAGTCTTAATTTGATCTGTTGATCAAATTTGTTATGGTTTATTCCCATTTTCCTACCTTTATCTGACCAACACTACTTTGAGAGTTATTTTGAGTTTTTATTCAGACTAGTTTTATTATGGCCAGCCTCTGAATGTTTTTCTTTCCTTTTGTTTTCTACCTGTCTCTTCATTATATAACTAGCGCAACAATTTGCCTGTGATTTTACAATGAGTATAGTATTATCTATTCTTTGGACATACAGCTTTAGAAGCTCGTGTCTTGAGACATTGTTTATGTGGACAAGTTTTAATACTTTTTTTTATAATATCCCGTCTTTCTATGTACAGAACAGGGAACAGGGGTAGATAACTGGTCAGCATGTTACATGTATATAATTATATATTATGCAATTCCAGGGAAAGACATTTTAAAACTGCAGACATTGTAGATATATTGAATCACACATTTTGTTGATAATGAGAAAGTTACAAAAAAGTGTGACAAATGATGAAGCGTTGTAAATTTTTCAACAAAAAGTGTTTATTTTGTCTGATCATAGATATCCATTCAGATGTACATGTATGATAAATACAAGACTATATTAAACTGATGAAATATTTTATCTGCATTGTTTTGTTTTGTTAGCTGGCTTGAATGATAATTAATTAAATTGTCATGATGGGGGCATAAAGCCTTCACTATGTCTGTGGTTACCTTAAGTTACCTTAACCATTTTAAATGGTGCATCTTAACCTTATTGAATTCCCCAATCTTTGCTTCTGAAAGTTGCCTTAACCATATTCAATGTCCTATCTGTGATTCACCATATGAAAGGATAGGGCCATGTGAACAGATTAACCAAATTCTGCTGTATACATGACATACCAGGATAGATGTCCAAGAGCTTTGTCAGGTGCTTATGAATACACTGAACAAACAAGACTAGGGCGGTTTTGTTGAACACTTGCAACAGAGATATGCTGTCTCGAAGCTTAGCTGAACTATGCTGAGCATAGCCAAGCCAACTCATATATACTAAACAGAAAAAGAAAGGTAACACTACTTTATTCTGTGATTAATTAACCCCTTCATAAATCCTTACCAATCATGTACGACTCAAGTAATTGATCAATTCTGATAAAACTGCAGTCATGGTTCATTATAAAACTGTGCGTTAAGTTGATCTTATTCGACTGTAAAGGACGTTGGGGTCAATTTCAAAGGTAACACTATTAGTAACGGGTATGGCCACCGTTTGCGAAGTAAACAGCATTGCAGCGTCGTCGCATGGAACTCGTAAACCGGCGGATAATTCGAGGAGAGATGTTCCATTCAGCGATCAAGGCTTGGGCCAGCTCCTGGAAGTTTGACGGCTGATTTTGACGTACTCAAGAACGTCCCAGACATGCTCAATCGGTGACAAATCAGGTGATTTAGATGGCCAATCTAACACCTGTACGTTATTCTGCTGCAAGAAAGTTCTGCTGACGCGACTGGTGTGGGCTGGTGCGTTATCCTGTTGAAATATGGCGCCAACGCCATGGCGTCTTAAGAATGGCAGAACCACTGGTCTTAAAATTTCGTCCCGATATCGAATGCCGGTCAAATTGCCATTTAACACAACAAGCCTGGTACGAGTCCCCCCACAAATACCACCCCAAACCATTACACTTCCGCCGCCAAAGCGGTCCCGTTCTGCGACGCAGCAGTTCGCAAAACGCTCCCCTCGTCGCCTCCACACTCTGCGCCTTCCGTCACCGTGTTGCAGACAAAACCTGGACTCATCTGAAAACAGAACCTTGTTCCATTGTCGTAAGGCCCAACGACGGTGAACACGGGTCCAGTTACGCCGATTATTACGGTGACGTCGCAACAAATTGGGTCCAGTGTAGGGACGCCGCGCTTTCAATTGGTAGGCTCTCAACCTGTTGTGGACTATTTGGGGAGACACACGACGCCCAAACAATGTCCTTGTAGTCTCTACTGCGGTTACGAATCGATTGCGCAAGTGTATCAATCGTATACGACGGTCATCCCTGGCGGTCGTTTTACGGGGTCGGCCGCTTCGGGGACGATCGGATGTTGACCCAGTTTGGTTTAAACGACTTACCAACTGGCAAATTGTCTTAACACTGCAACCAAAATGCCTTGAATGATTTTGGTAACCCCCTTGGATTTTGCAATGTAAAACATTACCATTTTCTAATATTGCACAAACGTCATTTTGTTTTCACTCATTTAC
Source organism: Ylistrum balloti (assembly GCF_031769215.1). NCBI lineage: Eukaryota > Metazoa > Mollusca > Bivalvia > Pectinida > Pectinidae > Ylistrum > Ylistrum balloti. The sequence goes on along the minus strand of NW_026781931.1, from coordinate 580,018 downwards.
AGGTATTCGCCAAGGAAACATGTTAACCTTTCTTTTTTTGTTGAATATAGTGCCTACTTACAGGTTTGTCATATTTGCATCCTTTAGTATCAACAAAGCATGTTATTATTAGTCCTCCGCTGGTGAAACCGGAAGGAACTACAGTGTCATCTGTCTGTTTTGGTTTCCAGAAGAAAACTTGAGGAAGGTATGCCCGATTAGGTTGAAACTTGATACAATTTTAGTTTAGTTCGAGGCCTATGTGGTATTGTGTTTGGGGTCAAAAAGTCAACTACAAAGGTCAGTTGCTAAATTTAGCTTTTTGGTTTCCAGATGATAACAAGAGTTAGGGATGACTAAAATGTACCAAAGTTGGCCCCAGACTTCAGTCCCGTTGTGTGAAGGTACAATGTACCAAAGTTGGTCCCAGACTTCAGTCCCGGTTTGTGAAGGTACAATGTACCAACGTTTGCCCCAGACTTCAGTCCCGTTGTGTGAAGATACAATGTACCAAAGTTGACCCCAGATTTCAGTCCCGTTGTGTGAAGGTACAATGTACCAACGTTGGTCCCAGACTTCAGTCCCGTTGTGTGAAGGTACAATGTACCAACGTTTGCCCCAGACTTCAGTCCCGGTGTGTGAAGGTACAATGTACCAACGTTTGCTTCAGTCCCGTTGTGTGAAGGGACTTCAGTCCCGGTGTGTGAAGGTACAATGTACCAACATTTGCCCCAGACTTCAGTCCCGGTGTGTGAAGGTACAATGTACCAACGTTTGCCCCAGACTTCAGTCCCGTTGTGTGAAGGTACAATGTACCAACGTTTGCCCCAGACTTCAGTCCCGGTGTGTGAAGGTACAATGTACCAACATTTGCCCCAGTATTCAGTACCGTTGTGTGAAGGTAAAATGTACCAAAGTTGACCCAAGTCTTCAGTCCCGTTTTAGAGGAATGTGTTGAACCAAGACTGGCCCCAGATTTAGCCCTGTTTTAGGGGAGTGCAATGTACAAAAATCACTTGTGTACCCGTTAAGGAATGGTCTATTCAAGATGGCGAACGTAGACGGCCACAAAATGTAGGTGTTCATTCTAAACTAAAAAAATCACTTGTTTTATTCATATACAATACGGCCGAGACAAGTACCACGCGAAACTCAGAAATACTCGAAATGAAAAACACTAGTTGTATGGTGTTGTTATGGTCATAAATAATTGTGAGCTCTTCGCAAAGTCGAGAGAATTGTTGAATTCGGCATCGAGTGGGGACTTGCTGTGAAATTTGCTCATGTCGAAATATTTAAACAGTGTAAGGTTTATTTGCATTATCAGGGAGATACTCTAATTAGATCCCATTTTAAGCGAAATATAATTGATGCTCATCGCCCTGTAATATTCACAAAAACGAAGGAAAACAACCTTGTTAGCGTTACGGACTGGTCCTCAGAAATAAAGAGCAACTTCAACAGAAAAAGTTACGGGTGTGTTCCGAAGACAGACCCGTTTCGGTTATGGATTGGTCCAATAAATGACTTATATCTTCAGTACATTCATATTTTGGTTTCAAATCGTAAAACTATGACAACGTGATAGTCAAGATTTGCTATGCGAGTTAGTATTTTGGTTAATTTTAGGGAACAAAAATATGGTTATTAACAGAAACCAGTCGATTTTGATTAAAGGCAAACTAAAGTATACTAAATTATGCAATTGATTCAAACGTCATGTGATGTTGTCAACTAACATACATATACATATATATGTAATAACATTACATGATATAGGTAAATGTATAGACCTTCTTTCAACAAAAACGCCAATATCGCGTTGGGTTGTCCACTTGGTCGAAAAATGTTACGAACAGACAAGAGCAGAGCACGTCATCAATAAATCGGACTGAAACACAAAAGTCATCTAAATACCTGCAAGACATTAGCCAGAGTACCAGCTCACGGTTAGTTCACCACATCGTGGAATGCGAATCGCTTTTATTTTTTTTTAACCCTTTTTGACTGTGTAGATAAGGTACAATGTTGAACCATTTACAGATAATAGACGAGTTTCACAATGTCACTTTAGTACCTTGCGACAAGAGAATTCTTCGACAATTAGGCACAGGGAGTCAAAACTTCCCTTATGTAATGACTTGCGATGTAGAAGTGTGTGATATTGTCTTGTAGAGTGTAGTTTACGGAAATTAAGTGTTGTTGCATTAACGTGTTACTAGAGTACAGTGTCTGATAAAAAAATGGAACTGGTTGTTATGTACGTTCCGTTTCTTTGATGAACCGGGGCCAAACTTTCAGATACGATTTGGCATTCTATTATTACATCTATCGAAATTAATTGTCTTGTTTGTCGGTGCACGTTTCGCAGAGACATGAGACCATGCGAAGCGAGACCGGTTTATAACTGGCCCTAGGATTTGCGGACGTTATGCGATTACGAATGTAACTTTCTTTGATTCACATCTGATTTATTATCTGTCAAAGATTTTTCTTTTCTTTCTTTAATACGAAAATAAATAAGATATACACAATTCAAAAGACATAATATGACTCTTCTCCTAGTGATATGGAACATTCACGTAAAACATCAGATGAAATTGTTTTGTGAAATAGGTCTGTTAACGTAGACGATGTCTGATTCCTGATATGATTCTGTTTTAATGTTACGTTACTCCGAGAAATTTTATTTTCACACGTTGAAGCCATAGCGAGGCTTTATTTCTTTCTGATGACTGTACCAACATGAAAGGAGGCACCAGCAGCTGACGTAACGTTTTGTTTAATTAAAAAGTGGAAAATTCGGAACTTCAGGAAAAGCAGTACATTTGTAATTTTCGAATGTGAATTTCACTGCCGCGACTGATATCTAAATTCAGAATAATCGATGTTTTTGTTTATTTATCTATTTTTTTGTACAGTTTTTTTCCATTTATGGATCGGACCAGAAAATTTCGGGAGCATTCTAGTTAAATGTCTTACACATATTATGCAGATACGTAGGTACAGGCCTAAAACTGGTTCTTCGAGCTCCGGTTAATTTCGTTTATTTTATTACCGTTTTATATTGACAGAAAACTCCGGAAGTTCCCACGAATATTGCATTTGCTTTTAACGACCCCGTCCGTGTTAAGCCTTCATTGACAAGGACTGCAAGCGTTAAATGACTCTGACTAAAAGTGGAAAATGGCGGACGACGATGGCGATAAGTATGTACAGTAGATATTTTAAATAATTTATACACAATTTACACGCTTTGGATAGAAAATTATCATGAAATTTCAGAAATAAACTTCAGGAAGTAAGGTAGTTCAGAAATAGCTGTTGTAGATGTGTGATATTCCGTTCGTTACTCATGTTATTGCACAATGAGAGCCATGCTTTATCTATATTTAGAATCAAGGCACTTCTTCGTGATACTGGGATAAAAGTGAAAAAAATCTGAGCTGAGCGTTAAAATTTATATAGATTTTATATATTGCACAGCTGTAAGTCTATAATCTGGTTTGTAAATGGCATTAAGCTTAACTATATGAAAAATGTAATATAAATTTGCATTACAGTTTTGATGAGGATTTAGATGAAGTAGAAGATGAAGAGCCATTGGATGAACCCATCAGTCAGGTATTACCAGAAATTTGCATATGAAATCACAATATACGTATTTTTCAAATGTAACATTAAAAAAAAAAGTTTTATTCATGTAATGCTTAGTATTAGAGTAAATTAATCCTTTTAATTACAGTGGATTCATATGAAAATTCTTTGTGAATGAAATAAGACAAATCTTTTCTGTGTTTGCTTAACAAAGGCAGAAAAAAGTGAAATGTCCAATTAATTCAGTCAGTTGTTTCTAATTTGTAAATTATTTCCTACTTGAATATAAACAGCCACAAGACCAGGTTGAAGTACTGTCCTCAGATGCTGGTCTTGCAGTTCCACCAGAGAAGAGAATCACTACACCATACTTAACTAAATATGAAAGAGCAAGAGTGCTTGGCACAAGAGCACTGCAAATAGCGTATGTATTATTGAAAGTGCAAGTTCAGATTAGTGTTTCCTGTAGGTTGACTTGCAATATAAAAAAAAACTGTGCATGTATATTGAATAAGTAGATTATGTTAAGCATTTCATATCAACAATGACTGACAGGTGGTCATCGTCAGTTTCGAGAATCATAGGTTGTTGATGCTTTTTCTGTAGAAACGTTGGAAGGATTATTTTCAAATTTCATATGTAGGTTTGCCTTGGACCCTAGTTGTACATAGTTTATTTGGGACTGATAGAAAAGCAAGATGGCAAATAGGTAGCAATCTTGGTTTTGACAGTCATGGTTTATCACTATTTCTGGAGAAGAACTGAATAGATCATTCTTGATATATATAGGTTCCTGTTGCCCCTTCATGCATAGCCCTATTTGGGGCTAATTTGAGAAACAAAATGGCCAACAAGGGACTATCTGAGATTTTTTACAGTCATAGTTTGTTATGGCTATTTTTTGAGAAACATATGATGGATTTTTTCAAATTTCTTTTGTAGGTTCCCCTTGGTCCATAGTTGAAGTGCCATGATTTTGGGACTGATCAGAAAAACCAAATGGCTGAAAAGCATCCATCTTTTATTTTGACAATGAAAAACTGTTATCACTATTTCATTTGAAAAAGAGGATAGATCTCTTTAATATTTCATATGTAGGTTTCTTTTGGTCTCTAGTTGTGTCCTTTTGATTGAAGAAACTATTGGTTAAAGGTGTTGGCCTTTGTAACCTCAGGTATAGATCAGAGGTGGATGGTGGTTTGTTTTTTAATGAAGCTGTGCTGATATGGTTATGTGCTTGGGCTAGACACTTTCTCCAAATTGCTTTGGTTGGTATGTGAAGGTCCTCCTGTATGTTGTTTAGTGAGGTAGCCACCAGCTACAAGGAGAGTTGATGTTGTATATAATTATAGAATGCGTTCCTTTAATATGATGTTTATATTTACATAATGTGTGCTTTTAATATGATGTTTACATTTACAGAATGTGTGCCCCTGTGATGGTAGAATTGGAAGGAGAAACAGATCCTCTGCTCATTGCCATGAAGGAGTTGAAGTAAGTTTAAAGAGGTCAAATTTGTGTATTAATTTAGCAATTTTTATGTGCCGGGCACTGCCCATCAAAAACATTTTAAAGCCTGTAATGTCTGTCCATCCCTAGTAAACTTTTATTTGTCCACAGATCTCCTTCAAGTTTTCAACTGATCTCTTTCAAACTTGGTTAGCTTAATCACCATGACATGAAGTTGTATTTTCCTGAATGACAGTTTGATTTGACTTATAAGGAAGAGTTACATCCCCTCGTTGCTTTCATCATATTAATTTTGTCCAGAGGTCTCCCACAGATTTGAACTGAGCTTTTTCAAACTTGGGTGGCGTAATCACCATGACATGAAATTGTGCTTTTCATGTTTTCCTGAATGGCAGATTGCTTCTTCTGTATTCGGAAGAGTTACCACTCTTTGTTTTCATGATATTTATCTTGTCCGAGATCTCCCACACTTGCCGACTAATTTGGAACTTGGTAGGCTTAATTACAATGAAATTAAAAAATTGTGAATAGCAGTTTGATACAACAGTATTTGGAAGAGTTACTACCCCATGTTGTTTTCATAATATTAATTATTAGATTAAGACCTCCTCCTCTCTTAGGATGGTGATCTTTCACCTCCATTAATGCTTTATCACAATGCTGCCTTGAATGTCAAGAGCTCAATTTACCAATAAGAAGATAAAGATAATATTTGCATCGTGACTACTAAAATAATTATGGAGTAGTTTTTATTTATGATTGTAATTTACTAGTCTTAATGATAGAAGTAATGTCTTGTTCGGTTTCCTTAGACGATACAATGAAAGTCATGCATTAAATTTGAATTGCAGAATAATGATCTTCAATTTTTTCAGAGCGAGAAAGGTTCCACTCATCATTCGACGCTATCTTCCTGATGGAAGTTTTGAGGATTGGGCAGTGGATGAACTTTTAATGACAGAATGAGAGATTCACTTTAAAGCAATTTTCATTTCCATAAGTGTGTAAGGCATAGAGTTGGCAGTAAAAGAAAAAGATGAATGTTGTTTGGATCAGAGAGTGGTTGGAAGAAAGTCCATTTCAGAAAGTTGATTTCATTTTAATTGTAAATTTGTGTTTCTCTAAGATATTAAACAAATTTTATAATGTGTTTTGAGTTATTGTTGTCTTTACACAATATACTGGTATTTGATTTTTTCCACACCTTTGTCTCGTAACCTGCTCCTCCATTTACCTATGATGATTTCATTCAAACTTTTATAACTGAAATGAAACATGTTATCAGCTTAAATAAGTTACCAATTTTAGACCAATTAAATGAGCAAAATTGACTTGGATGTAAAAAGCAACATAAGTACACAGGATAAAGAAAACCCAAGGAATCCAAAGCCTTGTCGTTGTCTTTGCTTTATAGTGTAGTCTTCCAATTAACTTGTTGGGAGGATGTAAAGACATCATGCCCTAACTTTTGTCGCCAGACCTTGCAATAAGACCAAAAATTGTAAAATATCTATATTTCCTGTTACCTGACCATCCCCATTTTTATACGTCCGTCACAATCGATGTATGGTTGGTAAGTTCAACATATTGCACTTTTTTCCTTTTAAACATGTAGACTCGATACTAATATTTCCCTTCTCTTGCTTAATGCATGGATAACTTTCAGCCGAATTTGGTCTCCAACATCATTTGGGGTGGGAAACTATTTCCTGCTTTCAGAAAATTGATTCGACTCCTAGGGACATTTGGTTCAGGGCCCCAAAGGGAAAGTTAGACAATATTTTGCTCAGAAATGCTACTCTTCCTTAAGTTTAATGCTTGAATGGACTAAATTAAAATTTTGTCTGAACCATAATTAGGGGTGGGAAATTGATGATGAAATTCAAAGAGATGATTTGACCCTTCGGGATGTAGGAGTGGGGCATCATAAGGGGAAGTTGAGCAATATCTGACATCAAAGAATGTTACTCTTTTTTATTGTCTGGATAGATTTCAATCAAATTTGTTCTGAAAACATCATTATAATTGGGAAATTATTTCTTGGGGACTTTGACAATATTGTCGTAATCATCGTTAGGGGTGTACTATCCATTCTTAAACTCAGAAAGTTGATCTGACCCCTATGAACTAAAGAGCAAGGTCCTAAAATGGGAAGTTCAACAATATTTTGCTTCAAAACATAACTTCCGTAAATTATGTCCAAATCATCATTAGGAATGGGCAATTAATTCTTGAATTCGGAGTGTTTCATCAAAGTGTCACAGCCAAAGTGACCTTATTTACTGTACAGCACACTGATATCAGAAGATGCATCCATGGCACAACTATTCATTGTACTTACAAATGATGGAAGAAATATGACATGATCAACAGTGAAGGCAAAGTTAAGGTACCATCTTAATATGTTATTTACCACCATCCAACGGTTAAGTCAATCAATGTGTGACATATACCAAATATGTTAAATAGTAAAGGAACTATGCCCAAACATTTCAATTATCAAGACCAAAAGGTCAATGTCACAATTACATCAACATAATCTCACTTTGTAACACTTGCAGCCATAGCTCCATCCATGGTACAAAAGTTAAAATGTATGGTCAAATGGTATAGGAAATATGGCCTCAGCAGGGTCTTGTATAGACCAAAAGACAGGATGCAAACCTACCATCTCCCCTGGTTCCCTGGGGTTGGGGAGACTCTTCACTGTCAAATATATACATGATGATAAGGAAAAACACACAAAGCAAAGATTCAGTTTTCAAGAATTTTATTTCAGAAATGGAAGAGTTGAAAATGTGGAGATGAGTCCACCAGAATGATGAAACCTTCCTAGTTACCTAACTATTATATCCTCCCGTTAGAGCTGAACAGATTTATAGCAAAAATACCCAGAGATATATTAGTTTGTCTTAGAAAATAAACAAATAATGATAACCCATATAAGGAACTGAAATATCAGTGTTTTAGTAAAGAGATGTAAATAACCTATTATTTCAGAAATTTGTTAATTAAATGCAGTTGTTCATAAAAATTGAGATGTCCACAGCTAAGTACAGCAAGAATAGCAGTAACATTTTATCTATATCAGGTGGTACAATATATAGGACTTTCTTTTAAAGAGCAATATCACCCTATATCTGTGGTTATCAATTAGTATTGGGGGAAAAAAGAAGGACAATCCCTGTCCATCCTATAGCACTATATCTGGTTTGTCACTTAAAAATGATGAAAATTTGGGATTCATCGAACTTTCTATACCATTGATTGTAATGTTTAACAATAACCATGGAAGTCTGACGGAAGAAAAAGCAAAACTATGTTAAGTGCCAATAATTACATGTACATAAAGATTAATGGCTGTGTGCATTGACTTAGTATCCATTTAAACATACTGTAACATTTTTACACCCTATTTTAATAAAAAAAAAAACTGGCCTTGAAAGCCTTGTACATTGGTTAAAGATTGAATGTATTTGTAAATAACCTGTTACAGCTAGTATTGTGTTTCTGATATCTAACCTTATATATCTATAATAGTCCTTCATATAGTGTGGGACTCTTGTATAATAAATAAACACTCTCTCTACCACACACACTGATAACACTCTCAACCACCTGTGGCAAGATTCACCAGCTCGCCACCATTTATAGTAATTGTCGAAAATTTATTAATGATATATAAAGCATCTTTGCTACTGGAGGATAACAGTATTCTTTCCTCCAGGGAATCAACTGAAACCCTAGGTGAAGACACATGTCAGAATATTCTTTTAAGCATATTTATTATCACCTATCCAGACTGACAATAAAGATGTACCGAGACCATCTCACATCCTAACAAAACCTAGTTTTACAAGTTCATCCATCTTTAATACTGCAGCAGTGTTTTAAAAAGTTTTGAATGATGCAAGAAAGCTATACAGCTATAGAGTCATACAGATTTATATTAACGACTTTATTAATAAATTGTAAGAACATCATCAATTCTATGTTTCACCTGTACTAAAAGTATCAAAGAATACAGAATGAGATATGGTATTCACTGTTTGGTCTTCAGTACTTTTCAGTATCACTGTCAGTGTTAGGTCATCAGTACTTTACAGTACCCCTGTCGGTGTTAGGTCATCAGTACTTTACAGTATCCCTGTCCGTGTTAGGTCATCAGTACTTTACAGTACCCCTGTCAGTGTAAGTACTTTACAGTACCCCTGTCAGTGTTAGGTCATCAGCACTTTACAGTACCCCTGTCGGTGTTAGGTCATCAGCACTTTACAGTATCCCTGTCGGTGTTAGGTCATCAGTACTTTACAGTACCCCTGTCGGTGTTAGGTCATCAGTACTTTACAGTATCCCTGTCGGTGTTAGGTCATCAGTACTTTACAGTATCCCTGTCGGTGTTATGTCATCAGTACATTACAGTACCCCTATCGGTGTTAGGTCATCAGTACTTTACAGTATCCCTGTCAGTGTTAGGTCATCAGTTTGACTGGTTGGATGAGGATAAGGATACACCTACTAGTTCTTTGTTTTGTCAAGAGCCTTACCTAAAACTTCCAAGGCCAGTGTGAACATGTGCTTGTCTTTCACAATATATGCCTAAAAATTCACATTTAACATAGAGATGAAATGGTTTATCCATGTCAACAATCAAGTCCCTGTATTCATAGTGGGTACCTCTTAGATATATTCATATGTCTGTCTACTTAAAAAATCCTGGTCATATGTGTTTAAATTCAAAGCAGACCAGTCCCTACAAAACTATGCTCAAGTGTCAACAAGACTTTACCTAGGAAATATATATACAGCCAGAAATAAAGTCGCACTCTAACTGGAGAATGTCTGAAGGGAGAGTGTGTTATTGGTTAAGAAGCACCCATTGTTACAATATCTTCACCACTTTGTAGTGGTCTCCACATCCATATTAAACACCTATTGAACTTTCTCACAGATTTATAACATCTATCCACATATGTATTTAATAATACATCTCATTAATGTAAAAACTCTAACACTAACACTCCTAGAGGTCTATAAAATATAATCATGGTAGAAAAAGATTACTGACAGCTAGGCTGTCATGAAAAATTTTAACAAATGCCAGCATAAAGCAATTAAAAATAGACATAATCATACCATAGTGTGGTATGTTTGCCATTAATTAATCTATTTATGAAGCACTGTACAATATTATAACATCTGAACCAGTGGCAGTATGCATGATTTATGTATTAACAAAATTCACACCTAGTGTTACATTAAAATAAAAACTATTTACATAATGTTAATATATCAAGAACAGTTAAACACACTCAGGACCTTTGTAAACAATACCTGGTTATTCTTACTTTTGACATTGATCACTTTTTCAAAACATATACCAGTAAATGTACCAGTACTGGTTGATAATTCAGGTTTCTATCTTAGATTCATACTTATATCATTTCAGTAATATCTCCAGTAACAATACCTTTAATATTAGAAAAATACAGTGACTATCATGTCATTGGGAGGTCTCTGTATCACAAAAATCCAACATATTCTTACAATGTAAGAAATTTGTGGGACAAATTTAACAAAAAATGTTGATCCATCAGTGCATCACAAAATTTTAAACAGTTGCCTCGGTATAAAGGAAGAACTTTTAGGTGAATAAGATATTGTATGAGGTATTAATCAAGGTCCAAAGTGTGTTTAATTGAAGATTTCTTGCTTCCAAAAGTCAGTGAAAGCCCATGGATTGTATCTTACATTTTTTGTTACCTCATTTGTAAATACATTTAAAGTAAGATTTATGTTGATTATACATTTTTTCTGTTACATGTATTTTCATCTTTTAGGGAAATCAAACTGTTTTTTAAGATGTTAATGAAATAAAAAAATGATTTGAAGGAGATCATTGGGAATTGAATGAACATCTCAAAAGTTTCAATTGTACAGGATGTTTGCTATGGTATTGGTGCTGAACAGAGTAATCACTGAATGATTATCACTTTCCTCATTTCAATATTGTTATTTATCAAAATAACACTTTGTTTGCCATACATCCCTATTTATCAGTACATGTATTTTAAGACAAGAAAACGTCCCTGATTGCAGCTTACTTCAACAAAATAAGCTCTAAACTGAAGTCAAATAATGCATTGCATAATTCAAAATTCAGTTTAGTTATTTGTTAAGCAGTATCCCTTATTCTCTGATACCCTTATGTTGCTATGGTAAAACATTTCAACTAATTCACTGTATTAGGTATAGCAAAGAGGTTGCTAAACAGTCTTTTTGTTTTGGTTAAAAATCCCTTTTTTCCCTTACATCCTTGCCATCATCTAGATTTGCCATTATCATGAAGATTAATGTTTTACCTGAGGGCAATTAACTTCAGAGTTAGAGACACAATCCTGCTTATTTGTGATGCAGAGGTGGTAGGGTAGCAGATAGTAAGTAAAGGTCTGATTCACACAACAAAGAAGATATAGATGAACATATGTTGATCCTCCCAATATGTCTCTAGAAAATACAATATTCAAAACAGTTCAAACATGAATTCATCCAATAAAATATCTACCCAACCCCAGCACTCCAAAATATATCACTTCCTATTCATGTCTGGGTTTATTGTAAATCAAATGGAAATTATTTACAACACTTGAAACTCCATGAAAAAGAAATTTTCCACTTTCTCCATTTATTTTTGTGTTGGAAAAATAACTTGAGTATTAATGCTTTCTTACAGAAAATCTAGACAATATTCTTAGGATATTGAAGTTAAGTAAGAAGTCCTCTGGCTGGATATTTTACAAGAGTAGCTCTTTAGTAAGGAGTCCTCTGGCTGGATATTTTACAAGAGTAGCTCTTTAGTAAGGAGTCCTGTGGTTGGATGTTTTACACGGATAGCCCTTTACACAACTTTAGTAAGGATTCCTGTGGTTGGATGTTTTACACGGATAGCCCTTTACACAACTTTAGTAAGGATTCCTGTGGTTGGATGTTTTACAGGGATAGCCCTTTACACAACTTTAGTAAGGATTCCTGTGGTTGGATGTTTTACAGGGATAGCCCTTTACACAAATTAAGCAAGGAGTCCTCTGGTTTGATGTTTTCAGGGATAGCCCTTTACATAACTTGTAAAAATACAGATACAAAATAATTCAAATTGAAGTTTTTATATTTCAATGTTTTTTTCTCATGTTAACCATGCTACAGTTTTTTATTTAGTAGAGAGTCAACCCATAGATTCTGAATATTCCTGATACAAAACTACAACACAAATAAACATTTACTGGTAAGCCCAATAAGTCTGTAGGAAAATGTTCTTAGTTTGGTTTTCAATATTTATTTCTATATTGATGATTTTGTGTTGAACCCGTAATCATGTATACACACAATTCATTTGTTCTCTTGACTTATTCAGTATAATTCTATACAAGACTTGAAATATTGCAGACAATGAAATGCTTTCAAGTTGATATTTGTAAAGTTATAGCGATGCAGACATTACAGTGAGGGTTATAATCTATCAATACTTGCCAAACTGATATAGGTCGCTGTGACTTATCTAAACTGATTACAAAGAGTAAGTGTCATAACTCTGTGAAATAACTATAAATGTGATACAATAAGTCCCAAGGTTAAAAAGGCTCTAGCCTCTGGAAGTCGGAGTAGAACCAAGTTCTTGGAGATGGGTATGTGGCACCACAACCGTAAGTACCAGGAGTAGAGCCATGTTCTGTATCTGGGTAAGAGAGGTGTACCTGGGTTGTGGGAGGAAAAGGCCATCTCTTTCTTCCTGCAGTAAGTAGTTTTCTACTTGATCCTGTCAGGATGACCATCTGGTACAAAGTCTGAGGTGGCACGTTTTCATGAGATGGAAGGAGCTTGGGACAGCTATCCAACACTTGTTTTGTAGGAAGGGCACATAATCCCCAGCGCCACAGCTAATGAGACGTGATTCCAGCAGTTCCGTACTTCATTTGAATGTCAGCCAGTCGGTTATCAACAGTCAACACCAAAGTCCTAAACATTCCTGTAACGAAACTCAGCTGTCGACTAAAAGCACACATGGCCACCTTCAGCTGCCACAATGCCAGACTTTGACAAGCCCCAGTCTGTTGGTTAACACGGATTGCCATACTTTTTCACAGTATAATTGAACCATATGTTTATATTCAGGGCTGCTGTTTAAGTCATGGCTTTGGCGTAGAAAGAGCGAAATTTCATGTGACAGAGCTACACGGACAATCTATGCCATGTAGATGAACATGTTTATATTGTCTTCGTCCCGGCGCATATATTTGTGTTCTATTAACCACTCTATTTGCTCCTTGATGAGTTTTTTTGAGGGTAGAAACATGTTCCGTAGAATCTCTACCAGTTCTGTCTGTAAGGCAGCATTTGTAATGTGCTTCCTCATCTTCATGATCTTCACAATGGCTTCCTATTAACATGAAAAGTTTGACTGTAAATATATACTAAAAACTACTATACTTTCATTTAAACTCTATACCAATGGATGGACAGAATATCTAACATAACTTTTCTCATTTACAAGATGTTAAGAGGGACTATCCTATTCTTCTGTTACAAAATGGATGGAGAAAATGTCATACTTATCACCTGTAACCAAGTTTGGACAGAGAACATCAAACATAACCTGTACTCAGAGGATTGTCAGAGAGGACAGAGAACATCAAACATAACCTGTACTCAGAGGATTGTCAGAGAGGACAGAGAACATCAAACATAACCTGTACTCAGAGGATTGTCAGAGAGGACAGAGAACATCAAACATAACCTGTACTCAGAGGATTGTCAGAGAGGACAGAGAACATCAAACATAACCTGTACTCAGAGGATTGTCAGAGAGGACAGAGAACATCAAACATAACCTGTACTCAGAGGATTGTCAGAGAGGACAGAGAACATCAAACATAACCTGTACTCAGAGGATTGTCAGAGAGGACAGAGAACATCAAACATAACCTGTACTCAGAGGATTGTCAGAGAGGACAGAGAACATCAAACATAACCTGTACTCAGAGGATTGTCAGAGAGGACAGAGAACATCAAACATAACCTGTACTCAGAGGATTGTCAGAGAGGACAGAGAACATCAAACATAACCTGTACTCAGAGGATTGTCAGAGAGGACAGAGAACATCAAACATAACCTGTACTCAGAGGATTGTCAGAGAGGACAGAGAACATCAAACATAACCTGTACTCAGAGGATTGTCAGAGAGGACAGAGAACATCAAACATAACCTGTACTCAGAGGATTGTCAGAGAAGACAGAGAACATCAAACATAACCTGTACTCAGAGGATTGTCAGAGAGGACAGAGAACATCAAACATAACCTGTACTCAGAGGATTGTCAGAGAGGACAGAGAACATCAAACATAACCTGTACTCAGAGGATTGTCAGAGAGGACAGAGAACATCAAACATAACCTGTACTCAGAGGATTGTCAGAGAGGACAGAGAACATCAAACATAACCTGTACTCAGAGGATTGTCAGAGAGGACAGAGAACATCAAACATAACCTGTACTCAGAGGATTGTCAGAGAGGACAGAGAACATCAAACATAACCTGTACTCAGAGGATTGTCAGAGAGGACAGAGAACATCAAACATAACCTGTACTCAGAGGATTGTCAGAGAGGACAGAGAACATCAAACATAACCTGTACTCAGAGGATTGTCAGAGAGGACAGAGAACATCAAACATAACCTGTACTCAGAGGATTGTCAGAGAGGACAGAGAACATCAAACATAACCTGTACTCAGAGGATTGTCAGAGAGGACAGAGAACATCAAACATAACCTGTACTCAGAGGATTGTCAGAGAGGACAGAGAACATCAAACATAACCTGTACTCAGAGGATTGTCAGAGAGGACAGAGAACATCAAACATAACCTGTACTCAGAGGATTGTCAGAGAGGACAGAGAACATGTCAGAGAGTCAGAGAGGACAGAGAACATCAAACATAACCTGTACTCAGAGGATTGTCAGAGAGGACAGAGAACATCAAACATAACCTGTACTCAGAGGATTGTCAGAGAGGACAGAGAATATCAAACATAACCTGTACTCAGAGGATTGTCAGAGAGGACAGAACATCAAACATAACCTGTACTCAGAGGATTGTCAGAGATATATAATGATTATTGTGGACCACCAGTATCATCAGATTTCAACTGACACGGAAAATTGTCAGTCGACAAAAAAGCTTGTAAAATCTCACCTGTACTCTGAGGAATGTCAGTGGACCATAATGACTGTAAAATCTCACCTGTACTCGGAGTATTTTCAGTGGACTATAATGACTGTAAAATCTCACCTGTACTCTCAGCATTGTCAGTGGACCATAATGACTATAAAATCTCACCTGTATTCGGAGGATTGTCAGTGGACTATAATTACTATAAAATCTCACCTTTACTCGGAGGATTGTCAGTGGACCATAATGACTATAAAATCTCACCTGTACTCTCAGCATTGTCAGTGGACTATAATGACTATAAAATCTCACCTGTACTCGGAGGATTGTCAGTGGACCATAATGACTATAAAATCTCACCTGTACTCGGAGGATTGTCAGTGGACTATAATTACTATAAAATCTCACCTTTACTCGGAGGATTGTCAGTGGACCAAAGTGACTGTAAAATCTCACCTGTACTCTCAGCATTGTCAGTGGACTATAATGACCATAAAATCTCACCTGTACTCGGAGGATTGTCAGTGGACCATAATGACTGTAAAATCTCACCTGTACTCGGAGGATTGTCAGTAGACTAAAATGACTATAAAATCTCACCTGTACTCTCAGCATTGTCAGTGGACCATAATGACTATAAAATCTCACCTGTACTCGGAGGATTGTCAGTGGACCATAATGACTGTAAAATCTCACCTGTACTCGGAGGATTGTCAGTAGACTAAAATGACTATAAAATCTCACCTGTACTCTCAGCATTGTCAGTGGACCATAATGACTATAAAATCTCACCTGTACTCTCAGCATTGTCAGTGGACCATAATGACTATAAAATCTCACCTGTACTCTCAGCATTGTCAGTGGACCATAATGACTATAAAATCTCACCTGTACTCGGAGGATTGTCAGTGGACCATAATGACTGTAATATCTCACCTCTACTCGGAGGATTGACAGTGGACTATAATGACTATAAAATCTCACCTGTACTCGGAGGATTGTCAGTGGACTATAATGACTGTAAAATCTCACCTGCACTCGGAGGATTGTCAGTGGACTATAATGACTATAAAATCTCACCTGTACTCGGAGGATTGTCAGTGGACCATAATGACTGTAAAATCTCACCTCTACTCGGAGGATTGTCAGTGAACTATAATGACTATAAAATCTCACCTGTACTCGGAGGATTGTCAGTGGACTATAATGACTATAAAATCTCACCTGTACTCGGAGGATTGTCAGTGGACCATAATGACTGTAAAATCTCACCTCTACTCGGAGGATTGTCAGTGGACTATAATGACTATAAAATCTCACCTCTACTCGGAGGATTGTCAGTGGACTATAATGACTATAAAATCTCACCTGTACTCTCAGCATTGTCAGTGGACCATAATGACTGTAATATCTCACCTCTACTCGGAGGATTGTCAGTGGACTATAATGACTATAAAATCTCACCTGTACTCTCAGCATTGTCAGTGGACCATAATGACTATAAAATCTCACCTGTACTCTCAGCATTGTCAGTGGACCATAATGACTATAAAATCTCACCTGTACTCTCAGCATTGTCAGTGGACCATAATGACTATAAAATCTCACCTGTACTCGGAGGATTGTCAGTGGACCATAATGACTGTAATATCTCACCTCTACTCGGAGGATTGTCAGTGGACTATAATGACTATAAAATCTCACCTGTACTCGGAGGATTGTCAGTGGACTATAATGACTATAAAATCTCACCTCTACTCGGAGGATTGTCAGTGGACTATAATGACTATAAAATCTCACCTGTACTCGGAGGATTGTCAGTGGACCATAATGACTGTAATATCTCACCTCTACTCGGAGGATTGTCAGTGGACTATAATAACTATAAAATCTCACCTGTACTCGGAGGATTGTCAGTGGACTATAATGACTATAAAATCTCACCTCTACTCGGAGGATTGTCAGTGGACCATAATGACTGTAAAATCTCACCTCTACTCGGAGGATTGTCAGTGGACTATAATGACTATAAAATCTCACCTGTACTCGGAGGATTGTCAGTGGACTATAATGACTGTAAAATCTCACCTGCACTCGGAGGATTGTCAGTGGACTATAATGACTATAAAATCTCACCTGTACTCGGAGGATTGTCAGTGGACTATAATGACTGTAAAATCTCACTTGCACTCGGAGGATTGTCAGTGGACTATAATGACTATAAAATCTCACCTGTACTCGGAGGATTCTGAGCTGCATTATTCCCTCATTATCTTCCTCTTTTGTCTTCTCTGTAGAAAGTTGCAGTCTACCAATCAAGTTGATCTTCCCTCGTTTTTGCACCTTGCCGTTTTTGCTGTCAACAAATAAAACACATCAAACAAAATCCAGATTGATGAGAATAATACCATTGAAAAGTACAACTAATACATTAACTTGATTCCAAGAAAGTTGCTGAAAATCTTTTTTCAGAACTTTGTGCAAATAAAAGTTTAAAAACGAAAACAAATTAGAAATGTAAATCGAAATCTTTGTGTAAAATCACAACCAATTAAGAAATTACCATTTTTGACTGGACCTCTTTCCCTCAAAAACAATGGACTTTGTCAACAGTATAATATGAATTACTTTGGTTACACCCCTTGGTTAGGCTATGGATTGTATTTACATACATAAGAGAGAATTCCTGGTTTATCCAGAACTGTGTACTGTCATCAAAGTCTTTGGCAGATTTAGCTTCTGGTGAACACATCAGGAGCTGTCTCTTGATCTTTGGGAAGGCAGCCAGTGACTACAACACAAAATCATGTCAATCTTTCCAGTTGGGATATAAAATGTTTCAAACCCATTTGTTGTTAATATTGATAAAAAAAACCCAAAATCATAAAATAGAAGGTGAAAGGAGCACATAACAAGGAGATCTTACTGATATCAATGAAATATAGATATGTCAAGAGTGATGAGGCTTTGTAAACAAAACCTCCTCCTCAACTCATTATCAGGGATTTTCTTTACTACTCATCACTAATACTTTCTCTTGAGTTCATTATATGGGAGTTTTCTGTTCTCACCCATAAGGTTCTCCTGAGTTCAGTGTCTGGGAGCTCTGTGGCAAGTCGCAAGCTTTCATATGTTACTTTGTCTCTTGGTCTCTGGTTCCACACAAATAACACAGCCATTTGAAAAGTTGTGACTTCTATATCAAACCGTCCTATATCATTGGCAAATGTTATCTGTAACAGATCAAACCGTTCTATATCATTGGCAAATGTTATCTGTAACAGATCAAACTGTTCTATACCACTGGCAAATGTTATCTGTAACAATCCATATTGTCCTAAATCATTTGCAAATTTTACAGTATATAGACATATTCAGCTGTATAGATACTGTGCTAATGCATAATGGTGCTAACTGCTGTTTCTGTAAGTAGTCAATATATCAATTATTGTGAATGCGAGAACTCATTATTGTGTTAACTTGTTCAGTATTAATCATTGCATTGAAATTTAATTGCACCAAGATAAATACATTTACAGTATCTGTAACAGATATTATCATCCGTGGCAAACAATTACCCTACAACTAAGTTAAGGATCTACTCACGATGCCGTTAGACATAAGATGATGCCACTGGAGTTTCCGACCACTGTGTTTCTGTCTGTAGAACTCCTCCACCTGAGGTATGTAATCCTCCAGTTCCATTGGAAGTGACACTGTTACTCGGTCACTCGTCCGTGCCCATGCTCCAGCATTCAGAATCTTGATGTTTATAGAGTCTAGACAGGGTTGAAGAAACATATGCTTATTCCATTAAAATGTCATCTGACAAAACATACTTTAGAAAATGGTTTCTCATTTTCTTTAACATTTCTGCTGATTAGTTTGAATAAAATGGATTACATATTACACAAAGGAATGTTTGATAATAATATATGTTATAAATGAACAAGAAATCCTAGAGCAATCTTGGTGCTAACCATTAACTGATCTTTATTTTTTCAAAGTAGGATTTTTCCCTTCTTTTCTCTATTTTCCTTTAATCATATGCAATTGGAAATTCATATGAAGAAAGAGATGATAATCTTTAACTGTCATATCTAAGATGGTGGCCAGTCACTTTTTTATCATTCTGATCAGTTGCAGAATCAAAAGGGCATAACTAGGGATCAAGGGAAACATTCATATGAAATTTGAAAACAATCCATCTAGTATTTCTCTAGTTGATGCTCCACAGACCGTGAATATAGCAATTTAAACAACCCACCATCTGATGAAACTGTAAGTGGTAAGTAAGACTGAAGCAAGAAAGTGTAAGTGGTATGTAAGACTGAAGTAAGAAACTGTAAGTGGTATGTTGAAGTAAGAAAGTGTAAGTTGTATGTAAGACTGAAGTAAGAAACTGTAAGTTGTATGTTGAAGTAAGAAAGTGTAAGTGGTATGTAAGACTGAAGTAAGAAACTGTAAGTGGTATGTAAGACTGAAGTAAGAAACTGTAAGTGGTATGTAAGACTGAAGTAAGAAAGTGTAAGTGGTATGTAAGACTGAAGTAAGAAAGTGTAAGTGGTATGTAAGACAGAAGTAAGAAACTGTAATTGGTATGTAAGACAGAAGTAAGAAAGTGTAAGTGGTATGTAAGACAGAAGTAAGAACGTGTAAGTTGTATGTAAGACAGAAGTAAGAAAGTGTAAGTTGTATGTAAGAATGAAGTAAGAAACTGTAAGTGGTATGTAAGACTGAAGTAAGAAACTGTAAGTGGTAAGTAAGACTGAAGTAAGAAAGTGTAAGTGGTATGTTGAAGTAAGAAAGTGTAAGTGGTATGTAAGACTGAAGTAAGAAACTGTAAGTTGTATGTAAGACTGTAGTTAGAAACTGTAAGTTGTATGTAAGACTGTAGTTAGAAACTGTAAGTTGTATGTAAGACTGTAGTTAGAAACTGTAAGTGGTATGTAAGACTGTAGTTAGAAACTGTAAGTTGTATGTAAGACTGAAGTAAGAAAGTGTAAGTGGTATGTAAGACTGAAGTAAGAAACTGTAAGTGGTATGTTGAAGTAAGAAAGTGTAAGTTGTATGTAAGACTGAAGTAAGAAAGTGTAAGTGGTATGTAAGACTGAAGTAAGAAAGTGTAAGTTGTAAGTGAAGTAAGAAAGTGTAAGTTGTATGTAAGACTGAAGTAAGAAAGTGTAAGTGGTATGTAAGACTGAAGTAAGAAAGTGTAAGTTGTATGTAAGACTGAAGTAAGAAACTGTAAGTGGTATGTAAGACTGAAGTAAGAAAGTGTAAGTGGTATGTAAGACTGAAGTAAGAAACTGTAAGTGGTATGTAAGACTGAAGTAAGAAAGTGTAAGTGGTATGTTGAAATAAGAAAGTGTAAGTGTTATGTAAGACTGAAGTAAGAAAGTGTAAGTGGTATGTAAGACTGAAGTAAGAAAGTGTAAGTGTTATGTAAGACTGAAGTAAGAAACTGTAAGTTGTATGTAAGACTGAAGTAAGAAACTGTAAGTGGTATGTAAGACTGAAGTAAGAAACTGTAAGTGGTATGTAAGACTGAAGTAAGAAACTGTAAGTGGTATGTTGAAGTAAGAAACTGTAAGTGGTATGTTGAAGTAAGAAAGTATAAGTGGTATGTAAGACTGAAGTAAGAAACTGTAAGTGGTATGTAAGACTGAAGTAAGAAAGTGGTATGTAAGACTGAAGTAAGAAACTGTAAGTGGTATGTAAGACTGAAGTAAGAAAGTGTAAGTGGTATGTAAGACTGATGTAAGAAACTGTAAGTGTTATGTAAGACTGAAGTAAGAAACTGTAAGTTGTATGTAAGACTGAAGTAAGAAAGTGTAAGTGGTATGTAAGACTGAAGTAAGAAACTGTAAGTGGTATGTAAGACTGAAGTAAGACTGAAGTATGTAAGACTGAAGTAAGAAACTGTAAGTGTTATGTAAGACTGAAGTAAGAAAGTGTAAGTGGTATGTAAGACTGAAGTAAGAAAGTGTAAGTGGTATGTAAGACTGAAGTAAGAAAGTGTAAGTGGTATGTAAGACTGAAGTAAGAAACTGTAAGTGGTATGTAAGACTGAAGTAAGAAAGTGTAAGTGGTATGTAAGACTGAAGTAAGAAAGTGTAAGTGGTATGTAAGACTGAAGTAAGAAACTGTAAGTGGTATGTTGAAGTAAGAAAGTGTAAGTTGTATGTAAGACTGAAGTAAGAAAGTGTAAGTGGTATGTAAGACTGAAGTAAGAAAGTGTAAGTGGTATGTTGAAGTAAGAAACTGTAAGTTGTATGTAAGACAGAAGTAAGAAAGTGTAAGTGGTATGTTGAAGTAAGAAACTGTAAGTTGTATGTAAGACTGAAGTAAGAAAGTGTAAGTGGTATGTAAGACTGAAGTAAGAAAGTGTAAGTGGTATGTAAGACTGAAGTAAGAAACTGTAAGTGGTATGTAAGACTGAAGTAAGAAAGTGTAAGTTGTATGTAAGACTGAAGTAAGAAAGTGTAAGTGTTATGTTGAAGTAAGAAACTGTAAGTGGTATGTTGAAGTAAGAAACTGTAAGTGGTATGTTGAAGTAAGAAACTGTAAGTGGTATGTAAGACTGAAGTAAGAAACTGTAAGTGGTATGTAAGACTGAAGTAAGAAACTGTAAGTGGTATGTAAGACTGAAGTAAGAAACTGTAAGTTGTATGTAAGACTGAAGTAAGAAACTGTAAGTGGTATGTAAGACTGAAGTAAGAAAGTGTAAGTGGTATGTAAGACTGAAGTAAGAAAGTGTAAGTGGTATGTTGAAGTAAGAAAGTGTAAGTGTTATGTAAGACTGAAGTAAGAAAGTGTAAGTTGTATGTAAGACTGAAGTAAGAAACTGTAAGTGGTATGTAAGACTGAAGTAAGAAAGTGTAAGTGGTATGTAAGACTGAAGTAAGAAAGTGTAAGTGGTATGTAAGACTGAAGTAAGAAAGTGTAAGTGGTATGTAAGACTGAAGTAAGAAAGTGTAAGTGGTATGTAAGACTGAAGTAAGAAACTGTAAGTGGTATGTTGAAGTAAGAAAGTGTAAGTGGTATGTAAGACTGAAGTAAGAAAGTGTAAGTGGTATGTAAGACTGAAGTAAGAAAGTGTAAGTGGTATGTCAGACTAAATTTACATTCTGTAAGTGGTATGTAAGACTAAAGATAAAATCTGAAACAGACATGTACCTGCTATGCCCTCATTGTTGTTTCGGTGAGCGTCCTTGAACTCTTGGTTGAGATCATCACTGACTTTGATGTCTTGGAACATCCTTGCCAACTTATTGACATAATCAGCAGGCATGCCTACCTCCTGTGAATATTAGATATTAAATGTATTTGTGTGCTGAAGGTTGGAAATCAGTGTCGTACACAGAACCTGAAGAACTATGTCCTGGAATGAATTTGATGAAGAAGTTAAAATACTCACTGGAAATTGCTTTCAATTCATATGTAATTCTTAAAACATGAATGATATCATAACATTTTTAACATGGTGACATCAAAAATAAATCATATATTTGAATTCTTATGAAACTTTAGAACTCATTTGTGTTTCTGTGATAAACCCTAACATGAAAAGTAGAATTCTCAGACCTTAAACATATATTCATTATAGATACCCTTAGCCATTCCACCATGTTCTCTTCCTTCTCATTGTCAGCAGACGTGTCAAGAATGAGTCGTCGTGTAAGGTGTGCCTTGTGATATCTCATGAACACATCTTTGTTCTGAACATACTTAAGTACCAGCAACTGTAAGAGGAAGAGGCAATACAAGTATAAAATGGTGTGGTTTTAGAAATACTCGGAAACATCTAATACATTTGACAAACAAACAAACAAAAATTGTTTTCTAGTACTTTCCTCCTTAGTTTAAGAAACACTGTGAGACTTATTAATATCTTTAATCTTAAATTAATTCATCCCAAAATTATAATTCAAATAACATTTTAACAAGGGAAATGAAGTGTTGTGTACCCACCACATCTTTGAGCTTTTTCTCCACTTCTTCTGAGGTGAGTTTTTTGCTGAGAGGAGTTTTTCTAAGTAACATATCACAGTAGTTTGCAAGGAGTTCAGGACATTTGGACTCTGGCTGAGTCTTGGCACCAATACTGTAAGCAACACAGTTTATTTCATTTTACAATAACCAAGTGCTTTTGCTACAAGTATACACTTCATATTCTATGTACATTTGTATTATGAATATATATATATATTTATATATATATATACTGTATGATGTAGTCAACTGTGTGGAACTATTTCTACCACATTAGGTAGGTGTTATTCAACTCCCAAAGCATCAATGTATCATTTCAACTTGTATAAATATGTATGTTATACGAAATGTGGTGGTATAACAATTTAGAATGTTTGGATTGGCTAACAGGGTGAACTTGTACCGAAAAGGCACTTCATGCACTCATGTAAGGAAAAGATTGGATTTGTAATATAAAAATGTAATTTTATTTGTATCAGGATTTCTATCCTGTTTTTGCTTTGAAGATAACAAATCTATTTATTTCTAGTTATGCTTTGTAATGAATTATGACATTGCCATGTATTTCTAAAATCCAAGAATGCTTCATACCAAATTTGGGCATATCCAAGCATTCCTACAAAAAGATTGAATTTTAAATAATTTGCTCTTTTTCCTCCTATTGGACAGCTTCCATTTAACACCTGGGGGCTGCCACTGTTTACAAGAAGGAATTCACCTTCATCAACTAATGCTTCTGACCAAATTGGGTAAAATCCAATTATTCCTTCAGGAAGAGGATTTTAAAGATCTTGCATAGTTTCCCCTTTTGGGCACTGCACATTAGGCCCCTGGGGCTGAGAAACATAATTTTTACATTAAATTTGACCCCTTTTCCACCAGATGCTTGTGACTAAATTTGTTATAAATTTAATCAGTTGTTCATGAAAAAGTTGATGGATAGATAATTGAAAGTCGACTGACACTGCAGTATGGCATAAGCTCATCCACCTTCAGACCAGGTGAGCTAACAATTACTCATTGTGTAACCTCAATATACATGCTCTACTACTGATTTTATAATTCACTGATACAAACTTCTTTAATGTGGAGAAAGCAAACATATGTTCAGGGATATAATGTTTATTAAATGTATTATGTTTGATTACTTTAAAATATCCCAGGTGAGAATTGTTGACTTACCCTTTGTTTTTCATTGGGATTTCTAGACGGAATACGGATGTGTCATTCACAACATTTTTGTATGCCTGTAATGAAATGCAAAACCAAGCACATTTACATACATGTAGTTTCACAAGCACCTGCTTGATATTAAGTTTTCAAAATTTAAATCTGAAAATACACAGTTATTAAAAAAATTGTATCATATGATTATCATCAAATCTATTCAAAATATTGAAATACTGAAAAACCAGTTTTTTTCATGACTCTCATCACATTTACCATTGCCACCAAACGTACAAAGGAAAACAGCATGTGTTACATTTGCCATATTTACAAAATGTGATACTGACCGGTTGACAAATTAATATGTAATAACAAACGGCACTAAGTTCTATGACAATATGCCAGCTTACCTTATCTCTTGAGGTGAGGAACCTGGGGTCATCACTGAAGGCCTCCCTTACTAGAGCACTAAATCTGTTGAACAGTTCTAGGAGTTGTTCTACATATTTCTCTGAGTCCTTAAGTATAAATTAAGATAAAATTTATCATTATAATTAATTAAACCATGGTAGTTTTATACTTTTTAGTCCTTTATACATAACTAAGGATAAAATTTATCAAAAAAATTAATTAAACCCAGATAGTCTTATACTTCTCTGAATCCTTTATATATAAATAATGATAAAATTTATCATACAGATTAATTAAACCCAGATAGTCTTATACTTCTCTGAGTCCTTTACAGCTACACAATGATACAACTGATCAAAAACCAAGAAACAATGAGGTTTAATATGAGGCTCAAAACAATTTCGCAACATTTTTCAAAGTTTGTCAAGATCTTATTGTTGTCATGGTTTTAATAATCTTGTTACAAACATTGTAACAGAAAAATTTGGACATAAACTCCAAACTCTAGCAAAAGGCTGAAGGATTGACAAAATTCCAGCTATTTTTACAATAGAAAGAAGAACAAGCAGGTAGTTAATATTCTGTGTTACACAGGAGCATTTACTACAAGACAGTTGTCTTTGATGAGATTTAAATCTTTAGTTTAAGATTTGTTTTTTTTTAAGTTTCAAATTCATAGTTACTAATGCAAATATGTGATAGTGAAATAATTGGAGTAAATTAAGCTTCAAACATTTTAAAATTAAAAATGAAATATAGTGCTACATACAGTTGTGATTGTTTCTGCTGCTGCCATCATGTCAGCGAGGCCCTGACTGACAATGTAGGCCTCCAAGGCATGTAACATAGGTGTGATTCCATCAGGCACTCTGTCCATCAGGCTGAACATCAGTCGCAGCTCTAAAGTGTAAAACAACTCTCAATATCCTGTCATACAAACTGGTCTATAATGTATCATAAAAACTCATAAATTAGTCAATGTCATACATTTCTAAGTGTGATTACGACTTTGAGACATCAGAATCTAAGACTTGTCATGGACTCTCTGACATCAAACTCAAGGATTTTTCAAAGAATTAAACATGCTTTCTGGTATCAAAACCATTATACTTTCGTGGTTTTAGATTGCTGTCATAATGAATACAAATACAAGCATATTTCACAAAATTGTAACAACACTATAGATTTGATTTTGTAAATGTTTTAGGTAAGAGTATTTTGTTTTGCATTTTATTTCAACATCCAAGACACAAATTTTAGAACTTTTCAAGAGATTAATATGTATAAAGAATCAAGGACTTTTCAAGGAATTAATATTAAACATGAATTCAAGGACTTTTCGGGAAATCACTACCAAACACAAATTCTATGACTTTTCAATGCATTAATCCCCAATTCAGACACAGACTTATACAGGCAAGGGCTCAAATAAATTCAAGGAATATTGTGAGATTTTTCACAAAGTAACATGAAAACAGAAGAGTATTTTAAGATCAAATACAAGGTGAAATGAAAAATACAATATAGAGTGGACCTTCAATAATCTAGACACCTTCAGTCCCAACCAAAATTGTCTGGAATTTCCTGGCTACCATGTTTAGTCAAGCAGCCAATATAAACACAGTTATCACCCTTAACTACATGATGACAAAGTGGTCGGAATGATCCTGTTGGTTGTTTTCAGAATGTCTACATACATGTCTGTGGATACAAGTATTTACAATTGTTTTTCATCGCCTAAATAAGTTTGATATGACATCAGTCGATATGACTACAGAGAGGCTAGCGGTATGCTTTATACCTTTGACACGGGTGACTGCACACAACAATTTTTTTATGTTGTATGTGTTAATAAAAAATGTCTAGAAATGCAGGAATGCGACTATGAAAAGTCTATTCCATTCATTAATTAATATCCACAAATGGACTAGTGAGTACAATCAGTTACAGAAATCCATTCCCAAAATTAATATCCACAAATGGACTAGTGAATACAATCAGTTACAGAAATCCATTCCCAAAATTAATATCCACAAATGGACTAGTGAGTACAATCATTTAACTAGTGAGTACAATCATTTACAGAAATCCATTCCCAAAATTAATATCCACAAATGGACTAGTGAGTACAATCAGTTACAGAAATCCATTCCCAAACATTTCCATTCAGATTGTGATATTTGCAGACTATCAGTGTCTAGATTATCACAGGTCCACTGTATATACTACAGCTCTCTTTGTAAACTTGATTGTCTGCACAAGTTGTATTTTCTTTATGAAACATTAAAATGTAGATGTTTATCATACCAATATACATGTTGAAGATATCCAATTTATGTACAATATCTCCATCTATTCTCATGAACACTTACTCTCAGTCTCATTGTTCTTTATCATTGAAGCACATTCTTTGAGAATTGTCTCCTTAAAAGCTGTGACCAGGACATTCACACAACATTCTGTCAACTGTAAACATAAAATGAAATGGATATAGAAATTTCTGTCTGACTGGAAGGAATTAATGCATACTTTTGTGTGGATTATATTTAAACTTTCATCTTTTTTTCATGTCAGAAAACTGTATTGTATAAATTTTGAAAAAAAGGCAACCGTTGCTTTGATATATATTTTTAATTTATCAGGGATTGAATATCTTTTAAACAAAGCATGGTTTTTTGCAAGTTCTTTTAAGAAAGGGACCCTGAACTAAAATTGGGAAAATATCATTGCCATTTTTCACAAACTAGGAAAACACCAAAGGCATTTCATCAATTTTGAGAAAGTCCTATGTATCTGTGTTTTTTCTAGAAAATTGGGAAAATATGAATGTAACAAGAAAAGGGACTGTTTTAATGTTTTTATTTGTTCACTGCATTAGGACCAGTTAACAAAGAAATCCAATAAAAGGAAAGAGTACTGTATATAAAACTAGAATATCTGTACAAAAAGAATTAAGGAAAAAATAAACATGAAGACCTACAAGCAAATTATTTAACTTTAGAAAATAATTTCAATAGTTAAAACAATTATTTTTCAATGCTTGTAAACAATCAGTCTTATTTCTCAAATTATTATTTTGTAAATTCGGAATCCATCCCAATTATCTTAAGATATATGGTAAAATATTCCACAGAAGAGTAAAACAGAAACATAACAAAAAAGTGGCGTATTTTATGTTGATTGTTTTAGAGACTATAGTTATATTGTAGAAGATTCTTTAATCCTCCATGGAAAACATATTGTAAATACTAATAAGGTTTAGACTGGAAACACAATGTTTTAACCAGTACTCCCCTCTCCATGAGAAATAAAGTTTTAAGTTGGGAACCTTGTATTGGATTTTATAAATGCCTAGTGAAACTCCTGCAGAAAGCCACTTCTACTGACACGTTCGGTATCTTTTGATTCTATACAATTAATAGATTTAATTTAATATCAGAATTGTTTAAATGATATTTTCTTTTTTCATTCTGAATGATTATAAATACTCGTGAAATTGTGCTGAAGTAAATTTCTGGAAAATACTGCAGAGTTATTTCCCTTGTAGAGTTAATTCCTCAGAGGAGATACATTTCTAATTTAGATATGTTTGAACACGATAAATTACCATCACTTTTTTCTTTATTTGAGCTTCAAATGTTATCTGATTTTGATATACATTTTGAGAAACTTTGGTAAGTATGAATTTGCTAATCATAAAATTTATGTCTTTAGTATACATTACACTCTTAGTGAAAACATTTAAAAAAAAAAATACAAGCTGATGATACATACTGTAGAGACTGAACTACATCCCCATCCGGTCTCAAGGTAGCGGCGAGCTCTCGTCTCCTCCTCCTTCAGCTTGGCGTCAGCATACCTCATATAGTTCTGTACACCATTGGCCTCTAGGTATTGGGGTGCTTTCAGTTTGTAGAACTTCTCTGTGGCATCGAGATAGGCTTTCTCAAAGTTCTCTCGATAAATCTTCAGTTTGTCTTCTACATCTGAACTAAGGTTTACTAGTAAAATGAAAGTGAAGATCAAAGTTATAATCAGTCTTATCTTTATCAATTTCACTTTAGGCAAATCTGAACACATAATCTTAAAAATTTCAGAAATGCTTTTAACAGAAAAATCATCTGATGGTTTTTTTTTACTAGAAGACACTGTATGAAAGATTTTACCATATGATTCGCGTACACCTATGACTAGCTGTGAATCGAAAGCCTCCCCATTCCTTTCTGCATGTAGTAATTTCATGGCACTGTCCTGCAGTCTCTGTTTTATATTGGAGAAAATGCTCTGGTTCCAACTGTCCAGCATCAACTAAAATGAAAAAATAGGTTTACTAGCTAAAAGTGAGTTAACAGCTATGGTTTTGGTATTTCATCAATATGTTTTACAAAATGGAAAGTTCTTAAAACATAAAATTGGAGACGGGGGTATTAACTGAAAGATGAGGACTGTAAAATTGGCCACTAGGAAGTACTAGATAGTTCTTTGTTAGTCCTTTTTTTCCATTTCTTTTATCACTACACTTTGATATGAAGTCATCTGACATTCAAAATTTTTAAATGGAGACAAAAACAAGCATCTATATTTTTTAAAAAATCTATCATTAAAATGTGACACTAAGAAAATGGTAAAAATACAGGGTAAAGACAATTATTTCAAAAAATGAAAATGGAACTACATGGCCAATAATATAAAAAAGAAAGATAAAACTAAAGGGCCAAGACCATCACAATAAATAAAGCATAATAAACTACTGAGGCAAGACAAAATTACAGAACCAAGAACAAGTTCAGATACTCATCACATATATTGTGTAGTTTACCTAAAGCAACATCAAGGTAGACAGTAGGACTAAATAATATGACAAGTGTCTGTGATCCCCCGGTTAAATCATTAAACAAACCTACGATAATTATCATATTCCAATAAATACCCATAATAGTTTTTGACTACACTTTCCTTAATTTTTTTATTTCTATTTGGCCATGACTCACAACTTTTCTGACTAGACTCTCCTTGATTCTGTATGTTTCTATGGCTATCATTCCTACCTGTCTGACTAGAATCTCCTTGATTCTGTATGTTTCTATGGCTATCATTCCTACCTGTCTGACTAGACTCTCCTTGATTCTGTATGTTTCTATGGCTATCATTCCTACCTGTCTGACTAGACTCTCCTTGATTCCTACTAGACTCTCCTTGATTCTGTATGTTTCTGACTAGACTCTCCATTCCTACCTGATTCTCCTATGTTTCTATGTCTATCACTCCTACCTGTCTGACTAGACTCTCCTTGATTCTGTATGTTTCTATGGCTATCATTCCTACCTGTCTGACTAGACTCTCCTTGATTCTGTATGTTTCTATGGCTATCATTCCTACCTGTCTGACTGACTAGACTCTCCTAGATTCTATATGTTTCTATGGCTATCACTCCTACCTTTCTGACTAGACTCTCCTTGATTCTGTATGTTTCTATGGCTATCATTCCTACCTGTCTGACTAGACTCTCCTTGATTCTGTATGTTTCTATGGCTATCATTCCTACCTGTCTGACTAGACTCTCCTTGATTCTGTATGTTTCTATGGCTATCATTCCTACCTGTCTGACTAGACTATTCTGACTCTCCTGTCTGACTAGACTCTCCTTGATTCTGTATGTTTCTATGGCTATCATTCCTACCTGTCTGACTAGACTCTCCTTGATTCTGTATGTTTCTATGGCTATCTATGGCTATCATTCCTACCTGTCTGACTAGACTCTCCTTGATTCTGTATGTTTCTATGGCTATCATTCCTACCTGTCTGACTAGACTCTCCTTGATTCTGTATGTTTCTATGGCTATCATTCCTACCTGTCTGACTGACTAGACTCTCCTTGATTCTGTATGTTTCTATGGCTATCATTCCTACCTGTCTGACTAGACTCTCCTTGATTCTGTATGTTTCTATGGCTATCATTCCTACCTGTCTGACTGACTAGACTCTCCTTGATTCTGTATGTTTCTATGGCTATCACTCCTACCTGTCTGACTAGACTCTCCTTGATTCTGTATGTTTCTATGGCTATCACTCCTACCTGTCTGACTAGACTCTCCTTGATTCTGTATGTTTCTATGGCTATCATTCCTACCTGTCTGACTAGACTCTCCTTGATTCTGTATGTTTCTATGGCTATCATTCCTACCTGTCTGACTAGACTCTCCTTGATTCTGTATGTTTCTATGGCTATCTCCTACCTGTCTGACTAGACTCTCCTTGATTATGTTTCTATGGCTATCATTACCTTTCTACCTCCTTGATTCTATGTTTCTACTATCATTCCTACCTGACTCTCTCTTGATTCTGTATGTTTCTATGGCTATCATTCCTACCTGTCTGACTAGACTCTCCTTGATTCTGTATGTTTCTATGGCTATCATTCCTACCTGTCTCCTTGATTCTATATATGTTTCTATGGCTATGGCTATCATTCCTACCTGTCTGACTAGACTCTCCTTGATTCTGTATGTTTCTATGGCTATCATTCCTACCTGTCTGACTAGACTCTCCTTGATTCTGTATGTTTCTATGGCTATCATTCCTACCTGTCTGACTAGACTCTCCTTGATTCTGTATGTTTCTATAGCTATCATTCCTACCTTTCTGACTAGACTCTCCTTGATTCTGTATGTTTCTATGGCTATCATTCCTACCTGTCTGACTGACTAGACTCTCCTTGATGCTGTATGTTTCTATGGCTATCACTCCTACCTGTCTGACTAGACTCTCCTTGATTCTGTATGTTTCTATGGCTATCATTCCTACCTTTCTGACTAGACTCTCCTTGATTCTGTATGTTTCTATGGCTATCATTCCTACCTGTCTGACTAGACTCTCCTTGATTCTGTATGTTTCTATGGCTATCATTCCTACCTGTCTGACTAGACTCTCCTTGATTCTGTATGTTTCTATGGCTATCATTCCTACCTGTCTGACTAGACTCTCCTTGATTCTGTATGTTTCTATGGGTATCATTCCTACCTGTCTGACTAGACTCTCCTTGATTCTGTATGTTTCTATGGCTATCATTCCTACCTCTCCTCTGTATGTTTCTATGATCTCCTACCTGACTCTCCTTGATTCTGTATGTTTCTATGGCTATCATTCCTACCTGTCTACCTCTCCTTGTTCTGACTATGGCTATCATTCCTACCTGACTATCTCTGTATGTTTCTATGGCTATCATTCCTACCTGTCTGACTAGACTCTCCTTGATTCTGTATGTTTCTATGGCTATCATTCCTACCTGTCTGACTAGACTCTCCTTGATTCTGTATGTTTCTATGGCTATCACTCCTACCTTTCTGACTAGACTCTCCTTGATTCTATATGTTTCTATGGCTATCACTCCTACCCGTCTGACTAGAATCTCCTTGATTCTGTATGTTTCTATGACTATCATTCCTACCTTTCTGACTAGACTCTCCTCTCCTTGAGTCTTTTTCTGCATACTGCCGTGTGGTTTACCAGCAAGGGAAGTGACTAACTGCATAAATGGCTTGGGGAGGTAGTCACACTGGGTGAAGAATTTGCCCCACTCAGCAATGTAAGCTTTAAGTAAGGCGGAATCCTCATGATGCTGTAATACCCTCTGTAACAAAGTTTAATCATTTGATCCATTCTACTTGCTTTCCTATATTTTATCATCTGATGAAAGACTGATGGAACTGATACATTGGATGATCTCATATACCACTAAACAGAGCTTCTATTTCTCCCATGTTTTATATATACTGGTACTTAATTTGCAGAAATAAAATGTTTAAATGGAACTTATTTTGAGATGATGTTTAAACAGAACATGAAAATGGAACAAATAGATAGCAAGTTAAAGACTTAAAATGCAATCATGTACAATGGCACAAAACTATATTTTGATCTTAGCGGTAAACTTCCTGAAATTCATGTAACAAATACAAGTATTAGCTCTATGTTTGTCTTTTTCTCTCTAAATAAAGATGATCACATTAATACAATGAAAATAAAATAATACTAACAGACTGTGCATGTCTAATGAAGTCAAGAATGTCCTCTTGTAGAGCGCCATACATCTTGCTTGGGCCTTTGTCATCCCACAGGCACACTGAATGCACAGCACTGCAAAAGCATTTAACTTATATGACAATGGAAACTCATGCTACTTTCAGAAAAGTATTTTAATATGAAAATTTACATTTAGAAGTCTACTACATTCCTAAAATTTGGGAAGTCAAATTGTAATGAAATGAGACCTAATGACATGGAGTGATTTGTTAATGTATGATATATATCTAAAAATTCAGAAGATGAAGTAAGGCACTGAATATCATGCAGACTCATCCACTTTTACACTAGTGAGTCTTTAAGGACACTTCAATATGTATAGTTTCAACTATTTCATACAAAATCATTTCTAGCCTTCATATAACATACAAGTATATGTCTGCCCTGAGTAACACATGTTCAGTGTTTACACAAGACAAGGGTTCACTCTTAAACAATTATATCTGAATATCTCACCTGTGGTTGAAGTTACACCTTGACAGCTTTCCTAATCTTGCTTACCCCATGTCAAAGTGTTCTGTACATACTTGTATTTCAGAACTTAAATTTAATATTTAACAAATTTCTTGGTGTATCTTCTAGAGAAACTTTTATCTTACTCACCAGAAAAGATCCTGCCATTCTATTTTGGTGACAGGCTCCTGACGAAGCAACTTCAAGGCTGTGGGACGCATTAACGGCCATCGTTCTTCAAACTGGGACTGTCCTTGTTGCTGAGAAGTATGAAATACAGTCAAAAATAAAAATACATGAAGCACTTGGTCTATTATTGAAACTATCAGTAATTTAAAATTCATGTCAAAGTTTGTTTGACAATTTTTACTAGATTATAATGCAATGGTATTATGAAGCCTTCACTACAAAGTGGTGACATAGTGTGAGACCACATCCAATATCCGTACTGAATGTATGTAACATAACAAGGTAAAATCAATCTGTTTAGGGAAGTTTTGCCTAGTTTTACACATGATGATTTTCACCACATGAAACTCATTTCTCCTTTGACCTTATAATTATCAAATATATATCTTTAAAGTGATTTAAACATTTCTGAATCTTGCACTATCAAACATTTGTATAAAAGTTCATATCTCCATAATGATAATAATAATAACAATAATAATAGACTTTATTTAAAGCTTATAATTATATTTCAAAATACCGGTAGTGACCTATCTAATGGTGCCACAACTAGTGAATACTGATTAATTACTGATTCAGTCAAAGACTGATACTTTCTCTATGATCAGTACAGCATCTGTAGCCATGACCAATATTTTGTAGCCCTAGGATCAATTTCTAGCAAACGAAATTACAGAAAAGATCAATAATCCAATTTTTCATTACAGTTTGTGAAATACCATTTTTTTGGATATTTTTAGTTCTGCCTACCAGCTACATTTAACACATCTGATTATGCAAATTTGAAGGAACTGTAGGCTAGCAATCCTTCAAAATTCAAAAAGTGTTCTTGAATTTTTTGTCACTGTTGTCCTAACGTTAAGCACATTCTTTAATAAACTCCACATTCTCTTACAGATATACATGTTTTATCATTGCTTACACATATTCCTCTTTATATAGTAAGTTGGTTACTGCCTTACTTTTTCCAGACAAAAATCAAAAGAATAAATAAATACAAAACTTTTGACACTGCAGGTCAACATAGTCATTAACACAGATTTTGTTAATTTCTAACAAAATTGCTGACTTCCTACAATAATGATATTTTGTGATAATTGTTATTTCTATTCCTTCTTTCAAATGAAAACTTCATTAAACAAATACTTTTGTCGCAATCTCTACCTATGTAGATGTCAGAAAATTGTTAATCTGTTCATGAACAGATTTTGACTCTGTTGTAAATATAAATGTTCATAACATATATAAATACACTGAAGAAAAATGTCGCAGAAACTGCTTACATACTTCCTTGAATCTTGAATATTTTAAAAGTGTTTGATAATTATGGTTTTGTATCATCTCTCTGTGCTAATTAAAAAAGGATGTAATTCACAAGGCAGTTCAAGAGACCAGACAAAATTTTTCAACATTCAGATTACCCTGTAAGTCTCTTAGTATCTGTAATGAAAATTAAACAAAGATTAAAGCTCCCTTTCATATTAGGCATTTCTGGAGCAGACTTCATGATTAGTTTCTACAGTGATTTTTTTTCTTTAATAGTCATACCTACATATGAATTTTACCAAGCATACCTTAAACCCATAAATACTATCTAATTCTTTAATATCTTTAAAACAATTTTAGTTGATTTGATATTGCTATGATGAAGGAATTCTTTCGCATTTCAGACATATCACATAAAGTTGATGAAGGAACCATATATTCAGTAAGTTAAATGGTAAAAGATCAATGACCTTGTATTTCTTGTGAATTTGGAAAAGATGCTTGGCTAGCATGTGTCTAACATGAGATAACATTTCACTGTTAAGGTAATTATAACCTAATTCCATCAACATTTTGTTTTAAAAATCAAAGGCGAATGCTATTGCTAAGACCAATAAGTGTTTTTATGACTGATCAAAGAATTAATGCAGAAAAATACAGGATTGCTGTAAAGAAAGCCTAAAGACATTACATATCGTGACAGCACTGTCAATGTGATAAAATGATTTCCCAAAGTGATAACGACACAATTCCACTGAATGTCAAAAATATATGTCAATTTCTCCTTTCATTAATGAGAAGTAATAGTTGATTTTTTTCTTTGTTTACCTACAACTGCCCTGCTATTTTTTTTCTACGAATACAATTCACACTCCAAATCGGACCTTCCTACTACTACAAGCATAGATCGAATATATGTATTACTTAATCGGAACATTCTGGCTGTTAAGACAAGTGCCAGAGTGAACCTCGCCACGAAATCGATGTCTTGTTCTGATCAGTGACAGAACAAACATTTTTACCCAAAACTAAGGACTGTCAACAGCGATCAATTTATTATTCACAAGCGATTTGTTACCATATTAAAATCATCCTGAAACAAAAAAAGGATAGTAGAACGAATGAATTGAGTAAATGAGTATTCAAATGGATTATAAAACCAGAATTCACAATATTATCAACGATATGTGAAGTAGATCCTCACCTTCAACATTGCCATCTTTATATTCCATCGGAACCTCTCTGCGTTCGCCTAACATAACAGAAGGCTGATGATCGGCTTATCGAATGTTGATTTTTGCGAGATTTGGCGAGAGTCATTTCTAAACATGGCGACCACCGAAAGCATGCCCGAACAAACGAAACACGCTGGCATTCCTTTGGCAGAATTTGTGGTGAGAAAAGCGACATGCACTTTAATTTTTTTTCACTGAAAATGACAGTATATTTGATGGAACATGTGAATGTTTTAGCACCATCAGGAAAATAGACGTATCGTTTTGTTTATGGTACGGTATCGATGACGGATGTCCATAAATAATCAGGCACGTGAGGTTCTCACTGTGTCTAATGTGAGAGTACCAAAAATGAAATTCTATACTGAAATACATTTTATTTCACTATATAG
Source organism: Ylistrum balloti (assembly GCF_031769215.1). Lineage (NCBI taxonomy): Eukaryota > Metazoa > Mollusca > Bivalvia > Pectinida > Pectinidae > Ylistrum > Ylistrum balloti. The sequence continues at coordinate 543,558 of NW_026781931.1, read as the reverse complement.
CATTTCTTACTTATTACAGTGTATAACTAGTTACTTGAGAATATTTACTATCTTGAATCAAAATTGACAGACATAGGGTTTGTTCATTATAAATGTGGACAAACCGGTTCGTCGGCAATGTAACATTTCGGACTTAAATCAAGATGGACCTGCAAATATTCATACATACCTTCAAAAGTTCAGTGGGTGATACGACGCCTATAAATAGGACGAGTCTAGAAGACGAAAAACATGTAACCAACCAACCAGTCATAGCTTGTCTGAAAGCAAAATCAGATCAGTAGGTCTCCCTTAATATGAAATAGGCACTGCCTAAAAGCGAGCGCAAGTTGGCCAACAAGATGCACAATTTGAACAGCCTGATCCATGTCTTCACTGAAGCGTGTTTTTTAAAAATCTTGTATATTTCGCAATATTTTAACAAACATTGGCACATACAAAACTAAATAATAAACAATGATTACATATAAAGGAGAGTGCTTGAAAACTTGGGCTACAGGTCTTGAATTTCACTAAATTTTGGGGGTTAGTAACCTTATTCAGGGGTATTGGGCAACACTGATCATCAATTTTCCTGGTAAAATATTATTATTGTAATGTATTTCTTACTATTTCTTAATCCATTTTCCCACTGTCAACTTAAATATCCTCAAAAATAAGACAAAGTACATATATAAACCCAACCTCAAATGTCAGTGTTTTTGTTGTAATTGTGTTGAAATTAAGTGAATAAAACACAACTAAGTCATGTTGCCATGCAAATTTTTGTTAATAAAATTGAAGCTGAAGCATGCAAACCTTATTTTGGAATATAGCTGTTCTGAATTAATTTTAATGACTCGTATCTGTCGCAGAATTAAAATAAGACTCCTGCACAAAATAGGATAGTTTAAGAAACAAATAACAATCAACAACTCCCACAGTTAATATTGGTGATATCACATGATACTTCTACAAATAAGAATCAACCACTCATGTCCACAGTTAATACTAGTGATATCACATGATACTTCTACAAATAAGAATCAACCACTCACTTCCACCGTTAATATTAGTGATATCAGATAGTACTTCTACAAATAAGATTTAACCACCCACTTCCACAGTTAATATTAGTGATATCAGATGGTACTTCTACAAATAAGATTTAACCACTCACTTCCACAGTTAATATTAGTGATCTCACATGATACTTCTACAAACAAGATTCAATCACACACTTCCACCGTTAATATTAGTGATATCAGATGGTACTTCTACAAATAAGATTTAACCACCCACTTCCTCAGTTAATATTAGTGATCTCACATGATACTTCTACAAATAAGAATCAACCACTCACTTCCACCGTTAATATTAGTGATATCAGATGGTACTTCTACAAATAAGGTTCAATCACTCACTTCCAACGTTAATATTAGTGATCTCACATGATACTTCTACAAATAAGATTTAACCACCCACTTCCACAGTTAATGTCTGTAAAATCACTTATGCTTCCACATTTCTGTATATGACTACTGTATGTATGTGGATTGATAGATGCCCCAGTGTAGCTTGTTGGTGAAATAAAGATAGATGGGGATTATTAATGTATTACTGTGTTTATTTTTGTGCAGGAAGATGTTGATAGTTATATGCAGAGAGCTAGTAATGAATCAGCTGAAGTAGTTCTCAAAAGGCTAGATGAGCAACACAACAAATACAAATTCATGGAATACAACCTCAACACTAAAAAGGCCAGGTAAACATTGTCAGATTATTTCATATTCTTTCTTATAACATCTCAGTTTAACTACTGTTATATCTTCCTTCAACATTTAAAGTCTATAAACCTGTGTTTAGACTGATAATTATTTTCCTGTATAAAAAGGGATGTGATGTCAAGATAGTAACTTGTTTAAACAATGTTCTTTTTTCAGGTTAAAGTCCCAAATCCCTGACATAAAGACCTCTTTAGATATAGTAAAACATCTACAGTCAAGAAAGGTGAGTGTTATCCTCTGAGTTATTTATTAAAGTTTATTCAGCTAGGTAAGATGATGAATAGTTGGAAACTGACCATTTTATAATAATACACATATTTCAGTACAAGCACTATCTATGAAATGTCTACCAGGTATTTGATATGGTTTCTGTATTGTTGAAATGAAATGATTTTCACCAGTTTGTTTGCTCTGAAGAATGTAATTTTTTGGGGGGTTTTAGTTTTTTTTGTTTTTGTGAGCCTCTTTTTATGGTATTGTATAGCCCAAAATAACTGTGCAGTACAAACATATCACAAGCAAGTATTCAAGATAAAGGGAGATAACACCTATATAATCATATTCTCACAAAGATTGAAAAATGGTGCTTGATTCACTCCCTGAATACAAAGTAGGTTCCATATTCATTAATATTTATGAGTAATATTTACCAGCAACTGACTTTCAATAAAAACACTGTATACTGCTGTTGATTTTCAGGATTCCACTGACCCAGTAGAGACAAGGTTTTTACTATCAGATCAGGTGTATGCTAAAGCAAAGATTCCACCTACAGAGAAAGTGTGTTTATGGTTAGGGGTAAGTACATCATCATTTCACTGCCAAATGTACATGTTTCTCGCTCATTGAAGATAGGTATTTTGACATCTTTTGAAGTCTGTTAATATGTTATTGTGGAGTTAATTAAGAAATGATAATATTTACATGTTGGATCCTAGGGGAAAAATCTGCTCAGTTATTTATCAATTGAATAGCCCTCAATTATGAAAGTATGCTAGGGAAAGTTAGATATAATGGTTTGATAAGAATATGTAATTCAAAATGTAATAGGATTTCTTACATACCTCACAGGGTGATCCTGTGGTTGCTATATCACACAAGGAAGGGAGATATCTATCATGTTACATTACATAACAAAAGCATAGCACTATCATTTTCTGTAGCGTAGTCATGTGGGAAATTGATAAGATCAACAATTTTGACACAAATTTCTTGAGACATTGATGATAGCACAATGAATAGTGATCTCAACAACTCACATTTTCATCAGAAGGTTGGCTGTTTAAATTGCCGTACATCTGTGGTTTTTCTTGAGGAGTTAAGGATTCATCTTTCTCATTTTTATTTAACTGATCAGAAAAAGGCGACCATCTTATGGGTTTTGAATATGAAAATTTGTTATCTCTATTTCTTTAGTACTACAGAATGGATCTTTCTCAAATTTCATAGATAGATTCTCATTGGTCCAACAAGGAGAAGTGCAGTGCACAAGAACTATCACTTATTTTTGCATAATTCAGTAGTAATTGCCCTTTGTTATTTTTTTATAGTTAAATTTTGTCTGGAGCAAGAGGTATTAACATGAAGCTTTCAAGGTAGATAAGTCTCAATGAGAAGGGGGGCAGTGCACAAGAATCATTACTCTTTTATTGCCCTTTGTTATTTTTCATAATTAAATTTTGTCACAATCTAGGAACATCACCCATCTCTGATGGCCCTTGTTTCTATTATGATCAAACATGGGTCTCAACCTGGTGTAAAAGTTTGGCAAACTATGACTTGACAGCTAAACTCTTACACTGGTTGAGATATCCTGTCCTTGGAACAGACCCATGCAAGATTCAATTAACATCAAGCTTAGGTTGAAAGGTTTTCTGAGATGCTTGTTATAATGACTTTAATGGCTTTACACATGTGCTTAATCTATTTTGCTTTTTAAGTCATGAGTGAGTTACCAGGCTCTTTTTCTTTTCAGGCTAATGTAATGCTGGAGTACACAATTGATGATGCCACAAGTTTGTTAGAAAAGAACTTAGATGCAGCTACCAAAAACCTAACACAAGTTGATGATGATTTAAGTTATATTAGAGACCAAACAACAACATTAGAAGTCAGTATCCTTTTTAAATAAGTTTTGCCTGTTAACAGAAACTTGACCAAATGATCTTGCGACCCTTTCGTGAGATTTGGGGGGAAAACACAGCATTTTAATTTGTATGTTCTAATAGCCTAGCTGTAAGGATGGAAGCACCTTTTGTGAGACAAATGGTCTTGTATTATTGTACATTTATGTCATTGTTGCTACCCTGACTCATAAGTTCTTATATAAAGGTTTGGTGGTTTTGTCAAACTTTTAATTGAAATAGGCTAGCTTTACTGCAGTAAAGGAGGAAATTAGGAGCACTGTCATATTTTGTGTTTTACAGTTTTGTGGTTAACAGTCGTTTACTTGGTCCATATTGTATACTCAAAGATAAATCTAGTCAGTCACATGTAAAAGGAGCCAAGCAGATCAGTGTGGCTCGCACATAATTTTAATACACTATATTATTCAGCTAGCTTGTTTCTTTGGCTCAGTCAGTAAAGTCAGATATTATCACACTGAAGGCCTGGGTTTGAATCTTCGTGGGATACTTGCCAGGGATGTGTCTTTCCCTTCCTTTCACACATCAGATTGATTGCATTTACTAAGCTATAACCAATGAGAAAATCATGATTATGTGCATTACTTCATGAAACATGTTCTCAAATAAAGATTAAATGCATTAATTTAAAATTGGAAAGATTTTTCCAAAGTTTGGCTTAAGCAAAACTTCTTTAGAGTAATGCCTCTTTTTCAAGAATATTATAAGGACTATAGGGACTCAACACATAGTGTTGCATGCATACATTATGGAACCATTTTAATTTGAGAGCTCTTTGAGCAATATTACATAAATCATGACAAGATTTCCTGCACAAAATAGATTTCTCTTGTAGAGTTTCCTTAACTGAATTCAAAGACATGGCACGAGTTTACAACTGGGATGTGAAGAGACGCCAGGCAGCCCAGGGATCAAAGTCTTAGTCTATATCCTACTCCATGTCCAAGTTTTCTAACCTTAATGAAAAATCTGACACTTGTTTATGACAAACTTTTCAAATATCAAACTAATTTGAAATTTCCTGCCATTCTTTGCAGTGAAGTTTCCTGACATTGGAAACAGTTTAAGCTTCTTTGCAGTTTTTCTGATATTAAATGCAGGTTTGTTTCTTTATATTGAAATTTCCTGACATTAAAAACAGCTTTAGTTTCTTACAGCTAAGGTCTGCAATGTACTTTTGTGATGAATATTATGATTGATAAGGTGAGGACATTGCCTGTTTAGACAAGAGAAGGTATAAGTGATTTGTATCGCAAACAAGTAATCCTCTGCTGCGCACAATGTAATGATGATGGTTTTTATCTTATTTTAAGCAAAATTTTACTAAAGAAAATATAGAAAATGAAAAACATCTGATATTATTGAAGATATACCAAAATCTGGACATTAAGACTTTAAAGTTCGAACATGGTGAAAACACAGCAGCATGTGATGGTTACAGTGACCTAATTGAACATATTTGTGAACAAAATACTAGTATGTCTTTTTATATTTCATAAACTTGGAAATAAATCCTCTGTATGATATACTCTTATTTCTTGTGATGTTCAATCAATTAAATATATGTACAGCAAAATCATCACTTATTATTTTGCATAATTAATCACAAATGTAAATAAAGCATGATGTCGTGGCCAAAGAGTACTTGTTTTGGAGTGAAGTTGTGAAAATGAGTTTTTTATATCAGAATTTGTGGTGGCTTCAGGATCTTGGGAAATGGCCTAAAAACATTGTCATCGACTATTTGATAAGAAAAATGCTGAACCAAAAGAGAACAATTAAAAAAATAGGAGGAACTTAGAATGGTTAGGCATTTCAATTGAGGGGAGTGTCCTGTTAGCTTGTACACTAAAAACCACACTGCCCCATAAGCTTGTGCAAGTGATCCTATTGATGAAAATCCTGATTCCAAAGGGTCATAATTACTTTACAGTAAGCCAATGCCTGGTAATGAGCCCATCCTTACGTCTTGCAGCTCAGTTAAAATGCTAAATATCCTGCCATAAGCCCAATGCCTTCACTTAATCCAAATTTTGTTTGGTGACCCCTGTGCTTATCACAGATTACTGTATTTATCCTCAAACAAGATCCCTCCCCAGTGTAAATAATTAGTTAGAGTTTGGAAATCTTACTTGTAAACTACTTTCAGCATACTGTTTTCAAATTGATTGTTCTACAAAAGTGGAGAAGGGGCTTATCTCTTGGCACAGAATTATTTGTGGAAAAATATTGTTTTTACAGTAGAATAATTATTGTTGTGACTTGTATATTTTCAATTTTTGGGTGATCGGGTGCTGCAGTGGTAACCCACTCGCCTTTCTCCTAGCCGACCGGGGTTCGATTCCCGGAACGGACATAAAAAGGTAAGGGTTCACCTGCCTGACCACATGGGTTTTCCCCGGGTTTCCCCGGTTTCCTCCTACAATAAGACCCCTCATATGCTTACATCCGGGCCAACAAGAGTGATTATTATAAGCTGACATAACTTGTTTCACAATTGTGAAATAAATAAAGTTTATATTATATATACATTTTCAATAACTTAGTTGTGGAAACATTTTGCATCCCATTTCTGTGATTGTGATAAATGACACAAATTTCTAGTTAAATTAATTTTCATAACAACTATTTGATAAAATATTTAGGATTCAGAATTTCTGTTAGGATAAAAAAAAATCATAAGGAGAAATCAGTAAAAAGACATTTCAATAAAAAGTGGTATTGATCAATGTAAAATGCATAACCAAATATTGTGGACTAATAAGGCCTCAATATTCAACTGTTTAATGGAAATAGATATTTTATGCTTGTGAACAATGATGATCAGGAAAACATTCTCTTTGTGTGACGAAAGCCGCATAATATCCTGTAAACATTGCCTACAGTACAGGATTTCCTGTGAACATACATTGATCCATTGATGCTATACACCCTCTTTGTACAATTGACAGTTGGTCAGAGGGCAGGGTACACATCTTTCTGGAGCAGATTGATTTCATACTAGCATTTAATGGTTGATCCTGTTGTAGATTATATGACGTCAGAACACTGACATTTGTCAGTGAGATAATACCCGGCAGTAGGAGTCACCGAGATGGAAAACCTGTCATTTAGTCAAGCAATTCAGAGTATACAGTTGACTCTAGTGGAGTACTGCAGCTTTTTGTTAACTTCAACACCTCTGTCGATTACAATCCAAGTTAATTAAAATATAACAGAATAAATGATCAGGAAGCCCATACCAAAAATAGATACAAAAAATATACATCTCTTTAGGTGCTAAAGATTTACAACTTGTAATGCTATATTAGCACCATTTCTGACCAAGATTCCGGTCTAGTACTAAAATATTCGTGAAAAGGTATAGCAAATCAAATAAAACAAGTCACTCGATTAAAAAACTTACAAAAAGTTAAAACTTTGTTTAGATACAAATAGTTACAATATCAGAAGTTAAAAAAAAACTAAATAAATACATATATTATGTAAACATACGAAAAAAGTTCAAAGTTAAAAAAAGTAAAACTTTTCTGCTGATTCTTAAAATCAGTAATAATACATAAAATGAAAGTATACTGTACTGAGTGAAAAGTTACAGAAAGGTACAGGTAAGCTGGACGATCTCCCCCATCTGTAGTGATATTCCAATATACTCGTATTTCATTTATTATGAAATATCTTAAGTTGACCTTATTGACATTATATTCATATATCTTATCTAAGTTGTTGAAGAAGAGAAACAGAACAAAGCAGAATAATCATCTCTTTTATCATGATATTAACTTGTTTTAATGATAGATAGTACTAGTTTTAACACAATACATTTTGAATGCCTTTGCATTCATATCTAATTCTTTCTGTCCGAAGCATATAATGCTTTGAGATGAATTTTGATATTTTCAGCTAGAATTTTAGCAATAGTATGATGAAGCAAATAAAATATTTGAATATCATTGAACTACAATGTCAAATGTTATCATCAGCAAACTTCCTTACAACAATTTTGGCTCAACGCAGCGAAACACATGATCAGTTGTATTAAGTAATTATCATACCGGTATACATAAACTTCTAATAATGATTAGTTGATGATGTCCACATTTCTTGAGGTTTAGATTATTCCGCTCATGTTGTTTTCATGAAAATAAAAACATACTGAGATAATCTCTCAAACAACAGGAGATCCCTGAGAAATCTTGATGCCCACAATATTTACAATCTTTATTTAGTCTCTTAAAAAGATTGATATTTTCTCAGCTTTGCACTTTAAGATGTGAAATTTGAAAATTCCTCATAAGAAATGGTAATCTCAGTTTTAATAGCTACATCAATTATGGTTGCCTGTGCACCTATAAGAACAACAACAAGGCACAAAGTAGAAATTGTGTGATAGCTAGCAAGAAGGTTTACTCCCCAAGAAACAGTGATAACAATCTTTCATAGTCAAAATCCAACATGTTCTGATCTGTCCCAAACTCAAAGGACCAAAGCAACCAATCTCACAAAAAATGAAAAAAATGTCAGGTGCTTCTCAAGAAATATCAATTTCATTGCCAAATCCAAGATGGTCACCTGTCAACCATCTTTTTTTCTATCGGTCTCGAAATCAAAAAGGGCACACCTAATGACCTTGGGAAACCTTAATAGGAATATTTTAAAAAGATCTGTGTAGGTTTACTCACCATGCAATAATTTTTCATAGTACACAAGATGACCACCTGTTGGACGTTTTCGTTTTTCTGATAATTCCCAAATTCTACAGGTAATGTACACAACTGACGAACAGATAAAAAAATGAATGAAATGTAATGTTATTTTTACAGCACTGAGAAATAACAATACATTCTTATCGTCAAACCCCAATATAAAATGGCCATCTTCAACCAATATTTTGTCAGTCCCAAATTGAAAAGGGCGTAACGAGGGACTAAAGTGAACATGTATGAAGTCTCGGAAGGATCCAACCAGGGACCGAAGGAAACATGCATGAAGTCTGGGAAGGATCCAACCAGGGACCGAAGGGAACATGCATAAAGTCTGGGAAGGATCCAACCAGGGACCGAAGGAAACATGCATGAAGTCTGGGAAGGATCCAACCAGGGACCGATGGAAACATGCATGAAGTCTGGGAAGGATCCAACCAGGGATCGAAGGGAACATGCATGAAGTCTGGGAAGGATCCATCAACAGTATCTATCCTGGAATAACGATAAAAATGGTACTGTCAAAAACCGTGTTGTTTTTCAGTAAGTCGTAAAATAGACCATGCACAAGACGAAACTACATCTGAAATTTGAAAATTATCCATCGAACACTTCTCCAGAAATAGCTATAACGATGTACATACTACTATCAAATTCCGAGATGACTGCCTGTAAGCCATAGTACTTTTCAGACCGATTCAATAATTACACAATGTGCATTTAAGGACTAATAGGAAAAATTGTAGTCAACTATTGTTACGTTGTTTCTAGAGAAGTACATGATGGATCATTTTCATAATTCATGTGTAAGTACCACTTGGTCCATGGTTTTGCATTGTCCCTTTTTTCCCATTGATTATCGACACAACATGCCTGACTTCACAATAATAACTTGAAGGGTTATCTCATTGTTGTGTAACCTTTCTAACCAGTGGCGTAGCAAAACATTTTTAGGAGTGTTTGCTTTCAAGAGAGGATCCAAGGGCGAAGCCCCGGTTAAGGGGGTCTAGGGGTGCAGTAAGGTTAAAAAAAGTAGGGCAAATATATCTCAATGGAATTCGAGTGTATGTTTAAGCATACAAGCATACATTATTGCTACGCCTCTGCTAACCCCCATTTACATCCAATTTTAAGACAATCTTTCTTCCAAGGTTCAGAAGAGTAATAATGCTGATAAAGAATGACACGTCTGTAGATTTATGCTGTCTTAGTAAAATTGTTTTAAAATGTTTACTTTTGGCACAATTGCTTACAAAGTTATAGAGTATTCGGTATTTCCCTAAATTTTCATGTGCTATTTATAGATATTTGTCACCCCCCCTTATCATGTGACGTGTACATGTAGTTGATGTGCTCAACGGATCATACTTATAATAAGTATGAGGTGTCACGGCAAATAACCTCTTTGTTTGGAATGAACCATCTCATCAGATGGTTATGTAACAATAGGGAGAATCGCGATGACGTCACGAAATCCACCGAATCTACATGTTTAGTATACACTGTACTGTAGTTACAGGGAAAATGGTTTTACGTACCACGCTTATGCCTACCAATGGCAAAATCGGTAAATAAGATATGTATTAATGTTTTTTTACTATTGAATTTCAAACATCTTTCAATGATTACGTGTCATTAATTAATAGTACGCAATGTCCCTATCAGTACCCCTTGCTCTGGGGAAACCCCAAAGCTACGTATGTAGTCACTTCCATTTTACATATCCGTTACATTGTATTACCGTGGCAAGGCGAAAGATGACGTCTGCGGAAGTGGAATATTACTCGTAATGATGGACACATCGAGATCATGAAGTCTGATTTTTATTGGCACAGAGCGAGAAAAGTGTCGGTATGTGGCTGCTTTTGTTGTATACTTAAAAGATATGATTGAGTTTATAGCTCCAAACTTTACATAATCCTTCCGTGGCAAAGTTGAATCCAAACTGTAAATTATATGATCCCTGTCCCTCAGGTGAATTTCATAACCCCAGGATCTCATATTTACCCTTGGGGTCTGGAGGTACCGTTAACTATACTGTAAACTCGTTCATCTTTGTGGATATCCTGTTAATCCGTGAATTTATATTTCGATGAATTGGTGAATAAATGTGAGGAGGGGTTGAGTAGTGCCCTCAATTCTCTCGCTAGGAAATAGTGATGGTAATAAATGCATTGCTTCTCCAGTCCACTGCAGTCCCATTTCAGGATCAAGTATGACATGACCTAAAAAGGGGCTGTGTACAGAAGGGCCTATGGTAATAAAGTGATGCCTCTGTAATAGAAGGGGAGATAATAAGTAATGAGAAATGTAAATCTACATTATGGAACATTTTGACACAGTGAAGTTGGCAGTATTTCCATAAAAAATTTCCCTTACCATGTGAGACAATAAGTATTTCTGTGGAAATTTCCAATCCCAAATAGCTGTTTCCTTGTTATCAAACAACACATTTAATTGTATAATTCCAGACACACAGACTGAAAACAGGCACTCCTTAAGACATACACACAGGGAATATGTGTCACTCAGCTATAGAGTGTGTGTAACTCACAGTCCATGGTAAGAATAAACACCATGTTCTGAGACCGCTAGGATCTGAATATTCCTTGTACGATTTTAAAATAATTTATCAAACACCAGTTAATAAATTAATAGCATGCCAAAATATTTTAAGATAATATTGATAACAGGGAAGTCTTTTACTATTATTGAGAAATTTAGATTTTATGAGTTGTCTTCCTTTAAGTGTTATTTCCTATAGAGGTCCATCACCCTACATGGGGTAAGGTAAATTGGGTTTTCATGCTTAAAAAGGTGTTGAAGATATCTCAAGTATTATCCTCACTTGATGCTTTTTCCCTTTTTTCTTCTTTTTTATTCAAAGTGATGTTTTCTCTTTGAATGTTTTTTTCCCAAGATTCTCACAATACGAGAGATGGATGAAACATTGTGTCTTGTTTTGGGTTAAAATGTATAGAATTTAAGTGGATAGGGGGGTAACCAAGGATTACAACTGAGCAGCATGACATAATCATTTGATGCAACTAGAGATTCTATCTTGTAATGCCAAAGATGTTAACTCTGGATTTTATTTCTAATACAAGTGCATGTATATAATAGTTGTATATTTTCAAAAAAGTAGTTTTAAGAAATAGAATGAAGTTTTATCATCGCTATCTTGCTTTTAGGTGGATCAGCATTTCTAAATACCATTATCTATGTCTTTGACAATGGCTGAAGGTGGTAACTGGATAGAGCCATTGAATTCTGATGGCTTTGTAGGGAGGCAGGATGCTTTGGAATGGCTGAAGGAAAAGTACACGACAACACAAGGGAAAAGAGGTTTGCAGCACCATCAGTACAGAATTTATGGTATATACGGTAAAAAAGGAGTTGGAAAGTCATGCTTGATGCAGAAATTTTTACAACAAATTCAACAGGATGATTCAAGGAATCAAAAAGTACATGTTGTATCTTTCAATTTTGACAAATATAGGAATTTTGAAAGTTTTTTAAACAGTCTTTGTAGTTTTTATGGAGTTGAAAATCATAAATGGAAAAAAGATTTGAACTGTAGAGATGATGAGGAGGAGGAAGACGACTTTATGGACTGTATGACTCAGATTAAGAAAAGGATGAATGATGAGCCTAACAACACATTTATTTTATTCCTTGACAACATGGAACATGCTTGTGGTAAGGCTAATAGTAGTGGGGTCGCACCCGATTCTTCCAAGACTTTTCTGCGGGACAAGATTTATAGGGAGATCATCCACAATCTTCTACCTGAGTGTTACAACTTCCTTGTATTCATCACATCATCACAAACAACAAGGTTTGCAGAGTTTCAACAGTTTGTTTGTAGTAAAGACTTAAAGGAGATGAACGATGATGAAGCAATATGTTTGCTACGAAGCCAAGTTTTAGAGGTTCATGCTAATGGAGAAAGCTTGTCAGCAATTGTAGAATTATGTGATGGTTTGCCACCAACTATCATAAAAGCAGGTATGTTTACATTTAATCTAAGGAGATAAGTATACTTATATAGGGAATTAACTAATAGGTCTGATCCCCTCAAAATAAATTGGCGAGGTGAGAAAGAGATATGGTCATATGTATGAGCCTGAGGATGTATGTAAGTACTTGTTTGTAACCCAGTGATGTCCTTGCTCTACCAACTTCAGTAATTTTCAGATTGTCTTGAATCTTCATACACTTCCTCACATGCATCCTTTCTTGGGTCTCAACTTCATGTGGTCAACATTGGAGTCACTGATACTATAAAAAGATTTTTTACGTCCTCATGCTACCAGCTTCAATTATCTGCTTGTCATAAACTTTATATACTTACTCACAGCTATCATCTCTTGTGTGAGTTCACATCTCATCTTCCTGAGGTCAAAAATGAGGTTACTGTTACCATAAATAGATATGTGATGGCCTCGCTCCTCCAGCTTCATACACTTACTTACTAGGATCATATCTTCTTTGAGATTGCACCTCAACCTTCTGGGGGTGAGATAAAGGTCACATTTTAGTGTTGCTATAAAAAAAAATTATGGGCTCAGCATTAATATTAATCCTTGGTTTACTGACTTAATTAAAACATTTCTGATTGTCCTGAAACTCTACAAAATTAGGCTATATGTATTTTATTTTTTTAGATGTATAATATGAATTTAAGTTTTTTTTTAGTTAGAAACAAATTTTTTATTTCCAGGTGCGATGCTTCGTGAGGGGGATTACAAACTAGAAGAGGTAGTTGAACTTTTAAAAGAATTTGAAAGCAAAAGGAATATACACAATGATGAATTGTGTGCCAAGGACGATCGCTATGGTATGTTTTTGATGGTCCATTAACATTAATTTATAAACATTTATGGCTTGTTGAAATATACAGGTATATCAAAAGGGTTCCCTTGGCAAGGATCTGATCATGTCCTTGTATTGTCTTACGATGAAACTTAGATCAAATCCAATTCTGATCTATTGTAACAGGAAAGAATAATGAAAAATATTCAGCCTGCTGGGGCTGGAATATAGAACCTTTTGCTCTAAAGATGAGCTCTTTACAGTTTTGTTAAGGGAAAATACAAGTTGAGGCCAGAAAGGTGAACTATAATAGTGAAAGCATTATTAATTCTCTGTCTCACTCTGAAGTCAGAACCAGCCGTTTGTCTGTCTTTGTTTACATGTAGATGAGCAGCTTAGGAAATGTATAGACCGCTTGTCCAATGAAAGCAAGAAGAACCTCAGGTATCTAGCGAAGATGATCAGCGAGAAGGAAGGAGGTATCAGCATCACTAAGGCTGCTTCAGAACTAAGTATGTAGGTTTTGTTCCATTGTTCATAAAAATAAAGATCTACCTACACCACCTAGTCATGATGACCTTCATAGAAAGCAAAAGTTTAAAATCGGTTAAGTTTAAAATATCTATGACCATCTCACAGGTGTACAGTATAGCTTGGTGCTGGTCATTTAGATTTTAATTTCTTTGTTAAAATTGAAACAACGTGCATGCTTTATTTGGTTTCATTTTCTGTCAAAATGTGGTTTGGATATCAGAGTACACTTACAGAAAATACACTTCCATATCCAGATAGCTTATAACAAGTGATTACACAAATGGTAATGTTCATAACACAGTTGTGTTGTGGACTTGACAGAAACATGGCTGTGTTTTGGTACTATGTATAGTTGTGTTGTGGGCTTGACAGAAACATGGCTGTGTTTTGATACTGTGTATAGTTGTGTTGTGAGCTTGACAGAAACATGGCTGTGTTTTGATACTGTGTATAGTTGTGTTGTGAGCTTGACAGAAACATGGCTGTGTTTTGATACTGTGTATAGTTGTGAGCTTGACAGAAACATGGCTGTGTTTTGATACTGTGTATAGTTGTGAGCTTGACAGAAACATGGCTGTGTTTTGACTCAGTGTATAGTTGTGAGCTTGACAGAAACATGGCTGTGTTTGATACTGTGTATAGTTGTGAGCTTGACAGAAACATGGCTGTGTTTTGATACTGTGTATAGTTGTGAGCTTGACAGAAACATGGCTGTGTTTGATACTGTGTATAGTTGTGAGCCTGACAGAAACATGGCTGTGTTTTGATGCTGTGTATAGTTATGTTGTGAGCTTGACAGAAACATGGCTGTGTTTTGATACTGTGTATAGTTGTGAGCTTGACAGAAACATGGCTGTGTTTTGATACTGTGTATAGTTGTGAGCTTGACAGAAACATGGCTGTGCTTTGATACTGTGTATAGTTGTGAGCTTGACAGAAACATGGCTGTGTTTTGATACTGTGTATAGTTGTGAGCTTGACAGAAACATGGCTGTGTTTTGATACTGTGTATAGTTGTGAGCTTGACAGAAACATGGCTGTGTTTTGACTCAGTGTATAGTTGTGAGCTTGACAGAAACATGGCTGTGTTTTGACTCAGTGTGTAGTTGTGAGCTTGACAGAAACATGGCTGTGTTTTGACTCAGTGTATAGTTGTGAGCTTGACAGAAACATGGCTGTGTTTTGACTCAGTGTATAGTTGTGAGCTTGACAGAAACATGGCTGTGTTTTGACTCAGTGTATAGTTGTGAGCTTGACAGAAACATGACTGTGATTTGACTCCGTGTATAGCTGTGAGCTTGACAGAAACATGGCTGTGTTTTGATTCTATGTGTAACAGAGATATATTTAACACCATTGATTTAGTGTATGGTCATGTTGTAGAGTTTGACTGAGGTGTTTAAGTGCATAATTAGCATTATAATCTTATTCACTTCATTCAAACGAACACAAAACATTAACATATAAACTCGACACCAATAAAGGGGTGTGGCCTTCCATGGTCCACCTGCTCTTTATCAATGGAAACAATACAAATTGTTATGGCTAGTGTAATAACTTGAGGAAAAGGCACAACTTCTCTTCTTGTGGTCTTTTCGGAATTGGAGTCTGTAACCAGCAATTACAATGAATTTTTTTTGTTTTTTTGTTTTTTGTTTGCTCTAAATATTGAAATATGAAAAATTTTGTGTAATCTTTTGCTATAAACTCACCTTTCCATTTCAACTCTTGACACGAAAATTATATATGAGTACATGAAGTCATGTTCTCTCCACTCTTAATCAATTTACCTGTATTACCTTACATACCAGACACACATGGCACTATTTACAAACATCGGTGACATGTGACTATGATAAATTCATCAGTGTATGGTTATACTGTCAAGCTTTCACTGCTGTGTTTAAGGACACAATTGATACTGGGTATTGTTTTATTGTAGACTTTGACAGAAACACAGCTTTATTTAAGCTAAGATTCCTTCTTCCACTGAGATTTAGAGGGATGGTTGAAGTAGTAAATGAAAAGATCAGCATGAATCCATTTTTTCAGCAGTTTGTCATCGAATATATCAAAGGTAAGTAATAATTTGCTGAATACTTCGTACATATATTGATAGAAGGAAATGGTGTATGTTGAAGACAATGGCCTTGAAGATAAATGTTTTGTGTTACAATGTTCTTTGTTAGGTAATTATGCATTTGCAAGTAAACTTTGTCAAAGTGAAGGAAATATGTTTTTCTTCTAAATCCCACTACGAGGGATTATATAAATTTCAGTAAATCATATGAGTATTTTAATCAATCTGATTGAGCACATCCATTATTATTGAAATTAATAAAACTAAACTAAAAACAAAGAAACGTTAAATAATTGGATATCGTTTTTTTGTGCCAATAAATATTTCAGGTTGTTAACTTACAAATCAACTCTTACCTTTTAACAAGGACTTCTCAACAGATGTATTTAAAATTTTAGACCACCTGGTCTGGGTCAAGTTAGCTCATGTAGTAGCACTTTATCCATTATTCATTTGATTTTGTTTAATCTTTACTACCCATCTGACCTTCTTTCAAGGTCACATGGGTAATATATAAAACCTTCACACAACATCTGATATCTTCTCAATAATGAAAAGACCTAAGGTCACGATATTAGTCCAATAGCATGCGTAGATGAAGCACAACAAGTTTGATAGAATAGATAACCTTGACCTACTTTCAAGGTCACAGGGGTCAAATTTGTTAGAATCTTTTAACAGCTTCTCAATAGCCAAGACACCAATTGTTACACTATGAAGCATGGCTTGCTGGGATGGAGGGAATTCACATTTGTTTAAATGAATGACCTTGATTATAGATTGTCCACTTCCCAAATTCCTGTGGGTCAGTTTTAACATTAGTGACCAATCAATAACCTTAGATTGATATTTGTAATCAATTTAATGCTCTTATAATTGGCTGAGAGTTCTTCGTGATCAAAAGTTACTTGTAGTGCTCTGTTGTATTAGACTTGTATTTGTGAGTGATAATTACTTGTAGTGTTCTCTAATTGGCTGAGACTTGCAATCAATTTTCCTGTAGTATTTGATTGGTTGAGATTTGTTTGTAATCAATGATTACCTGTCGTGATCTGTGATTGGCTGATATTTTTTAACACATTTTAAATCTTACATCAGCCTATAGCTTCCAAAAGCATAGAGACTACTCTGTTATGAGATTATTTAAGAAAACCAATTCACACGGCAGTCACAACATTTACAATATCAAATAGATCATGAAAGTCCTTATTTGGCCATGCCTTGGAGTTTCCTGTCTAGAAACCTGTTGTTTGTTTATGGATATCCAGGCATTTTTCCCATTAGGCAATGTTACAAAATAATGTTTGCGTAGTCCAATCATTTCCAAACACTGTTGTTACTTGATTTCAATTGTAGCAATAGTGCAGCTGAAAAATGCTGTTATTTACAGGAGAAAAAAACGCCAGGGTTGGATTAGAAAGAGCCTCTGAACATTCCTCACGACATGGACAAGAAAAAGCTTCTAGATATTCACCTCCACGTGGTGCACAGATAGGACCAAATATTACTAGTTCAGGTTAGTCATAAACGTACTTGTCTATTTAAATGTGAGCATAAGTTTTATACACATAGTAATTTTTAGGTCGCCTGAGCAGAAGGCTCACAGTGACCTAATGCCATCATGATTTGTCTGTCGTTGTGCATCGTTAACTTTTCACATATTCGACTTCTTTTCAAGAACCACTGAATGGATTTTGACCAAACTTGGCACAAAGCATCCCCACTAGGGGGCACTCAAAAGTGTCAAAAATTCAGCTTTGACCGATTTCAACAAAATTTGGTAGAAAGCATCCCTTAGTGAAGGACATATGAAATTATGTTGAAAAAAGTAATTATGTCCCCTTTGGGGCCCATAAGGGGTGTAAAAGGGGCCATATGTAAAAACCTTCTTTAAATGACTTCTTCTCAAGAACCTGTGGATGGATTTTGACCAAACTTGGCACAAAGCGTCCCAATGGGAAGCGGCTTCAAGTTTGCGAAGAAAAAGGGTGTGGCAATAGGGGCCACAGGATGGGGGAAAAGGGGGTAAAATTAGGTAAAACTTTAAAAATCTTCTTCTCATGAACCAACAGTCAGATTAAATTCATATTTAATATCTAGGGTCCTTATGTCAAGATCTACAAAGTTTGCAAATGAAAAAAAATCGGGTCAAAAACGGCCCCACTAGGGGGCACTCAAAAGGGTAAAAAATTCAACTTTGACCAATTTCAACCAAATTTGGTAGACAGCATCACTTAGTGAAGGGCAAATGAAATTAAGTTGAAAAAAGTGATAATGTCCCCTTTGGGGCCCATAAGGGGTGTAAAAGGGGCCATATGTAAAAACCTTCTTTAAATGACTTCTTCTCAAGAACCAGTGGATGGATTTTCTTCGCAAGAACCACTGAGTTGATCATGTCCAAACTGATACAGATGTTCAACACAATGTCCTGCATAAGTGTTGTTACTTTTTGGTTCGATTCAAAATCCAAGATGGCCACCATGGCCTCTGTTTGGCTAGGACATTTTGGACTTCCTCTCAAGAACCGCTGGGTGGATCTTGTTAAAACTTGGTACAGATGTTTTACACTTGGTCCTGCACAAGTGTTGTTACATTTTTGCAACATTTTAAAAAACCCAGATTATTGACACATATTCCTCAGGTGACTGTTAAGGCCCCTTGGGCCTCTTGTTAATATTAGAGACATAAGGTTTATAGACATAGTAATTTTTAATATTACAGATGTAAGGTTTACATACATAGTAATTTTTAATAATTATAGATGTAAGGATTTAATACAGTATAATTTGTAATTTTTTAATATCATATATTAAAGATTTATATAACACCAAACAGATTCTGTATGAATTTAGAGGTTTTTGCTTTTTCAGTGTCTTATTTATACTGAATACAATACCTATATATAATGAGTACTGTGAATTGATATTCTGAGTAAAATTATGATTTCAGAGGATGATGATGATGATTATGATGCTGGAAGCCCATCTGCAAACCATTTGATTGTTCCAAGTGCTAATTCTCCAGACAAGTCCTGTCGTCTGTTAGAGGAAGTCCATGGTATGGTCACTAATTTTCTTAGTTAAATGAGTTTATATCCTGCTTGAATAGTTGCTGAGAAATATCAGAGAGAAATCAGTGTTACAGAAATAGCAGTGATAATACAAGGCATACAAAATTTTGTAGTAGGAAACTGCACAATCAGCTGTTTGGTCCTTATAATTTCTTCATTTATATTGTCAGTAGATCCTAGTTTAATCATTTATACTGTCAGTAGGTCCTAGTTTAATCGTTTATACTGTCAGTAGGTCCTAGTTTAATGGTTTATACTGTCAGTAGGTCCTAGTTTAATCGTTTATACTGTCTGTCAGTAGGTCCTAGTTTAATCGTTTATACTGTCAGTAGGTCCTAGTTTAATCGTTTATACTGTCAGTAGGTCCTAGTTTAAATGTTTATACTGTCAGTAGGTCCTAGTTTAATCGTTTATACTGTCAGTAGGTCCTAGTTTAATCGTTTATACTGTCAGTAGGTCCTAGTTTAAATGTTTATACTGTCAGTAGGTCCTAGTTTAAATACTGTCAGTTTAGTTTAATCGTTTATACTGTCAGTAGATCCTAGTTTTATCGTTTATACTGTCAGTAGGTCCTAGTTTAATCGTTTATACTGTCAGTAGGTCCTAGTTTAATCGTTTATACTGTCAGTAGGTCCTAGTTTAATCGTTTATACTGTCAGTAGGTCCTAGTTTAATCGTTTATACTGTCAGTAGGTCCTAGTTTAATCATTTATACTGTCAGTAGGTCCTAGTTTAATCGTTTATACTGTCAGTAGATCCTAGTTTAATCGTTTATACTGTCAGTAGGTCCTAGTTTAATCGTTTATACTGTCAGTAGGTCCTAGTTTAATCGTTTATACTGTCAGTAGGTCCTAGTTTAATCGTTTATACTGTCAGTAGGTCCTAGTTTAATCGTTTATACTGTCAGTAGGTCCTAGTTTGATCTGTCTAGTTTTATCGTTTATACTGTCAGAAGATCCTAGTTTTATCGTTTATACTGTCAGTAGGTCCTAGTTTAATTGTTTATACTGTCAGTAGGTCCTAGTTTTTTAATCGTTGATACTGTCAGTTAGGTCCTAGTTTAATCGTTTATACTGTCAGTAGGTCCTAGTTTAAATGTTTATACTGTCAGTAGGTCCTAGTTTAATCATTTATATTGTCAGTAGGTCCTAGTTTAATCGTTTATACTGTTTATGTTTAGTAGGTCCTAGTTTAATCGTTTATACTGTCAGTAGGTCCTAGTTTAATCGTTTATACTGTCAGTAGGTCCTAGTTTAATTGTTTATACTGTCAGTAGGTCCTAGTTTAATCGTTTATACTGTTTAGTTTACGTTTAAATCGTTTATACTGTCAGTAGTTTAATCGTTTATACTGTCAGTAGGTTTAAATGTTTATACTGTCAGTAGGTCCTAGTTTAATCGTTTATACTGTCAGTAGGTCCTAGTTTAATCGTTTATACTGTCAGTAGGTCCTAGTTTAATCGTTTATACTGTCAGTAGGTCCTAGTTTAATTGTTTATACTGTCAGTAGGTCCTAGTTTAATCGTTTATACTGTCAGTAGGTCCTAGTTTAATCCTGTCAGTAGGTCCTAGTTTAATGTTTATACTGTCAGTAGGTCCTAGTTTAATTGTTTATGTTCAGTAGGTCCTAGTTTAATCATTTATACTGTCAGTAGGTCCTAGTTTAAATGTTTAGTCAGTAGGTCCTATTTAAATGTTTATACTGTCAGTTAATCGTTTATACTGTCAGTAGGTCCTAGTTTAAATGTTTATACTGTCAGTAGGTCCTAGTTTAAATGTTTATACTGTCAGTAGGTCCTAGTTTAATCGTTTATACTGTCAGTAGGTCCTAGTTTAAATGTTTATACTGTCAGTAGGTCCTAGTTTAATCGTTTATACTGTCAGTAGGTCCTAGTTTGATTGTTTATGTTAGTAGGGCCTAGTTTAATCATTTATACTGTCAGTAGGTCCTAGTAAAATCAGTTATTTCATTTTAAACTGTAAACAATTTTCTGTTAAAATCCGGAACCGCATGTATTAGTAGTTATTTCAAATGATGGTATTTATCTGACTGCATTTAACCCTTCCATTAGTTTGAAAACATTGATTTACAGATGATGATGTCTATCCTCACAAAGGTGAAGGTCATAGGACTGTACCAAGTGATATACACCAGGATAGGACTAGTCCCCTATTGGGCAACGAGTCTGAATTCGAAAAACCGGAACCAAATGTAGCCAAGATGGAGGGTCAATATATAGGAAATAGGGAGGATAAACTTCAGTATGACCTTACTCTGACCAACCAGGACTCTGTAGGGACTGTAAACAGACTGACGGAAAACAATGATCTATCATCGCACAAAGTCAGCAATAGAGAGAGTCCAATGAATATACCGAACACAGAACATAATCTGACTAGTGAATTCTGTACAGCAGAGGGTAAAGGTGATGAGGGGTGTAATCTAGATAAAACAAGGCTAACTGGAAATAACAATGTAAAAATGGTAAAAAGTCATGAAAAATGTGGGGAAGAACATTTCTCAGAGAAATCAGATTTTCGAAAGAAACGATCTGATACACTCGAGGAAAATACAGTGACAACATGTAAAAATCAAACACATAAAAGTATAGATTGGTGCATGTCCATTGAAAACAACAGCTTTCAGCCACTCAAAGGTTATACCAGTTCTTCAGAACGTATTCCAGAGAAGAAACTAAATCGAAGTATTGATGAAATTGATGATTCCAGAAAAGAAAAGACAACAGAACTTCCAATTGGCAAGGAAAACTCATCTGATCACATTTTAAGTGCTACTTCTGAAGTTTTACAACAGAGTGCATCTGATGATAGTGATGTGACAGAAGATGTTGATCATAGTGAGACATATGAGAAACAAATATGCGATATTGACAGCAGATCTGGTGATGTAACAGCATTGCCTCCATGTTACCAGTTAGATGAAAAAGATGTTTTATCCTCTCAGTACAACGGCATGCCATACTTTGGTACTACAGATTCTCATAACACAAACTCTGAGGACCCTTCAACAGAACAATCACTCAATTGTTCTTTTTCTAGTGTGGACCTGTTCGCAAGTGGAAGATTGAATAAATCAGATTTTTGTGGTGATGGTGAGGACCAAAGACCAGATGTACAATCCTTTCACAAGTATTCTGTACAAAGTATGACAGAAGGAGCGACAGGTTCAGAGAGACAAACCTTAATGAAGCCACCAAGAACTGTAAACGAATCATTAAATGATACAGCTCTGAACACAAGGCAGCCAACTGGACAGGAAGGGGATACATATCGTCATACACATCAAATGTACTCATCCCAAACAGCAAGAGTACAAGGACTTTCATCAGAGGATGAAGAGGTTGCCACGCCTTCCTGTGATGAACATGTGACCAATCCTTCAATACAAAATGCCATGGCAATTGGTATTGAAGAAAATCTAGCAGGACCTGTAAATGAGCAGAAAGAAAATAGGATTTTGGCTGGTCTTTCCAAATTTTTCACCAACACCATTGAGGTTTTTAAAGGAATTGAGGGCTAATGTATATTTATATTGTTTATGGTACTTGGTAGAGCGACAGGTGGATGACTTACAAGGTACATGTTTGTGAGGAACGCTAGTCATTGGTTCTTCTAAAATCATAACTTCTTTATTGCTAGTCCTGACTTTTGTTGGGTTAGAATGAGGTAAGCAAAATTGTCTTTAGGAAATTGGATGACCAGACTTCTTATATATATTTATCCGTCCTAAATGCTATTCTACAACCTGTTTTCAAAAACTCCTAGACACATTAATATTGAGATTGAACCATTCATCAAGATCAAGTTAGTGGTATGTATTCATCTGTCTGGAGAACAACTAAACTTACAACACAATGGAAGTGATTCAATCTATTTGTCCAGTATTAAACAAAGCAACTTATTTACAAATTTTGCACTGTAGTTCATGACATTGCCTCGTGTCCTGTGACTGTACTGAAAGCGATATATTTTACACATTGGTTGTATGTTTGTGGTTTTATCAATATAATGCTCGCTTGTATGGCTTTCTGATTCCATGTATTAAAGATGTGTCAGCTGAACAACCCACCAAATAAGACTTATATATACCATCAGGCCATTATATAATAATTGTGTGTTGGTTTTTATATATCCTGGTTTAGGAATTCTATATACCATCAGGCCATTATATAATAATTGTGTGTTGGTTTTTATATATCCTGGTTTAGGAATTCTGTATACCATCAGGCCATTGTATAATAATTGTGTGTTGGTTTTTATATATCCTGGTTTAAGAATTCTATATACCATCAGGCCATTGTATAATAATTATGTGTTGGTTTTTATGCATCCTGGTTTAGGAATTCTGTATACCATCAGGCCATTGTATAATAATTGTGTGTTGGTTTTTATATATCCTGGTTTAGGAATTCTATATACCATCAGGCCATTGTGTAATAGTTATGTGTTGGTTTTTATGTATTCTGATAATAACATGTGAAATTATTGTCCACCATGTGCCATAACTGCATGATGAAATGCCATGGATGATGTGTTTTTGATTGGTTCACAAATTAGATAGTACTCACTAATCAGCATAATAGGTTTATGGTTTTTATTAATTATAACTTGCTTTCAATGTCCCACTGAAATTGATTACATTTATTTGTTGATCTAATACATTTTGTAGTTAGGACCACAGACTTAGACACCATTACAGGAAACGACTTACATTACACATTAGAAAAATAACTTCATCTAACTTATAGCTATACATTTTTACCCCACAGCCCAAAAGGGTGTGGGGTATTGCGTTCACACATGGCGTCCGTCTGTCCACCATTGCATACCGCTTATTATCTCAAAAACTACATCACAGGTCATCATCATTTTTGCTGGGCATGTTGGGTCTATGGACCTACACAACCCTATTGTTTTTTGTTGCCGCCCGGTATCCAATATGGCGGTTACGGCCGCCATCTTGAATTTGAAAATTCCGTAGGTCTAAGGCCCAACATCATATCATGAAGATGGAGATTCGCAGTGATGTCGTGACATAATGAGCGGAATGCAAATGCCAACATAAATCTACAGGCTTATTTACGTCCATAGAGCCAAAATGCTCGGTGAAAATGGCGATCTCCGGTGATCTCATTCTTGAGATAAATTTCCACTCACCCCAACCACACATTTCTAACTTTATAATAAGGCTGTGGGGTATTGCCCACGTTTGTGGAGCTATTTTTTTAGTATTGCAGTATAAAAGAGATAGCTGTGAATCTTTGACTTTTAAACTACACAAAGAACAAGTCAATGATCAGTTGGTCTTCTTGTTCTTGACAGTCAGTTTGTGGAGCTATTTTTTTAGTATTGCAGTATAAAAGAGATAGCTGTGAATCTTTGACTTTTAAACTACACAAAGAACAAGTCAATGATCAGTTGGTCTTGTTCTTGACAGTCAGTTTGTGGAGCTATTTTTTTAGTATTGCAGTATAAAAGAGATAGCTGTGAATCTTTGACTTTTAAACTACACAAAGAACAAGTCAATGATCAGTTGGTCTTCTTGTTCTTGACAGTCAGTTTGTGGAGCTATTTTTTTAGTATTGCAGTATAAAAGAGATAGCTGTGAATCTTTGACTTTTAAACTACACAAAGAACAAGTCAATGATCAGTTGGTCTTCTTGTTCTTGACAGTCAGTTTGTGGAGCTATTTTTTTAGTATTGCAGTATAAAAGAGATAGCTGTGAATCTTTGACTTTTAAACTACACAAAGAACAAGTCAATGATCAGTTGGTCTTCTTGTTCTTGACAGTCAGTTTGTGGAGCTATTTTTTTAGTATTGCAGTATAAAAGAGATAGCTGTGAATCTTTGACTTTTAAACTACACAAAGAACAAGTCAATGATCAGTTGGTCTTCTTGTTCTTGACAGTCAGTACATTTTTGTTGCTGTTTCACAGAACAAAGTAGATTATACTATACTCAGATTCCAGCTTGTGCATGTTTCACTACCATCACCTCGTTTCATCTGTTTTTGTATTAACTATTAGAAATCAGTAAATAATTTACAATATTTGGAGCAAATTCAGTTGGAAAAAAAGTATACCATTTGGTTCAGTTGTTGTATACCTTGTTGTCATCTGAGAAGGTGACATTACTTCTACAAACTGACCAAGGTTTACATGGCGGGGGTCGAGATGAAGCAGTGGACGATTACTCTTCAGAACACCAGGTCTTATTCTCCTTGGAATTTATTTCTGGAGTCTCTGTGCAGATCTATCTTTTATTCATATTTTAACATATTTTTATTGAATTTGAGATTGGATTACGATGATATTGACATGTTGACTTTATCTTCTTTTTCACTATGTCCCTTTCTGTTCTGTTTTTCCCATAAATAATAAATGACACATGTCCATGGGTGGATTATATATATATATTTTGAATACAAAATGCATTTTTTCAATACATTCCAAAATAAACTCATTCTATTTATTCTATATAAAGAAGTTGTGTTGTAAAGCTATGAATGTAATAAATCATCACATGACTACATCATGCAACATAGCTTTAATGGCACGTTCAAGTGATCAGCAATAGTGACGTCATGTGATCAGTAATAGTGACATCATGTGATCGGTAATAGTGACATCATGTTATCAGCAATAGTGACGTCATGTGATCAGCAATAGTGATGTCATGTGATTGGTAATGGTGACATCATGTGATCGGTAATGGTGACGTCATGTTATCAGCAATAGAGTTGTCATGTTATCAGCAATAGTGACGTCATGTGATAGGTAATGGTGACATCATGTTATCAGCAATAGTGACGTAAT
This sequence comes from Ylistrum balloti, assembly GCF_031769215.1. Classification (NCBI taxonomy): domain Eukaryota; kingdom Metazoa; phylum Mollusca; class Bivalvia; order Pectinida; family Pectinidae; genus Ylistrum; species Ylistrum balloti. The sequence goes on along the minus strand of NW_026781931.1, from coordinate 517,610 downwards.
GTGATCAGTAGTAGTGGCGTCATGTGATCAGCAATAGTAATGTCATGCGATCAGCAGTATTGACGTCATGTGATTGGTAATGGTGACATCATGTGATCGGTAATGGTGACATCATGTGATCAGTAATAGTGACGTCATGTGATAGGTAATGGTGACATCAAATCAAAACATTGATAAAAGAGGTTGATTTCAAGCATTAAATTGTCAATGAATTCGTTGTTCATTTGTTCACTGGCTTGCTGTGTGATTGGAAAGTTGTTTTGTTTTTTACATTTCTTAAGATTTAAAACATTTTAAACTGGTTTTTTTCAGTATAACACATTGGATTGTGTTTGATGAGGATTTTCACCATGGCTAGCCATTTTATCAGTAGTTGGTCAAGCATTTTCACGTTTTACTATAACATTGAAAGGTATCTAATGTTCATGATACGTTCAAATTGGTCAACATTAACATTATAGACTAATTAATTTGGGTCTTACTTCTTCTCAATTACAAGTTGAATCCATGGCAGAAAAATATGAGATATATAATCATAAAGACTTGTCACTCAATGTAATAGGCCTGGTAATTTTATAGAATTTCTAAGGAGTATATAAAATCTGTAATTTTTAATGTCAATCTAAGAACAATGACAACTTGGATGCTATATCAAATATACCTCATAATGCTTTAATCTTTAACATGACTGTCAATTCAACGAAATCGAGACTATTATTACCATACTTAAACTGTTCCATTGATTTTTAATTCTTATCTTCATGTACCTTAATATTTGAAGTTTTACTTAAGTTTGGTGAAATATATTGTTATGTAACTTTAACAATCACTTGAACATAAGTTTGTTACTGAAGATTGGAGTCATTGAGTATCAAACGATGCTATATCTGTTGGACATTCAAACTGATAATGTGAATATTGGTGTTGGTTTTTCTGTCTGTGAAGTATTAGCCACATTTTACTGTGAAAGTACGATATCAATGATGCTAAACTCGACTGCAACATCACAATCTAGTGGTACATTTGAAATTAATATGAAGTTCACACAACCAGATCATGGGTTTTTTGTTTGGTATATATACATTCTTATGACAGATATATATAGTTCATGAGTAAATGTATACTGCCCTATTAACAAACTTGTTGTGTCGTAACCAGACCAGCATCCCGAGATGTACATATATCTTTTGACAAACTTGTTGTGTCGTAACCAGACCAGCATCCCGAGATGTACATATCTTTTGACAAACTTGTGTGGTAACCAGACCAGCATCCCGAGATGCACATATCTTTTGACAAACTTTTGTGGTAACCAGACCAGCATCCGGAGATGTATATATCTTTTGACAAACTTTTGTGGTAATCAGACCAGCATCCCGAGATGTACATATCTTTTGACAAACTTGTTGTGTGGTAACCAGACCAGCATCCTGAGATGTACATATCTTTTGACAAACTTGTTGTGGTAACCAGACCAGCATCCCGAGATGTACATATCTTTTGATAAATTTGTGTGGTAACCAGACCAGCATCCCGAGATGTACATATCTTTTGACAAACTTGTTGTGTGGTAATCAGACCAGCATCCCGAGATGTATATATCTTTTGACAAACTTTTGTGGTAATCAGACCAGCATCCCGAGATGTACATATGTTTTGACAAACTTGTTGTGGTAACCAGACCAGCATTCCGAGATGTGTATATCTTTTGACAAACTTTTGTGGTAATCAGACCAGCATCCCGAGATGTACATATCTTTTGACAAACTTTTGTGGTAATCAGACCAGCATCCCGAGATGTACATATGTTTTGACAAACTTGTTGTGGTAACCAGACCAGCATCCCGAGATGTGTATATCTTTTGACAAACTTTTGTGGTAATCAGACCAGCATCCCGAGATGTACATATGTTTTGACAAACTTGTTGTGGTAACCAGACCAGCATTCCGAGATGTGTATATCTTTTGACAAACTTTTGTGGTAATCAGACCAGCATCCCGAGATGTACATATCTTTTGACAAACTTTTGTGGTAATCAGACCAGCATCCCGAGATGTACATATGTTTTGACAAACTTGTTGTGGTAACCAGACCAGCATCCCGAGATGTATATATCTTTTGACAAACTTGTTGTGCGGTAACCAGACCAGCATCCTGTGATGTACATATCTTTTGACAAACTTGTGCGGTAACCAGACCAGCATCCCGAGATGTACATATCTTTTGATAAACTTTTGTGGTTACCAGACCAGCATCCCGAGATGTATATATCTTTTGACAAACTTGTGCGGTAACCAGACCAGCATCCCGAGATGTGTATATCTTTTGACAAACTTTTGTGGTAATCAGACCAGCATCCCGAGATGTACATATCTTTTGACAAACTTGTGCGGTAACCAGACCAGCATCCCGAGATATATATACATATATATAATGACAAACTTTTGTTTTAACCGTATGGTACTAGTTAAAGTAATCCATTTATTTTCGCTGCCTTTGAATATTGTACATGATGAGTGTTTTCGATCGTGTCACAGACATTGTGTTTAACATTACCATCTCAGTGAAATAAATCGACTTCTCTCTTCATCTTACAGGTATAAACATCATGGAAGTTTTCGAAAATAACTTATCATTGATGTTATCAAATATGACACGAAATTGGCGTCAGTTTTTTTATACACTGATATGGTGTTTATAGTAGTGGTGATAGCTCCTGGTGTCTTATCACTTCAGCTTGGCTATCTCGCGATATTTGTTATTCTGTTTATGAGAAAAAGGGTTTCTGAAATCCAGATAACCATATTTCTGTAAATCATGAAAACCCCTCTTATTAGAGACATCGTAATTTTACAGAAATAGAAAATTAATCAGCAAAGATTTGGAAATCGTACACAAATGAGGGTACTCATTACGACTATTATAAAAATCTGATTTTGTAAATGTAAAGTAGTATTTAAGTGATGACGAAGGGCACAGACTCAAACTAATCTACATGTTACATTTTGACGAGGGCAGTTGGTGGGGGGTTGATTCTGGATAATTTAATTCAATATTTTGATACCATGATGATTACTTTTCCATAAGATATAAGATTTAAGAAAGATCATATTGACCATGTAAGACACAGTTCTAGACCACAGTTTTTTCGCGATGGACTTTCTTTTTCGTAATTGTCACACACCAACCTTCCCTGCTTAAGGAATTATCATTAAGCAGTATACTTGATTTTCTGATGTCTATTGCAAGTGCAAGACTTGAAACTTGTACAAGTACTTGGACTTAATGGTAAATTCGGTTGGTCCATACAATATTTCAGTTACAGTTGATGATTTATCGACAATGTGATTTCCTTATATGCTGCTGGGTACTGGAGGTCACGCCTTGCTGACTTTCCGGAATAAGACTAGACTGGTGCCATCACCTGTTTATCCTTCTAGAGCCAACGATTTTCCATTCTGGGCTGGTATTCGTTGTGTCTTTGCTGGTTTGTTCATGTTTATTGCAGGTGTGGCTTTCCTCTATAGTCCCCGTGTCTATCTGGTAGGCTTGTTTTAGACTTTGTTGCCTGCTAGTCTAAATCAGACAATGCTCTGTCTAACTAGAACACAGACGTTGACCTTGATCATTTTTGTATTTTTTCTTTCGTATTTTGACATGATAACATCCATCGTTGATTGACAGACTTTGATTGTCAAGAAATAAGTAGCGAAGTTTTATCAGGTAATACATGGAACGTCGCCGCACCTCCTATTTCGAAACACTCATGTTCACTTGATTGACACTTTGAAGTTATTCTATTGAACAGATAATCGTCTAGAGATGCCGAATGGATATATACAATACGTAATTATGTAGCGGATGAAAGTATGATGTGGAAAATGTACTAAGAACAATGGTGCCGTCGTGCTTGTCTTTCGCACAATGTTCGAGTTTACTGCTGGTGGGCGTTTAGTCCTAGAGGTTAAATTCATCCGAATTGTGGCACGGTTCAAAGTAAACACATGTTCTTTTTTTAAAAAATGATGAGATATGTGAACAAGACCTTTTGTCTTTCTTTTTCATTATTGGGATGTTTTTCCTGTCCATCTTGATTTGACATTTCTTTCGATCACTTTAGATTTTCCTCAGTCGCCGCCTAGATGCTTCAAAAGTTTTGTCCTTGGCATCGCTGGCGAGGACTAGAAGAATGAAACACCTGTATGATGTAGTTCAATTAATTTTTTGGCGTTATAGTATCTAATTATAATTTTGTATCAAAAAGTGCTATTCAATTGTGTCTTTCGTGCAACATTAGCGTTACCGTTTCGGGGATGGGGCTGCGAGGAAGTATGCTTGCCGAAAATCACTACAATTTCATCACCTCATGTATCCCCATGTGTAATACCAGTTTTCTTTAGCACAGAGGCACGTGTAATGCTTTGTTATCTCAAGAGAAAAGTTAATGATATAATAATCCACGACAGAATTCACATTCAACACGAACTACTTCATAAACGTGGATACAACAACTTCTCGGATAACGATTTGCTGTCATATCTTATTATCTCATTGAGAAAGATTCTATTTTCTTGTACAATACACAGCTAGATGTGTTAGATGTTCGTTAGCATGCCAAGTTGGTCTTTTGTTGTTAACTTTAATATGTAGGGGAAAACGTGAAAATTCTTACTTAGACCATGATTTCCATGTTAGGTTTGGGTTTCAACATTTTATTGTTGTTTGAAGATATGCAAAGGGTTGGGTGGGTGTCATTGTCGAATCGAAAGACACTTGTCCTTCCGGAACACCTGGTCGTATTCTTTTACGTTTTCAAGGGTCTCCATTTAAATCTTTATTTGTTCATAGATTACTGTCGATTTTTAATTCTAGTTGTAATTTTGTTATCATGATGGTACCATTTTGTCATACGTAAACTACAACCGTAAAACTTAACGGTTTAAACATAGTTTTATTTGATGAAATCAACATAAACAAGTATTACATTCTCATTCAGGAACTTAACTTTGTATATAACGTGACATCGTATTTACATGACTAAATGTTGTCTATCTCTAAATTCGAACAAGAACTGAAGGATTTACTGACTATAAACATTATACGATCAGATTTCAGATAGCTCACAGCCTAATTATATCACTAATGTAAACCTGTTTTAACCTGTCCTAAAACTTTGGAGAGCCCGTATGATACAAGATGGTAGTGCCTTTAGGTGTTAATGGCGTTTGAAGTATGTCACGCCGATAAGAGTTATAACAGAGCCACGCTGGGGTACAGTCCGTAACGGCCATTCTGTTTTATTTGTCAGACATAAACCATTTCGAGGCTTTATCTTTGTTTCTATGTACGTCCGATCACGTGGGAATGAACGTGGAATTATTTGTATATGAATGATAAACACGTGCTTTATTTAAGATGATAGGGGGACTTTCCGGAGTTTGTTTGAGGATATAAACTCCTCAAGTTTTAGGATATAGCTGATAAATGTCGTTTTATGTATGAATCAGCAACTTCAATCTTTCTGTGCTATTTTGAGAATATTCGTGCTTTTTGAACACTTTGAGTTGTAACTCCTGAACATGGCCTCCCTTACATCAAATACGACAACAGTGATTTTTCAGGGTTAGTTCGTGGTTCCGCGTGTCGACACTAAGGTCTAGGGGCAGGGTAGATAAAATAATCGTGTGCCAGATTCAAAGTAGAATTTGAAGAGAATTCATTACAACATCAATTCTATGGAGCGACCATTTAAAATCCTGCAAAATTAAATCGGAACGAAATCATTCACAAGTGTGTAACATCACCACACGGCGCTACTGACAAAATACCACATTGATTTATCTGTAGCATAGTCTTGTTTTTTGTAGTGAAATGTAAATTTAATCTGCGGAAACTAGATTTTGGAATAAGTTATCAGATTACGAAGCCATTTTCTATCCGAATAAAAACAACTGTCTACACGTGGTCTTTTCCAACTCTTCCTCTCCATCATTATAAAACTTCTTACCTTTGTAAGGGTACCTCTGCCCTAAGAAATGTTTTCTACCAAAGAGATTCCAAACATTTACTAGATGGAGTTCCGTTGAACTTAAATCTGAACGTGATAGTCGACTATTTGGAGTGGTTCCATGGAAAGTTTGGTTGTCATCTTATTCATTATCATACATTAATCTTGCACTAATGTTTTAAACCGAATTATAAACGGGGGTTTTCATCTGTTTTTTATCAATTTTTTTTCTTTCTTTTTCCTTTCTCTTTTTTCACCCGATGTATCTTTTTCGTTTACAAATTAGAAATATATTTTACGTTGTAAGAATCACTCTTTCCGTGCATCATTTTTCAGACATCAATGTTTCCTGAGCTGATTACGTCTCATTGTTATGATCGTAGTTGTTTTGGATATCATTTAATTCTTTATAAACGTGAACTATTTTCACCGAAGAGACATTAAAGGAGATGACACCATTTGAAATCGGTATGAAAATTGACATATGATTGAAAGCGTTACCGAATGTCTCCAACTCACTATGTCATAACTGATTTTCATTGATACGAATCAGATGATTCCAACACTGACGTGTCGTAAACGCAGGCCACTTCAGCTCTCACACCGACAACAGACGGTCGTAACCTTTCACACCGACAAGAGACGGTCGCCACCTTTCACACAGACAACAGACGGTCGTCACCTTTCACACCGACAACAGACGGTCGTCACCTCTCACACCGACAACAGACGGTCGTAACCTTTCACACCGACAACAGACGGTCGTCACCTTTCACACCGACAACAGACGGTCGTCACCTCTCACACCGACAACAGACTTACTATATACCGTTTTATCGCTCCTGAGACAAATCATACTGACTACTATGGATGTGTAGAGGGTTAGTTACAGACTATATAATTTATATTGTTCTACGTTGTGGAATTCCGTCATCGTTCACACCGTCAAACGTTATCTATATGTACAGCACTTGAAGACTAACTGAATTTAGACAACAAAACGACTATAAATGTAATGTGACTGAAGAACCTGGGCGGATGTTATAGGATATTATACTAGTTTCGGGAGGTCTGGTACGGTAACATTTATCGTATTAGTAGCTTATACAATAAGGGATTGGGAGAGATTTTACTGACTGTTAATCTTAGCCCTTAAACCAGTTAATAGGGCACCCTGCAATTTGTAATGTTCAACATATAAACACAAATGTGCCAAAAACTTTGATAACACTCTGCCAACTACGACAATTATAGAGGTTGATTCTGATATCCAAGGGCTTGTTCCCAATATCACGAATTCCGCACAAGATATCAACAGATGAACTTATAGCACAAAGTTTCGAGAAATAAAATTCAAGATTACGGTTATTATCATGATCACACTGTTATCACTATGATCACATTGTTATCACCATGATCACATTGTTATCATTGTTATCATCCGTGATTACATTGTTATCACCATGATTACATTGTTATCACCATGATTACATTGTTATCATTGTTATCATCATGATCACATTGTTATCATCATGATCACATTGTTATCATCATGATTACATTGTTATCACCATGATTACATTGTTATCATTGTTATCATCATGATCACATTGTTATCATCATGATCACATTGTTATCACCGTGATCACATTGTTATCATTGTTATCATCATGATCACATTGTTATCATCATGATTACATTGTTATCACCATGATTACATTGTTATCATTGTTATCATCATGATCACATTGTTATCTCCATGATCACATTGTTATCACCATGATCATATTGGGAAATATTCTGTCTTTTTATGCTTTATTGGAGGTGTTTGATACAATTTAGCATCAGCCTAACGGTTCTGTTGTTGAATACCTTGTTCTCATTTGAGAACGCGTTATGACTTACTTGGATTGACCAAGATTTACATGATGGCTGTCGCGAAGCAGAAGACGCTTACACTTCCTGAACACATGGCTACCTTGTACTTGTCATTTGTCTCCTCGTCTTTCTTTTGTTTGTATTTTGTCCTCGTTTAAATTATTTTGAGTTTTGATAAAAATTCTGATGACCTGTCTTTTTTTTCTTCTTGTCGCTTTCATAACAAGTTAATGTTTAGTTAATGTCAGGGTACTCTGGGGATTGGCGATGGTTCAAGTAGTTTGTTGGGAAAAATAACAAAAACAAACCAAAACAAACGAAAACAAAAACGAAAAAAAAAAATAAAATACATTTGTTGAAATGTATTCAGAAACAAATGGAAGTAAACAAGCCACGTTTGATGTACTGGTTTGTTTAAGATCTCATTCTATCAGTAATGAGCTCATGCTACCGTTAAGATTCAATTGTGGTGTCTGGTTGATATAAATAAATCCCAGCAGATCTCTAGGAACGCCATGGTCGGTAAAGGTTAAACGAAGGGTAGCGAACGAGCACCTTGGCTCATTCCCCACACTGTCAATTAAATCCTTTGGTTTCCGGCCAATTTACTGCTTCAGCCACTTGTAGATCGGTGAAAAATACAAGGGAAAAAACTCAGTAGAGGTGCTTAACATCAAAGGGCCACAGTCTAACTGTCACACTGTCTGGTTTATATTAAACAAAAATCTGATCGGAAATATATTTCGAGTTATGCTAATATAACCACCAAGGTATACCTCGTGAACACAGGACATTTATACAGATCTTGTCTGATCTCAGTTTACAACCACCAAGGTATACCTCGTGAACACAGAACATTTATATAGATCTTGTCTGATCTCAGTTTACAACCACCAAGGTATACCTCGTGAACACAGGACATTTATACAGATCTTGTCTGATCTCAGTTTACAACGACCACGATATTCCTCGTGAACACAGAACATTTATACAGATCCTGTCTGATCTCAGTTTACAACCACCGAAGTATACCTCGTGAACACAGAACACTGATACAGATCTTGTCTGATCTCAGTTTACAACCACCAAGGTATACCTCGTGAACACAGAACTTTTATACAGATCCTGTCTGATCTCAGTTTACAACCACCGAAGTATACCTCGTGAACACAGAACACAGATACAGATCTTGTCTGATCTCAGTTTACAACCACCAAGGTATACCTCGTGAACACAGAACTTTTATACAGATCCTGTCTGATCTCAGTTTACAACCACCGAAGTATACCTCGTGAACACAGAACACAGATACAGATCTTGTCTGATCTCAGTTTACAACCACCAAGGTATACCTCGTGAACACAGAACTTTTATACAGATCCTGTCTGATCTCAGTTTACAACCACCGAAGTATACCTCGTGAACACAGAACACAGATACAGATCTTGTCTGATCTCAGTTTACAACCACCAAGGTATACCTCGTGAACACAGAACACTGATACATATCCTGTCTGATCTCAGTTTACAACCACCGAAATATACCTCGTGAACACAGAACACTGATACAGATCCTGTCTGATCTCAGTTTACAACCACCAAGGTATACCTCGTGAACACAGAACACTGATACAGATCCTGTCTGATCTCAGTTTACAACGACCACGATATTCCTCGTGAACACAGAACATTTATACAGATCCTGTCTGCTCTCAGTTTACAACCACCACGATATACCTCGTGAACACAGAACATTTATACAGATCCTGTCTGATCTCAGTTTACAACCACCAAGATATACCTCGTGAACACATAACATTTATACAGATCCTGTCTGATCTCAGTTTACAACCACCAAGGTATACCTCGTGAACACAGAACACTGATACAGATCCTGTCTGATCTCAGTTTACAACCACCGAAGTATACCTCGTGAACACAGAACACAGATACAGATCTTGTCTGATCTCAGTTTACAACCACCAAGGTATACCTCGTGAACACAGAACTTTTATACAGATCCTGTTTGATCTCAGTTTACAACCACCGAAGTATACCTCGTGAACACAGAACACTGATACAGATCCTGTCTGATCTCAGTTTACAACCACCAAGGTATACCTCGTGAACACAGAACATTTATACAGATCCTGTCTGATCTCAGTTTACAACCACCAAGGTATACCTCGTGAACACAGAACACTGATACAGATCCTGTCTGATCTCAGTTTACAACCACCGAAGTATACCTCGTGAACACAGAACACAGATACAGATCTTGTCTGATCTCAGTTTACAACCACCAAGGTATACCTCGTGAACACAGAACTTTTATACAGATCTTGTCTGATCTCAGTTTACAACCACCAAGATATACCTTGTGAACACAGAACATTTATACAGATCCTGTCTGATCTCAGTTTACAACCACCGAAGTATACCTCGTGAACACAGAACACTGATACAGATCTTGTCTGATCTCAGTTTACAACCACCAAGGTATACCTCGTGAACACAGAACTTTTATACAGATCCTGTCTGATCTCAGTTTACAACCACCGAAGTATACCTCGTGAACACAGAACTTTTATACAGATCTTGTCTGATCTCAGTTTACAACCACCAAGGTATACCTCGTGAACACAGAACTTTTATACAGATCTTGTCTGATCTCAGTTTACAACCACCAAGGTATACCTCGTGAACACAGAACACTGATACAGATCTTGTCTGATCTCAGTTTACAACCACCAAGGTATACCTCGTGAACACAGAACTTTTATACAGATCCTGTCTGATCTCAGTTTACAACCACCGAAGTATACCTCGTGAACACAGAACTTTTATACAGATCCTGTCTGATCTCAGTTTACAACCACCAAGGTATACCTCGTGAACACAGAACACTGATACATATCCTGTCTGATCTCAGTTTACAACCACCGAAATATACCTCGTGAACACAGAATACTGATACAGATCCTGTCTGATCTCAGTTTACAACCACCACGATATTCCTCGTGAACACAGAACATTTATACAGATCTTGTCTGATCTCAGTTTACAACGACCACGATATTCCTCGTGAACACATAACATTTATACAGATCTTTGATGATTTACAATCTATGTACATCTGTTATAAGATTGCTGTCATTTGTTTTTATTCCGCTGTATCTACCTTGAAGAGAGACGACCACGCCTTACATGTTTGTGTGGTGACTCGTACAGATTTATATATAGAACTATCTATACTCGGTACAGTCGGCAGACAGCGTGTAATGGTGGTTTGATCACTGGAGATTAGAACAAAAAGAGTTCATCATATTTTTCTAATTCATCTGTCAGTCAGATGCCGCATGGATTGGTTGAAACTCGTCTGTACTAGCCTGGCATATCATACATCTGCTTATCAACATACTCGGATAAAAACATAATAATCCTGACTTTGTTTAAATGTTTATTTAATCAATGTTGCAATAGTAATAAAACAGTTATAAAATACATGAATCATCAAGTAATGGTTTTTATTATTTATAATGAAAACTGGATTTGATGAGTAGAGTTATGCTGACTTAGCCCATTCTATCTGTAATAATGGTCCTATTCTATTTTATTCCCCAAGATCACAAGTCATCTTTCTCTTCATTACTTGTTTTTACCAAAGGCGATAAATTGCATGTGAATCATATGAAGGTCTGTGCGATTTTTCAAAATAATTTTGAAAGTGTCGCCTTGAGATTGTCTAAATTTCAAAATATGGCATGAGAAAGGAATTGACAACAGATGTGTCCACAGTTAATTCTGTCCTCTCGGATGTCTAACAGTCCCCAAAATGCCTTTCGAAAACTTGAAATCTTCAGATTCAGGAGTTGACGATTTCGTTCTTTTTTATTCTTCCTGTCATGTCTAAGCTTAAAGTTTGAATATTTTGCAATAAAACTAATTTGAAATAGAAATGTTTTAGTGACTGCAGGTTCTGATAGACAGGTACTGGTCAATAATCTTCTCAATAGGCCTTGTACATCATACTATCTAATTTTCTAAATTACACCATATTTGTGTAAACAGTACGATAATGTTACTAAAAACTATATATCAGCACTTCATTGTAAATATGTGTTTATATGTACATAATTTCTCGTGTCTCTCGTGTATGATGTAAGACATACAATTCTTACTCCAGGTCCTGTATAAATATCTGTTTTTTTCTGTGATCACATCTTTTATTGTTTTTTATTCTCTGATTGTGTGTGTTTACATTCTGATGTTTGTCGCGATAACAGCTCACATGAACTAATATTCTTTGCGACGGTAATGTTTTTCGTGTCTTGTACATCTGTATATTGTATTCAAAACATCCGTTTTCTCGTACTTAATTTTGAAACGTTTTCAATTCTCATTATTGTGAATGATTGGAATTTTCTGCACCATGTGAAGAAACATGTGTTTACAAACAAAATATGTTTGAATACTCAAAAAAAAAATTTTTTTAAATCCTCCCGTCGTGCTACCCTCCTCACATCATGCTGTTTTAATATAAAACGACGTTACTTATTCCACCTGTTGGCATGAATGCCAGTTATAATACAGTAAGTTTAGGTCCGTAAAACGCCGTGTGTGTTATTGGTGGGATACGCTGACCCATGAATTTGTGTACGGATGTTCGTAAAACACCAGGCTTTCACTTAAAACGGTAACCATCCAAATCTTACTGTCCCAGATTTACCACAAAATTCGATTACCGTGAAAGTGGCAAGGCTTTGACTTCCATGATAATAATTCGACCACCTTACACGTGACCAGCGTATTCTCCTATCTAAGTCTCGATTATACTTTGTTATAGTGTCATGGAAATATAGTAACATATTCTACCAAATAATATTACATATCAAGTTTTCCCCAAAGGGAATGAAAAGTAAACATATAATATCAAAGTGTCAACATCACCTTGATTTAAACTGAAATAGACACACACAACAACAAGAAAATACTAACATGTCAACATAATCGTAATCATAACTCAAATTAATTAAAACTAGGGCAAAATACAAACAAAAGAAAGATTTACCCGCAGACTCATGAAAAAGTACATGCAGAATTAGACCAGGTGTTCCGGTAGAGTAGCATCTTTTTCTTCTTCGATAACACCCTCCTTGTAAACCTTGGTAAATCCACGCAAGTAAATATTGTCACGTTCTCAAATAAGAACAAAGTATAGAACAACTAGATTAAGCATGGATTGATGACATTTAACCACAATTAGTTAGTATTCATAGCAATCCTGAAAGCTCAGTGGAAGTTGGCCTGATTCCATCAAGAAAAGAAAGGTTCGTCGTCAAAACCTAGAAATTATCATGTTCTCATCAAACTTGATAGTTAGATTCCCGTTTGTATTGTATTGAGTAGTAACATTTCTTTGTTACCTTTACTCTAGTTAAGGGGGGCGTGTGTACTTCTTTATTCTGTTTATTAGGATACAATTGAATGCAAGACATTTGGTTCTTATGTTCCACAAATCCAATAAATTCAACCTTATTCCGTACACAATAAAAGAGGCAAGGACATTAATAGTGTGTGATAAGAACGAGCACCACACTCAACAAAGGAAATCATGTAAACCCGCGATTCAATTGCGCGCGCGGGGGGGGGGGGGGGGTCGAATCACATGACGATTATATCCATTTTGACGACACTGTAGATTGACGGGTTGAGCAAGTAGCAGAACAATTTAGGAAATGTCGTTTGCACCTTCGGAATCCGTTACAAACGAGACAGGTCTGTATCCTTATCATTAACCAGTATGTGGAAATACTTAAACGAGAAGCAAGGATGGTGTGTATGACATCATTTCAAAATTAGCAAACACGTATAATGGTAATTTTTGTGATATCAAATAATTCTAGTGTGTTACCTATGTAAGCAGTATAATCGATTGTGTTTACAACGACCAATAAATTAGATTTGTTGATTCTGCTTGGTGACCAGGCCAAAAAAAAAAACGGAATTCACTTGTACTTTTGTATAGAATAAATGTTCTTATAACACAATTCTGATGAAGTTGGCCGTGTAGTCACCGAAACAACAAACTCCGTGTAGACATCAAAACGTCACACTCTAATCTTCTACTGGTTGTGTTATAAGATGAAGTTGACCGTGTAGTCACCGAAACAACACACTATAATCTTCTACTGGTTGTGTTATAAGATGACGGTGACCGTATAGTCATCGAAACGTCACACTCTAATCTTCTACTGGTTGTGTTATAAGATGAAGGTGACCGTGTAGACATCGAAATGTCACACTCTAATCTTCTACTGGTTGTGTTATAAGATGAAGGTGACCTTGTAGTCATCGAAACGTCACACTCTAATATTCTACTGGTTGTGTTATAAGATGAAGTTGACTGTGTGGTCACCTAAACATCACACTCTAATCTTCTACCGGTTTTGTATAAGATGAAGGTGACCGTGTATTCACCTTAACACCTCAGTCACTCCAATCTTCTACCGGCTGTGTTATAAGATCTTTATATATAGGGAATGCCAACCTAAAGAAAAGCCTCCGAAACACTTCTTCTTTTATTTTAGGTTAAGATTTTTCTTGTTAAAGTACAGCTAATGATAGCGTTGCCATCATAGATTATGTCGGTATCATGAAAATCAAACTCCAGTCGTTAATATATATCTAAGTAAAAAGTTATAAATATCCATACCTACAGGTGTATACTTCTAAACTTAACCAGACGTACGTCTTAAATATCAACAACGCTCATTTCTTATCGGTCAGTGCCTTGACCAAGTCTTGGATGCCTTATGTAGTCTTTTCCTTGTTAAACTGGCAAGGCATTTACGAATAGTAATATTTCAATGGCTAAAGTTTGGAGGAGATATGAGCGGTATGATAAGAAGCATCGTTGTTAAAGACAGACTTTTCTCGATTGCATTTGGTTTTCAGTCCAGCGACAGTTGCATGCTCTGCAAATTCCAGTAATGGAGAATAATGTAGAATTCTTATCCTAAGCGTATTTCAATGATAAAGATATTTTAACTTTCTTGTCTAAACATTTATACGCAAAAGCAGATATGTTTATGAAATCGAAACGTATTCCGTGAACCGAGATATTTACAGATATAGTTTATGATTACCTATAGTGCAGTTCTCACAGGACTACCCATGTCCTACATCAGAAAGAGGATGTGATTTATTTTTGGAATAACATCCAATCTTACCAGATATGAAAGAACCGTTAAATATGTCACGGCGGAGATAGACTGGACAGCAGTTAGTATTGAAACACACGGTATAGCTAGGAACGTGTAAACTATATGGTAGACACTTGTTGAAATATCTAGTTTTATCGCGAATTCTCGTGTGTGTTAAATCTTATCACGTGGTCATATCACCAGCTGATTTATGCTGTATACAGTGAAGTGCCAGTTTATCAAAATATCTATTTTGTATGATACAGCTGTATAGACACTTTCAGCGTGACATTCTTGTACTTACGGATTGGATTGACAACTATATAGATTTATCATAAGTCTATAAACCAGCCAGCCCCTATAAACCTGCAACTATATACAGAGCTCAAGCAACCGTGTGAAACCTACTACAGGTCCTTATTAACCACTATATACTAATACCAGTCTATATACAGAGCTCAAGCAACCGTATGAAACATTCTACAGGTCCTTATTAACCACTATATACTAATACCAGTCTATATACAGAGCTCAAGCAACCGTATGAAACCTTCTACAGGTCCTTATTAACCACTATATACTAATACCAGTCTATATACAAGCTCATTTCTACAGGTCCTTATTAACCACTATATACTAATACCAGTCTATATACAGAGCTCAAGCAACCGTATGAAACATTCTACAGGTCCTTATTAACCACTATATACTAATACCAGTCTATATACAGAGCTCAAGCAACCGTATGAAACATTCTACAGGTCCTTATTAACCACTATATACTAATACCAGTCTATATACAAATTATGTCAGACCTTTCTCGTGTGTAAAGAGGTGTTCCACTGATCGTGCAGCCGTTTCTATTCAGCAAATGTGGTTATCAACTCCTTTTGTATGTAAAATCACGACAAGGAAATATTATGAAATGAAAAAAATTAAATATGATTGTCGGTTTAGCTATGTTCATGTGTTGAAATTTTGGAAAAGTTTTGGCAAAAGTGAAAAGTGAAAACATTTTAAAAGATATGAGATCATGTTTATTATTTCCGAACATCTTTCTTTTACCCGAAAATGACACCTTTGACTAGTCCAACACAACCTTTCGTATGATTTCCTGTCAATATGCTCATTTATACTCTCTTTTGTACATCATCGTTTCTTGTGCGTCATTCAGTGTTCTGTGGACCAATGATAATGCAGTGACCGGTTTCGGGTAGATAATCAAATTTACAATCACTGACACCAGTAGTCAATTTACCTGATTTGGTTTAAGTAGTACGGTAAAACATGATAAATAAAGACCCTCGCCTGAGCCGAGGTGTTAACCCTCCCATATTACGTTATCTGGTATTACAAGGTAGTTCTTGTCTGAAACCTTGTCGACTTATTGAACTATTAAAATCTGTTGCAGCTTTGAATGGCGCCAGGAATGGTATATGTCGCAGAAATCAATTCAGGTTCTCACTCTCTATAATTCTCTAGTATTATAGAGTTAGAACCATGCTAGTTCATCGATATTTAATTATGTATACAATTCTTCGTTCTGGTAAATTATCTTTAAATGACCCCTGCTCTTACCAAGGACTGGGATTTCCCTGTGTGTAGGAACTTTTATTGTTATCCCTAACCATTCCAGGGACTCCGTATCTCCACTACACTGTCTCCAGGTTGGAAGCAGTGATGTTCAAACGACTTATTCGTCAGTCCGTTCCAACGCACCAATAACACTATTGTTTGGCTGAAGAAGATGTGTCTCTTTCTCCCTGTAGTCAACTGTCTCTTGGCAGAATATCTGCAGGTCATTTGGTATTGTTAGCTAAAGGTGTCACGTCGTCTGCTCACGTTGGGACTGTACACGACACGGTGCAAATTTTAACACCCTGTCATTGAATCCTACACCTGGTGTGTGAGGTTATTTATGCTTACTTATACAAATCGGTACTGATAAATCCCCTCTGTCTTACCCCTTAGTGAACTTTCCAGACATGTCTGAATACCATTTCACCGTACTAGTGACATCAGTGTGTATAGCTTGGTTTTTCCTTCAACAACATACATATATAGTTACCCCACCAGACTGTCTAGGAGTATCAAATTGGTTACCAGCTGGAAAGGAGGGACTAGGGGTTAATTTTGTGAGTGTTAATGGGTTATTGGAATTATTTATTTATAACAGTCACCGTAACTTTGTTGAAATCTTTTTAAAATGCTGAAATATACATATAATATCACAGATAACCCCCACCCCCACTCCTTTCTTTCATCCAGTCCCAACGCTGTTCACCAATATCTAGTATTGACGTAAGATCTACAAAAACATTCTACTTTTTGATTACAAGACAGGTTTCGATGTGAATTTTACGAAATCCGTCAGTGCCGATATTTTGAATTCTCTTCATATTGGTAAAATTGTCTTTTTTGACAAAATCAGCCACCATATACACAGTCTGTCAACCATCATTATTTTTTTCTAAAATTCTCAGTGTTTGTCTTGATCCTAATTCTTGAGGGACAAGTCTTGAAATGAAAAGAAACAAAGCCGATTCCTATAGCTTTACTTTTCCATTCACCACGAAACACGCTAATAACTACATTTGATAGACAATTTTTCTTCCAACATTTTACTCAATGACTCACCAACTGATAGCAATTCATGACAATGTATGCCATGTTCTTGAAAAAAACGGAACTCGGTTGTTTTCTGTGGTGTTTCTGTATTTGATAGGTATTACAATACTATTTTACAAGATTAAAAAACTCTTCACCTGGAAATGGAAAACGTGGACTTGTGGCATCACTAACAGCTTACAAAACTACAAGTGCTTGAGCGACAAAGTTCTGTGCTTGATCCTCTGTAATTTCTAGCCCACCATCAGCATATGGTGGATTATCTACTTCGCTTTACGTCCTTGGTCCGTCCCTTTGTCCGGCCGTAAATAAGTCTTTTAATCGTTATTTCCTAATGGATGGTTCTTTTCTATGTGAAAGTTCCACTTGGTCCCTAGTTGTGTCCTTTTGATGCAGCGACTGAGATTTAAATATTAGTATCGTTACATTTTTAGAAAAAAATTCAAATTTCATTATTTAAGCAAAAACAGAAAAAAGAGAAAATGTGAATATACATGAATGATTTGCGATAATTTACAAAACTTATAATATATTTCTGCTACTGATGCCTCTCATATGAATCGAAGTTCGTCCTTTACAAGAGTAATACATCATAACCTCTAAAGATAAACAGATGGCGCAAAGACGAAAGGAAAAAAACTCCACTAATACTGAACTGCGTCTTACTCTTCTTTAGAACTCGACATTAGTTTAACATATAACCATGGGAAACTTCATATAAAGTAGAAACGGACGGATGGACAGATCACGGGTAAGGAGTAGTTTGAACAGCCCACCACGATCAGAGCTGAGAAGTATTGTATGACTTAGAAGGGTAGTGAAGAATTCCTCCAGCCAAGTTCTACCCCTAGAACGCCTGAAGAATCCTACACATGATGCTGTAGTCCCCACGATACAGACAATATTGATTATATTTACAGAGTAAATATTCCAATAAACTGAATTAAAGTATACAAATTACACTAGTCGACTTTTCAATGTCTGGAGTAACACGGCATGTCAGTTTGTAGACATTTTAGAAACTACCGCACTGTTTTACAGACACCAGTCTTTGTACACGCCCACGAAGTAGCTAAGGCCCTAAGATTCACTTTATGTAGTTATCGACCAATTCTACAGTTTTAAGCAAGTCCAATTAGACTATGTCGTTTTCTTAAGCTAGATTGTGCAAAAATTCTGGCTGAGGTTAGGTATACGATAAATGATATAATTTTGAATTTTCCTTTGATCTCAGAATAAAACATGTAAAAGGCAGTTATCACACCTACCGTGAAGACCTGACCAGGTCTGATAAGTTTCCGAGATCCCACGTACTGTCTACTGCTGACGTAAACGTTTAAAACGCAACGGTCCGTTTCACGTAGATATTTTTTGCCAATAAAGATAAATTTCAGTAGCTTGGCAAGACCGGTGTTAACACGTCAGTAGACAATTATATAACAATACACCCGATAGACATGTTTATATATCTCCAGACATTTCACGTCAAGAGAAATTACCCGTGTATGCACGTTCTGTAAAGAGGAACGTTCAGATGTGGTTGTTCTATAACTATAAAAACTTTCAAAGTGAAGCAGTTATGAAAGAAGTCATTATATAGTATGTAAGGAGTGTGTTCCCCATTATATAGTATGTAAGGAGTGTGTTCCCCATTATATAGTATATAAGGAGTGTGTTCCCCATTATATAGTATGTAAGAAGTGTGTTCCCCATTATATAGTATATAAGGAGTGTGTTCCCCATTATATAGTATGTCAGACGTGTGTTCCCCATTATATAGTATGTAAGAAGTGTGTTCCCTATCATATAGTATGTAAGAAGTGTGTTCCCCATTATTTAGTATGTAAGAAGTGTGTTCCCTTATCATATAATATGGAAGAAGTATGATTCCAAGAAGGGTGGTCTCCATTGTTGCAGTATATAAGTAAGAAGCACATTCCTTTGGTTATCCCGTTGGTTATGATGTGATGACATACATCCCCGTCGGAACGTGACCTTTTGTCAGATGAGTTCATGCATGTCAAAAAATCAACACAGCAAAAACTGCATGAGATTATCTCATTTGCGAGTTTTCCAATTGAATGTAGACATAAGCGTGGAGGAGTTTTAGCTTCGCCCTGGCAAAATAATAATAATGATAGTAATACATTTGTATGTTCATGAGGAGCCTGAGAATGAAATGTAACAACAGTATGTTACACGTGATCTCACTTACCTCACTATTCCCCTGGCACGATCGTCCTCATTCACGTGTATAATTTACTATCCACGTTATTCTACTTGTTTCTAGAGTTGTTATTTAATTATCGAAGTTGTGTAATATAAGTTTACCCGCGCATTCAGGATGTTTCTGGAAATTAATAAAGTTAAATGTCAAAAATTTGCATTAGTATGAATTTCGATGTATTGGAAATGTCAATATGCCTATTGAGCTGGTGTTTTCATGTGGCATGACATCAAAGCTGTTCAATAAATATATAAGGTTTGGAGTCATATCAGAATGTAGAAACAACCTTCAGCTAGGAATGTAGAAAGATGAATATTATGTATATTTACTTAAAAAGACAGCAAGAGAACAGTGACTCTTCACGGTCAGCTGACAATCGATGAATAGATGGACAAACAACAGAATTAGCAGACGTTGGCCTGGCAAATCTGATGACTTCCCACGATGACGTTTCAGATCACATTTGGTTTAAATCCATTCAATCATTAAGAAAGAATATCGTATTGAAGCAAAATCATTGACTAACTTCCAAATTTGCAGCCCAGTCCCAAAGTCCCTAGAGCTCGAATCAACTCTCTAAATTAAATAGATTAGTCTCCATCATCAATGATGTCTCACGACAAAATGGGTCGAAAGAAGGAAGAGGAAGAGTAGCATTTTAAAGCAAATTGTTGACTTACTTCCCCATTTGGGACCCCGCCTCTAACTCCCTAGGGGTCATATCATCATATAAGAATTTAAGAAACAATGACCCACCACTAGATGTTTTAGCCACAACTTGGATGAAATCCGCACAGGTGTTAAGTAGGGGTAGTATTTTAAAGGAAAAGTTTATGGACGGCGGACTGTGGACGGAGCACGGTGCCGGACGATACATGACAGCAATAGGTCATCTTGACCATTCTGGTCACATGACTTAATAACAGAACAAACTTGGCTCATTGCATTAGTAATTATTTTAAGTTGCATTAACATTTTATATCCACTAACCCCGTTATTTTCTGTACAGAACCGACACGTCTGTTTTCCATTTGTGTATAAACTGCTGGCATACTATCTCTGACAAACTTGGGTCCTCTGTTTCCGAGTTTTACATAATACTTGATACCTCATGAATGGCATACCATGGAAACCTGTGTTAACGACATGTTCTACCTACATTATTAATACATTACCGTAATTACCCTACTGTAAGGGTACTCATTGTTCCGTGTTTACGTTAAAACACCAGATATCTTGATAATACTATACTAATTGATGAAAACATCGCAATAAGTTACAAGTTTATCCTGTAACATCAAATCAATTTGTACGGATTAAGATTTGGCGCCAAGTCAGCAGGGTTGATGATGCTGTGGAGACTGAAGTGAGTCAGAAAGTTTGGGTATCAGCCAATCCACTCCAAGCCTATCTTGTCTCTTCATCACACAGAAAAAACAAAAACGGACACAAGAGCTTGTTAGTTTTCAAAAATGTAAATGAGTTTAAAAAATGTTTTCCCAAAAACCAATAATGCATTGATTTATGCATTTTTATGACTATTATAAATAATTAAATATTGTTTTCTGGAATCAACAGAAATAATCATATGAAGAGGCAATCGGTAAGGAAAACGTGTCGAAAATAATAAGATATCTATTTGCTCATTATTTAAATTAGATTCGGACAACTAAAAGCTACACCGCAAGAAAGCTAACTAGGCATGAACTTATCAGGCCACGTCACGTCACATTCCAGACACTATCTGTGGTTACAAACTTATATATTCAGCAGACTCTCTCACTCCTGCTGTTTCTTTCATTGATAAATCTACTTCGATCTTCTTTCGAACTTTTTATCAACCTTTAGACGGATATGACGTAGAGAAATTTGACTTAAGGTCGAATCTGTGGTTAATTGTCATTCATTGCGATCTGATAACCGTTTCTACAACACACACATCAAGATTACGACAAAAACGAGGTTTGCTTTACTCATTTTCTAAGTAAAAATAACACGATTTATTTGTTTACGAATGTAGTGGAAACAGCGGCACAATCGCTACACAAATGGTTTACAATCGTGTTTACAAATAGGCTGTCTGGCTGTAATACTATGGCCCTTCACTGTATTGTCTTTCTGTCCCCTGGTCTAAGTTTGCGATAAACTCTCATTTCTCATAAAAAAGTTAAATATACAACACGTCCTTCTTTATTCAAGTCTATCTCCAGTTAAACTTCTCGTCAGTCAATAGTAAACAGGAATATTTTATAATGTCATTTATAGCCGTGGCGTTTTAAGTGCCATATCAATTAACTTCACGTGCGAGACAGACATGCAGTACTGTAACTTCTCCAGTATATAGTGTTAGAATTCCTGCACGTATTTCCAGTATCTGTTTAAACCCTTTGAAATAAATACCAACGCACATTACATGAAAATATGTTGGTTTGTAAAAAAGTGTTAAACCTTAAATAATTACTAACATGACTCAGCTGTACTGTTGTATGATATTTTATTTGTATGTCACGTGGGATATTGTGCAATTTCCGCGGAAAATTTTAGTGTAATAGGAAGGAGTACTGAAAATTACTCTTGCCATGGCTGGGGCTCGAACCAGTGATTCTTCGGTCTCTAGCCAATCGATTAAAGGAAATTCCCACTAGTAAGGCGACTTCTACACACATAAATCAACCTCAGAGACAATACCAGCCCATGTTTAATATCTCCAAGGAGGCATCTCAATCTCCTAGCTTCTACATTTAAAGTGGTCACGGCATCAAATCTGTAATTGGAAAGAGTAATGAAAAATATTCCTGCAATCGCTTTGGTTCGAACTAGCGACCCCTCGGTCTCTAGCCTGACATTCTACAACTACAGGGAAATTCTAGCTAGCAAAGGATGGTAAGGCGACCTGTTTTCTCAACTTCTATAATCAGAACCTATTATCGCTCTGATTTGGTTCATCTGTAGTCTACCCTGGTGAGGACCGACTATTCAGTCTCCATGTTAACTTTTTAAAATATAATTTCCATTATCTTATTAGCTAATTTAATTTTTTCACGTTTTTATTGTTTTTGTTTATAAAACGACAAACACGTTTGATTAGCTTCTATCAATAACGTAATTACCCTGCTCTAGTGGAGAAACAGGTTTATAACCTGAATACCAATCAATATTCCGCGTCAAGTAAATCTATCTAATTACCCTAAGTTTTACAGTAGAAACACAAAGCAATTTCAAAGATTGAATTGTCCAATCAGCGTTCGTTTTGCCAGCATCGAAACAAAGACGGTGGCCAATTGTGTTCGAGAGTGTCATTCTTCACCTTCACGCCAATTCGTTTTTTCTTTGTTCTACTTTATCACATGACTTTTTCCCTCGGCGAAAAGTGTAAACTACTTGAAAAAAAGGGATTCTGACAATTCCACTTATTAACGAGCTAAGCCGATCCTTATCATGTTGAAGCGTCATTTTAAAAGTTTGCGCTGGTAATAATATACTTACTTCTCGAATCCTGTGTACAACCTACACACAGGCCAAGATTTTATTATAACTATTGTTAGAAGGAAACATTTCAACACAAACTATCAACATTGAGGAAAACATCAATGATTTAAGTTATTATAAACGAAGAAGACCCTGCTAGACCATATTGTACATGTAGATGTTTATCGTTGTACAGATAACCTTGACCTCGCGTGTCTAACACGGTCTACACTGAGATTCCTGCTCTCACTTCTCATTATGTCCTCCTGTAGTTTAGTCTATATTTCACATGCCCTTCACTAACACTTCCCTGGCTATGAAACATCAAAGACGTACCCTCCAGGTATCAGAATCTGCAGGTCCTCTCTGACCCGTGGGGGACCTGGTTATTTACTCTAACATACCACAGATAAACAGTTACAAAGGCCACAAGAAGTAAACCGTGAGTGTTTAGATATATTGAAATTATAATTGTAAATAAATGATTTTTATAAAACAAATCTTTGTCTTATTTAATATTCTATTATAATCCAAGATGAATTAGCTCCATATTGAGACGAATGTTTATGGTATAACAGGAGAAGTGTAATTTTTGTGCTTCTCATTACGACGACAATATGAACAAGAAACATCTTTCACTTCAACCTCATTATTAACAGTACACAATGGTCATCGAGAAGTTACACCCTTACAATACATACAGACACTTGTCAGTCTTAACCGTTCAGTTATATCTACGGTCCATAAAAAATATACATTTTTTTCTTATATGTCATTTTCGCGAAACGTAATGAGGCCAAGATAACTGGTATTTGTATTTAAACATTAAGACTACGGATTTTTCTAGGGAGTGAATGAACCGGGTCTCTGTGAACAGAACTAGCGACTGCTTTGCACTCCATGACACTAGAACGTGTAGAGAACACATTTGTTTCGGCGACTAGAACAAAACCCAGGTATGTCTTTACTTGTACTGGAGAACGTAGGTGTGATAACAATTAAAGAGGCCGTTTCGACTCCCAAACTAGCCTTTTCAGAAGTTGAAAGTTTCAAGAAAACGTTTCCTCGCTGTAAGCAGATTAAATCATGTTGCATAAAGTTTTCGGCTGTAAAACACAAGACTGTCTCTTTTTAAAGATAAATTCAAGGAGACTTCACATCGAGGGTCGTGATAAAGCAGCTTACAGCGTTACAGATATAATGGAATCCCATTGCCGCAAATGTCGTTTGCTGGTGTTTCTGAGTTTCAACGGCACCACGTTTCCTTGTCAATGTGTTCAAGTCGAGATTCACTTCACAAAAATGAATAATCAATTAAATTATCTGCATACGAACATCAGATATCTGCTCGCGTTCTTCCTCACCCAAATCTCGGGGGACACATCTCAGTTACCGCTATAGCCTGCCTCTTGTAGGTTTCCATTGTATCTGCATTGTCATCCTTAACTATGGTATTGATATTCATAACTTAATATATTTCGATAAAAAATCTACCGAAGCTACAATGTTATGTCACGCCTATGGATAGACAAGTAGCTCTCAATCAGTAAAAAATGTAAAGTAACACTTCGTTAGGCTTTGAATTTGATGAGTTGAGGACATCAAACTGACTTCAGAGGAATTTATGGCACTGATTATTAGAGTACGGCCGTACTTGTAGGACACAGCGCAGAGGGGCTCAGTGGGATATGTACCGGAAAAGTGGGATGTAAACTACATTTTAGAGTGGGGAAAGAGGATATTTTTATCCTAAAGGGGAAGGTAGACTGGGGCGGAGGGAGAGAGTGTACCGGAAAAGTGGGACGTAAACTACATTTCAGAGCGGAGGGAGAGGGTTGTACCCTAAAGGGAAAGGTAGACTGGGACGGAGGGGGATGGTGTACCGGGAAAGTGGGACGTAAACTACATTTCAGAGCGGAGGGAGAGGGTTGTACCCTAAAGGGGAAGGTAGACTACGTTTTAGAGCGGGGGGAGAGGGGTTGTACCCAAAAGGGGGAGGTAGACTGGGACGGAGGGGGATGGTGTACCGGAAAAGTGGGACGTAAACTACATTTCAGAGCGGAGGGAGAGGGTTGTACCCTAAAGGGGAAGGTAGACTACGTTTTAGAGCGGGGGAGAGGGGTTGTACCCAAAAGGGGGAGGTAGACTGGGGCAGAGGGGGTGGGGGGTGAACTGGTAAAAGGGAAAGTAGATAAGGGCGGACTGGGTGGAGTGTTCGGGAAAAGAAAGACTAGGGCAGAGGAAAGGGGCAATACCAAAAAAGAGGAAGATATAGTGTAACAGAGGGATATAGTGAAAAAGAATACTGTAGACTGGGGTGTGGGGTGTGCTTAAAGGGAAGGTGGAAGGGGATGTACTTGGGAAATGGCAGGTAGACTATGACTGAGGGCATAAGGTGTATAAAAAAGGGGAAGATAGAGTTGGGCGGAGGATTGTACTGGAAAAGGAGAAGGTAGAGGGGCGGAGGAGAAGAGGTTGTGAAATAAATAGGAAAGATAGACTCGGGCGAGGGAAAGAGGGTGTGTTGTAAGAGGAGAAGGTATAGATTCGGGCGAGGGAAAGAGGGTGTGTTATAAGAGGGGAAGGTATAGATTCGGGCGAGGGAAAGAGGGTGTGTTATAAGAGGAGAAGGTATAGACTCTTGCGGGGGAAATAGGGTGTGTTGTAAGAGGGGAAGGTATAGATTCGCGCGAGGGAAAGAGGATGTGTTGTAAGAGGGGAAGGTATAGATTCGGGCGAGGGAAAGAGGGTGTGTTGTAAGAGGAGAAGGTATAGACTCGGGCGAGGGAAAGAGGATGTGTGGTAAGAGGGGAAGGTATAGACTCGGGCGAGGGAAAGAGGATGTGTTGTAAGAGGGGAAGGTATAGATTCGGGCGAGGGAAAGAGGGTGTGTTGTAAGAGGGGAAGGTATAGATTCGCGCGAGGGAAAGAGGGTGTGTTGTAAGAGGAGAAGGTATAGACTCTTGCGGGGGAAATAGGGTGTGTTGTAAGAGGAGAAGGTATAGATTCGGGCGAGGGAAAGAGGGTGTGTTATAAGAGGGGAAGGTATAGATTCGGGCGAGGGAAAGAGGGTGTGTTATAAGAGGAGAAGGTATAGACTCTTGCGGGGGAAATAGGGTGTGTTGTAAGAGGGGAAGGTATAGATTCGCGCGAGGGAAAGAGGATGTGTTGTAAGAGGGGAAGGTATAGATTCGGGCGAGGGAAAGAGGGTGTGTTGTAAGAGGAGAAGGTATAGACTCGGGCGAGGGAAAGAGGATGTGTGGTAAGAGGGGAAGGTATAGACTCGGGCGAGGGAAAGAGGATGTGTTGTAAGAGGGGAAGGTATAGATTCGGGCGAGGGAAAGAGGGTGTGTTGTAAGAGGGGAAGGTATAGATTCGCGCGAGGGAAAGAGGGTGTGTTGTAAGAGGAGAAGGTATAGACTCTTGCGGGGGAAATAGGGTGTGTTATAAGAGGGGAAGGTATAGATTCGGGCGAGGGAAAGAGGGTGTGTTGTAAGAGGAGAAGGTATAGATTCGGACGAGGGAAAGAGGGTGTGTTGTAAGAGGGGAAGGTATAGATTCGCGCGAGGGAAAGAGGGTGTGCTGTAAGAGGGGAAGGTATAGACTCGGGCGAGGGAAAGAGGGTGTGTTGTAAGAGGGGAAGGTATAGATTCGCGCGAGGGATAGAGGGTGTGTTGTAAGAGGAGAAGGTATAGACTCTTGCGGGGGAAATAGGGTGTGTTATAAGAGGGGAAGGTATAGATTCGGGCGAGGGAAAGAGGGTGTGTTGTAAGAGGGGAAGGTATAGACTCGCGCGAGGGAAAGAGGATGTGTTGTAAGAGGGGAAGGTATAGATTCGGGCGAGGGAAAGAGGGTGTGCTGTAAGAGGGGAAGGTATAGATTCAGGCGAGGGAAAGAGGGTGTGCTGTAAGAGGGGAAGGTATAGATTCGGGCGAGGGAAAGAGGGTGTGCTGTAAGAGGGGAAGGTATAGATTCGGGCGAGGGAAAGAGGGTGTGCTGTAAGAGGGGAAGGTATAGATTCGGGCGAGGGAAAGAGGGTGTGCTGTAAGAGGGGAAGGTATAGATATAGATTCGGGCGAGGGAAAGAGGGTGTGTTGTAAGAGGAGAAGGTATAGATATAGACTCGCGCGAGGGAAAGAGGATGTGTTGTAAGAGGGGAAGGTATAGATTCGGGCGAGGGAAAGAGGGTGTGCTGTAAGACGGGAAGGTATAGATTCGGGCGAGGGAAAGAGGGTGTGCTGTAAGAGGGGAAGGTATAGACTCTTGCGGGGGAAATAGGGTGTGTTATAAGAGGGGAAGGTATAGACTCGGGCGAGGGAAAGAGGGTGTGTTGTAAGAGGAGAAGGTATAGATTCGGGCGAGAGAAAGAGGGTGTGCTGTAAGAGGAGAAGGTATAGACTCGGGGAAATAAACTTATAGTTGAAGGGGGCAAGGGAGGACGATATCGAAATATTCTACAGATCACGGTCAATGTTGTGCTTGGTTTGAATGACCTCCTGATGCTAGCTATGTTATCCCGGTGAGTTGACAAGTAAAATAATATGCTTACAAAAATCACATGTCAAAATACTCTGCTCATGAAATCGATTTAATAGCCTTATTTAGTCATCAATTTGAAGAAACAAAAACATCAAGCGTCGATTTTAGAAATCAAACATTCCTGAAGATTTTAACAATCGTTTGATCGAAAAAAATTCGCGAAGCCTATCCCAGAGATTAAAAACTTAACCATGTTCTGTAATGAGCGCACCTGTCTAACATGTATATATCTCTGATATGTACGTTATAGCGCCAACAGGTGGGAACTGCACGGCGATACAACAGGTACAAGTGCACCTTAATATTAATTCGCCTTCGTTTCATTGGTCCTTTCTTTAATCCAGAAAAAGAATATA
Source organism: Ylistrum balloti (assembly GCF_031769215.1). Taxonomy (NCBI): domain Eukaryota; kingdom Metazoa; phylum Mollusca; class Bivalvia; order Pectinida; family Pectinidae; genus Ylistrum; species Ylistrum balloti. Next base: position 489,302 of record NW_026781931.1, on the reverse strand, counting down.
TCACACTAGTTACAACAATAAGTATTTTTGTAGTATAGACATGATTCACCTCATCTTTCATTTTCACATGTGTGATTGCTTAGTAGTCAGAGTAACATCCTTTCGAGCTTGTCCAGCAAAAGCAACTCTATTTGCCTTTTATAACCTTTCTTCGTGTTTGTCATAGACGTATATAAATTCGTGGGCGAGGTCGATCTTCGTAGAGAATTTCAAATATTCTGGGGTTTTTTAAACTTTGAATTGTATTTGGTGTTTGAGTTCCGTAATCGTGTAAAGTTCATGATTTTCACTACTTTAGAAAAGTTTTCCGTGTTGTTATATTTTTATAACTTAAAATAGCTCATCGACTCCATGTCCATTTAAGTTTTACCTAGGACTGTTGATGGGTAAGCATCACGGAATTTCTATTTTTCTTTTGCGTGCTTCATATTTTCAATAATTAAAATCTCGAGCGAATGATGTGTTATATAAAAAAACATATCATTAAACATGATGTAAGAAGCAACTGAAGGTGACATATGATAGCAAGTAAATGTTATATCTAAGTTCTAACATCACAAGATTTTAAATGAAAAAAGACAAGTTTATGAAAGAAAGCATGTTTTTAGACCTGAATAAATGCTGATTGTCGAAACGTGGAGTGTATATGCAGTGATCGTCTGAAAATCGCGATCGTTGGTGAAGACTTATCTTTGTTACAAAAATCACCACGGCACAAGTTAAATTAATTCTTGTATCCGTGTAGCTTCAGAATCCCCCTAGATCAGTGTTCATTTAACACCTACATATAGAAACACTGTACAAAGGAGCTATTTCACCATTTGATTTGAATCGGAGATCCGAGTTAATCCTCGCCAGATAACATATGTTTTCTGAAAATACCTAAGACCAAGAAGATTAAGGTTGGTACCATCCCGAAATACGAATCCGTTTCCTCCGTGCCCACCGCTGAGTACGGATCACGGAATGATTAGTAAGGTCGCATTCGTTTCGGCATCCCCACAAGAACACTGATACTCTGTTATCTCCTAATGTTTCGCGGCGTGGGAAGGCAGAAAACACTAACAACTAACACTTTGTGTACTGATAATGTTCAAACATGGCGGAATTAATTTGTCTTTGATAACAATCGATATAAACATATTTAAAATGTTTTTTCACGAACCTCATCGATATTAACTCAACTGTGCATTACGGCTTGGAATTGTACGGGAGACAATAATAGTTAGCTTACTAAGTCAGAAACATATCTCTGCTTCTCCATCTGTCTATGAGGTATGTTGTTTTAGAGGGGCACACCTCCAGCTTCCTCCCCCAAAGCCCGCGCGGCAATACTTATCAGTGCGCTACCGTTCATTTGACGTGCGGAGAATTTCTTTTTACTGCTTCTCTGCCCGAATCATATCATATATACAGTAGGACTCTAGCCGCCAGGACATTTCGCTGAATTTCTCAAATGTTCAACCAAAGGTAAGATATGTTCAACACTTGCTTTTACGATTATTTTGCGTACGTCCAGAGGAACCATTGTTAGGTTGCACTGACACCTATCACAGTTTGGAAAAGCTTTGAACAGGTGCCTACTTTAACTGATTTACCCTAATAGATTGGTACTTAGTTGTAACACGTACAGAAGTGGTTGGAAACACGATCGCGTGCTCTCGCGAATCAATTAGCAGAGAACGTGTTTGTAATGACCAAGATATTTATAGATTTACATGTGAATCGTTATACCTAACACTTATGTCGTTATTTAAAGAGTGTAATATTTTAGCTGAATGAAACAACTCTATGTGTAAGTACCTATAAATAAAAACATGCCGGTTTATCTTTCATTATTCGAATTATCCGGATTTTTGTTGAATTTCACTTTTCACTTTACATTAGATACTATCACGTGACCGAGCTTCGTTATCGGAGCGTTTTAAAATTCTTTTCTATTTTAAAATTTGTTATCATTTTTATATCCAAAGCCTCCATTTTTGTATCGCCTGCCGACAGTTTGATTACAGTTTCAGCCACGAATTTACTCCCACGCAACTAGGCCACCAAACCATTTTATCGAAGGAAGATTTCGTGTACAAAAATAAACTAAAGGTCTTACACAAAATTAAAATGCTGGAATCTAAAATATCTAAGAAAGATATAAATAGCAAAGTGTTTCCCCGTCCCCACACCTGTACTTCCCCACACAAAAGTTCTATAGTCACTGCATAGGGATCGAATCTTTCCTGATAATTTGAACACTTGAATGTTTGTCGGTTAAGTTGACTTTCCAGTCGGAACGACGTCCATATTCATTAGAGTATACAGTGTATGGACCTGTTGGGTTTAATATCATACAACAGTACAACTTTTTTTTGGAATGATTTGATTATATCATAACTGTTGATCTGTTTATCGCCTGTGAAGATGTCGGTTGATCATAACCATTGTCAGCTCAACACAATGGCCGCCCTGACACAGCGATTTTTGAACAGAAATCTAACGACAACACTTGTTAGCCATGGACGTTTCAACCATAGCGTTCAATATTCACCGGAGAGTTTACTGGTGGCGTATATACAGTAAATAAAATCTACAGCCAAGATCACTTAATAGATTCAAATCGTATCACGTGCGTGTTCTGTCGTCCGTCCGTGTGTAAACAATTTTTGCTGTCGTTATTTTTTGAGAAGTATTGGATGGATCTTTCTTAAATCTCTCTCAAAAAAATCTCCCTTGTTCATTAGGTGTGCTCAATTGATTTTAGATATTAACTATGAGACTTTGTTATCATTATTTATTGAGATTTACGGGATGGATCGTTCTCGAGTTTTATCTGTAGGTTCTCCTTGGTCCCTCATTGTGCCCATCTGATTTTGGGACTGATGAGGTAAATAGATGATTGAAAGGTGGCCATCTTGGATTCCGACTATGAAAATTTGTTATCACTGTTTCTTGAGAAGTAACAGATTGATTTTTTTTTCAAATTTCTTACTTAGCTTCCACGTGGTAAGTAGTTGTACCCTTTTTTTATTTTGCGACTGACTAGAAAAACAAAACTGGCTGACGGCGGTCATCTTGGATTTGATACTTAATGATTAATGTTATCATTGCTTTTTCTTATGAAGAATTTTCAAATTTCATATGATTAAGACCAAATACCGGGGGAAGAAGAGAAAAGAAGGGAAAATATCCATCATTTAATTGATATATAGACAAAAAATGGTGGGCACCAAGAAAAAATAATATCATTCGATAGTGTTAACTATTGTTTTGCTGGTTTTTGACAAAGTAGTGAAGCTTTCGTATACCAATGGTTCGCTGGACTAAATAGATCATTATCAGGCCATGGGGACCTTTTGGATAAAACAAACCACATTTCATGGGTTGTCCCTCCAAATAGCAAAACCACTTAAGTTTTAATTTGTCTGCAGGCAAAATTCAATTATTCCTGAAAAACGCGCCCTTTATAAAATAAACACGATAATATTTTAAAGCAATATTTGAAATGTAAAAATAAGGTATTGATCGAACATCAGATTGTATTTACTGTCGACATGAATGTAATATGGAGGATAGATAACAAGAATGACGTATGTTGGGACGTGACTATTTATCCTGCCATGGCGCTCTTTACAGACATGTTCTTCTATTTTCATAAGATCAGTCGAACTTGGACTGACATCAAACATCATTTGGTAAACTATCCTACACACAATTACATGTGAATATTGCTTTCTAGATCAAGCGACGGAACTTACATGCTTATCGATCACATGACGGCACACTTGCTAAATATAGTGTCGCCCCGTTTTAGTGTTTTAAACATAAAAACATATTAATTGAGTCCATTCTATAACGTAATCTTTGAATGCAGAATCTGTCAGTTGGTGAATAAAGACATGTTTATGTAGCCTCTGATAACCTGCCTCATCTATCACTTGGAAATGAGCAAATCATATTACGATATGTACAAAATGTACGTCAACACACTACCATTCTCAGGTCAAGATTTGATGCTGTCAGCCATGTCTCTACTGCCCACTTTAAACTCCTGCTGATGGACATACCCCCTCCCACACCTGCCATCCTTCATTCACAAACGCACCAACACATTCTTTACATGCATAACTTTCATGCATGTTATGTACGTTCTTAATGGCTCGTAACAGCCAACTAAACAAACCTCGAATTGTAAAAACTACCGGATGTTGAACTTATCGAAATGTATATATGTCTGAGTAAGGTTAACATAAGCAGACTTTTTGCAGTATTTTTTGTTTTAATTTGTTTGTAATTTTATATCCTGTTGTATTACATTTCATAGTTCTTAACCATATCTATTAATAAAAAGTATAATACCGTTTTCTTCCTGAAACGATTCCATACTACGGACATAGCTTTAAACGGTAACTGATGAGTAAACGGCTCCTATTGATATCGTGTAAACAGTTATCAATTTTAAATGATTTGTTTCATATCAGTGGAAAGTGTTTTCTAGATGTGTCGATAACTATTTTCACGGTTAGTGACGAGTTGATGTTTTAAAGGTTATCGATGTGCCAACAAATGAAAACTTAAGCGGATGCAGATGCTCTTACATCTAAATCGTTACTTTTTAACTTCTGCTGATGATAGTTTTATATCCGAGATGATAAATGTGTAAGTTATTGGAAAATTCCTGATTAAAGACTAGAGGATATAACCTTTCACGATTCTGCTGACGATGAAGATATCTGATTCCACAGATAAACACTTTAAAACGTACACGTATTACCCTGTTTTAATAACCTTCAAACTTAACATGACATCTGCTGGTGTGTTGAAAAGCAAGATAAATATGATGGTAAGAGCGCTGTTGTTGTTAAATCCTGTCGCGTTATTTTAAGTGAGATATGCAAACGTGTTAATTTTTATCTCGGGGACATTATATACTCAACCGACATCTATATACACAACAGACATCTATATACACAACATACATCTATATACACAACAGACATCTATATACACAACAGACATCTATATATTCAGGATAGGTGAGGGTTATATATCCCACCGACAAATGGTGTTATCCTTGGGAGGGAAAAAGATATACCCTACCGCCATTACAACTGGTGTTTTCTCATGCGAGGGCAATAATGGTCCAACATAACGCCGAAGAGAATTCTGGCTTTTAGCGATGGTATTAATCAATACACACCTTTTATATCAACTCTGCTGATTATTTATTTTCAGTTGCAATTTTTTAAGTACTTTCTTATCCATATAGCAAACATTGAAATTACGATTAAATTTCGTTTTTTCGCTTAAAGCCAATTGAGGAATGATGAAATAGGGAGATTATGCCATTGGGTAGAGTTTCCTTAACTCAGCGCTGCTGCTGTATCTCAAAAGTCATTGCCAATGGGACGACAGCTTCATTTCAACTCGGATCTATCTATAGTCTCAAGGTCAAACACGCATGCTCAGACTACAAAACCGATATAAATGGTAAAACGGAACGATAAACATCACATATACTTGCCACGTCTCGAATCAGTCAACAAACAGCTTCATTTAACGTAAGGTTTTGACCTATGTCTAGAAAAACCACTGCAAGGTAAGGGAAGTCTTTCCCCGCCATTGCAACATCGGCAACATCTGTCCTTCCCATCTACTGGTAGTATTGGCGGTAATTATTCTGTCCGGGGTCCGCTGACAGCAAGCTCATCATCTATCTCTTACATATCTTTCATTTCCTTCTTCTGTACTTTGCACTCTGTTAGTTATTATAGGTGCTGGCTCTGAAGAAAATATCTTACCAACATTCTTACTGTCCTACCATAGAAATTGATGCTTGTATATATATGTTGTACGAAAACGTAAGCTTCACGGTCACGTGACCAACAGTGCTCGATGTCTTTCTTTCAGTCGGCGTTGACGTCATGTAGAATGGTGTTTTACCGCGAAAACAGAGAAGGTCATTTTCCTGCCGACATACAACTTTCGCGGTGTAAATTGATAAGAGAATATATGTTTGAACCTGTGGCCTAAAGATATTTTCATTTGTTTTCAAAAAAGGAAATATCGTAAGCAAATCCAACAATACATACGTGGTCCTTAACGCAAATACACCATTAAAATGGCTGTTACTTCCGGTTTGTGGAAACATGTCCAATCATAATTCACAAGCCAAAATGAGAATTAAGTATCACATGTATGACATGAAAAAGTCAAGGCCTAATAAGATGTTCAGCTTTATTATAAGCGAAGAGGAAATCGGGTTGAAACTAGTCATATAAGCAGAATGCCCTGTAAATATATATGGAGTCATACCGCGTCCATAATTATCAGCCAAATTTTAGTATAGATTGACTGATTTTCATATCGAATTTTCGTCTGCATTACAGCGTTTTCATTGATTGGGTTTTGACTGCCTCGTTCCTTGAAGTTTTATTATAAAGTTATATACAAAATTGCTCATCTGGTACTGGAATATGTTCCTAGTCGAAACATTTAATTCCATATTAACATATCTTCTGCAAACTATACTTGGTTTGAACGTAATCAAGTAAAAGCGGGATACAGCATGCACCACAGTAATGTTTGTCGTACGTTAGTATAACGCAGGTAACTCTAATCTCGGTCATCCAGCCGCTTGATCTCTTTATGAAATTGTAAATAGATGGTAGAGTGAGACTATTTCTCTTCTGGAATTCTGTTTCCGGTTTAAGGATTAGTTATCATTAGTAACATACACAGGAAGCGGTTCTGTTTGATGTACTCTAATGTAAGCTGTAATATATTACCAACTCTACGATAAAACACTTGAACGGTAGACTTATTACAACAAGAATAATTCGTGAAGCAAACATCTCCGAGATATACATTATATACAAGATATTAAATGCTCTGCATTTTATAGGACAAACATCTATTGTTCGATTTTTCCTTCATTATAGCCTGCTTTTTATGCAAGTAGTGAAAAGGAACTATTTTTACGTTATCCGAAAGCTCAACACAGACATACATATTCCCTAGTCACGAGACCTACAGTGCTAACGTTGAGCTAGTTCCACATCATTGACTCAATACTTATTGTTGTGGTGTCGTAACTATACTTGGTATATCATCTTGAGTCAACACACATAACGTACCAGTAATCTCTCCCCCCCTCTCTCTCTCTCTTTCTCTCTCTCTGTCTCTTTGTCTCTGTGTGTACTTCTTGAGAGCATGTTGTTGTATCAACAACCAAGAAATCCTTTCCGTTTCTGACTTTCTAAGGTAAATTCGGAGCCGTAAGACTGGATTCCGCGCTTGAGACGCGCCTCGAATTCGTGGTGTGTTATTTAAATACATGTGCAGTATGCGGCAATACTTTGGGATATAATAGATATTTATATGTAGTTTATAAGATAAGATTTTAATATTTCAAGGCATGCAATGCTCTACTTTGAGAACAGATTCCGACATGTGATTGTCTTTGAACATATGGAGCTCGCGTCATTTCTCATACTTCTGCATCATGCTGGCACCACCAGAACTCTAGCAGCCGCTCAGAAGTCAAACGCCTTTGATAAAACCTATCTCATGGAATTCAATAGAAAATTTAGTTATTCAAGCATTTTGACATGCTCAATTTTAAAGTTCTGGAAGAGCTGTGATGTTTTGTTATTTCTGCCTTACAAATTCTACATTTGCATGCATCAGATGTCGGGGAAATTTACAAAAAATGTGACAGGTTTCAGAAGTAAAGGCAACACTGCAAATTTTCTTTACTTTAGATTCGATATGGGTGAATAAAATAGTCAGATGAAGAGTGTTTGAAAAGATTATAAAAAACTCTTCGCACGGTTTGTTCATGTCAGACGCAGAATTCGGTAATAAAAAATTCTTTTTCCATCATTGATTGTCAAGTGAAGGAAATGTACTAGTTCACGGCTCTATATTACTATAATGTCGCTTAGAATATATATGTATTTGTTTGTAATACCGAGAGAGGACAAAGTTATGTAACAGAGAACGGTCTGTTGCAAAAGATGACGAGAACACTTAACAGTGCACTCGACTTTAACCCCCATTCATCGGAGTACCGAGCACCTGTTACGCTGAACACGTGTGCTGATAAAGTTAATTATGGTTCTGAGACATGTTTGCAGGTTTTTAGTTGTAAAAAGTAAATTTCTTTTTAAGTCTCTTCATTATTTTCACATATATAACAGAGTTCTTTGTAAGAAAAGCATACCTTTTGAAAATTAAGCGAAGGGTTTTAATTATCGATTAATCAAATTATGTTATCTCACTTCTGCAGAGTTTATATGCACTCGAGTAAATCTGTAAATGACCGCTGTCTCCGTATTTCTGTTAGGGCGTTTTTCCGACGTTTCCGGCTGTGGCTTATCAGTCCGATTCCGACTTAGATTTTATAGTAGACACCTGATGAGCATGTATGTGGATGGAATAATGTAACAAATGGATTGAAATTGAGCCAAACACCAATCTATATTCTGTTTAAAAATTATCAGTTGTTATCAATTTAATCCTTGTGTATTATGTGTTGAGCCAATAAAATGAAAAAGCCAATGGTAGTTGTTTCAGGAGTAGTAAGTACAAAAGTATATTCCTTATTCGATATCCCTCTAGATTTTATCATCAGATCGGCTTCACCATAAATATTCACGATACTCGCCATAACTGTTGTACTCGGTATATGATGATAAAAGCAATACATGTTTGTAATAACAGGAACTTGCTACACTTTATTTCATTATACTTGATGACATTTGCTAACGTTGACGATGCTCTCAGTATCTGGGCTACCCGTACTGTAATTGTGTACAATTGTGAGTCCTTATTTTCTATAAGTAGTAGTAGTGGGGAGGGTGTGTATTTTTCGGTTTAAAAAATGTGCGCCCCGCTAACCGAGAATCCTGGATCCATCCGCCCATAACACCATATTAACATTAAATACAAATATTAATTTTGTTAATTAAAAATAATAATTAGACGCGTCGTGTATGTCTGATTACTGTAAGACATTGAAAGTCACGCCACGGAAACCTGAGCTTGTAGGATGAAGGAATCTGCCTTTACGTAGAACGACCACTGCTTGTGTCTGTAGGGAAAGTATATCTTTGACAAATATGTCAGGAAAAACAACAAGGACATACCGACCTGTCAACATAATCCAAACTCAAACTCAATATAACTAGGGCAAAATAGGAACAAAAGAAAGGTTACAGAACAAATGTTTAATTCCACTCTCACCACCACATTCGCCCATTATATATTCTTAGTTCTCAAACCAACCCCCTCCCCTTTATCCACGCCTGTAACCTAAACCCTAACTTTCTCCTCTCTATAGAACCGAGCCAGGTCCCTCGGTGCAGTTAATGCGCAAGTGCTTTTATTTCCGAGTGCAACGTTTTATAGGAAATAATTGGGATATTCGAAAGTTGAATTCCTGTCCATTTTATCTAAATTTAACGTGTAATGCGCTCGCCTCGACAATATCCATATTGAGCACACAAACAGACTCGCGCCTGTTTAAAATGATACACGAATCTGCATCATCGATATGTTTTCTTTACGATTCTAACTCTGGCAACATTCCTGGATTTAGAATCCGGATTTCACACGTCTACCTGTCCACATCAAGATTCTCCTCCCATGTGATGTAACATTAGTCTGCTCATGATATTTATTTATAGGTTGCACAACAATTTACGTCACTATATCTGTTTGAATTCCCCGTGTATAATCACGGCGAATACCCCTGGATCGTTTCGTATCTCGACACCGCTGACAGACTATTTTGTATCTGCCGTGTCGATCTGTCAGTATGGCCACTGTTCGCGGTGAATACGTCAGCTGACTGAAACGTCGACATTACTTACGAACGATTTCATATCTACACAGTTAATAATTACTGAATTAATCAATAATAATCAGTGTATCGTCATACCAATTTCAACGACATTATTTTGTGGTAATGAGTTGTCTACCTTTGCCGACAGGTTTTTTAACGTATATACGTTTTGTCTAATGGAAAATAAACGAAGGGAAATGAAAAAGGCGTGTCTGTTTCTTTTAGTTGAATTTGTTATGTATCCAAATTGTTTCTGTCAATAAAATAGGATATATTTCCGACTATAACCAATTACTGAAAAAAATCGCTACTTTAACACGATAATCGCAAATGTTGCATTCGTTTGTTGCTTTGATTAAGGGCTGACGTCTGGAATTAGTTGAGACGAATCTGCACGCTCGCGTATGATAATTAACTCTCCTGAAATCAAGGCGACAATGGACGGGCTGACTTATAAGATACATCAGATGGATGTACCTAAAAATCTTGTTAATCGTCGGCTTTTAACCAGCAGTTAGGGAACTGGCGTCGGTGTTTCGATACGTTAAATGTATGCTCATTTCCGTAGGTGCTTCGCTCTTCACCTCCCCAGGTGACGAGGTTGGTGGGTCTGTGACGTACGTTTGCTCCGCAGAGCTGCAGCCATTCCCTACATGTAGATACATTCACCATACCTCCGTATCTTCAACTCTATCAATCTCAACTCGGGATCTCAGGCACGCTTGATAACCCCGCCAAGTTCAGATACTTCTAGACGATGTGTCAATTCTACCTGACATTTCACTCCTTGATCTAAATGGCATCCTTCCGCCAACTATCATTAAGTCCCATTCATACACACACACGTTTTTGGTGGAGCATTATGTTAAGGCGCACGCTCTGATCTCTTACTAAGATCGTTGTACCTATCTGAAGGTACATAGCGTCCCGCTGTTGCCATGACAATGGTAGGATGCCAATGACAAGCTTAGTCATCCCAATAGACGTTGATGTAGCAACGTATGAGGTGCACCACTGGCTCTGAAGCAGACATATGTGTGGAGTGTTGTTGATGTGTATGTTGGAATAACTATCAGGAAGTATTGCCCTAGTTTGTGTCAGGATTACATTACTTGCTTGTGAACAGGATAAAAAACCATTCTTTGTGAAAAGATATAACGAAAACTTATATCTGGTGTGCAGTCTCTCGTTACCTCGTAAGTATGCCTTTCTTGGACTTGATTGTATTGCTGAAGTCAGTAACTGATACAGTTAACAATTAGTAGCTCGTGTCTGTTTACCAGAGTCTGTAGTTACTCTATACATCTGTACCTGATAGATATTGGTCCAAAGTTCCAATAATTTTTACGGACGGAGAACTCTTCCGGTGTCTCCATTGCGTTTGAAGAGAGTAAAGCACTATGCATATTTTATTTCATTCATAACCAAGTTATCAATCCTCAATATCTCTAAATAGTATTTCACACTTTTAACGTAATTTCGATGAAATGTTTATGTATAATATATTTTACGTTTAATACTGCAATACAGGGGTGGCGCTTATAATACATACGAGTTTTAATGGATCTTGGAAATATTTCTTTTGACTCTAACTTATATTGCATTCCCGGGGCTTTTATCTTTTCGATTTTTCATAAATGTCGTTTGATATGTTTGGTCTGTTTAATGAAAAACCAGAAGAAGAAAATCTGTAGACGTTTAAGAAATGTAAACAACAGGATATGCATCATTATCGACTCTTACATCAGATAAACAGCTGGTTAAAGAAATTTACTGACTCTAAATAAGGAAACTCTTACATAAACAACAGGTTATCTATTTATTGACACTAACATGAGATAAATAGCAGGTTGAATTAATTTATCGACACTAACTAAGGTAAACTATATGCAGGTTAGATTAATTTTTTCGACTCTATTAAGGATAAATAATAGGTTGTCTATCTTTATTGACATTAACATAAGATAAACAACAGGTTGTCCATCTTTATTGACACTAATTTAAGATAAAAAGAAAAGTTAAATACCTATATCGGTTCTAACATAAGATAAAGATTATATATATATTTATCGACATTATTTAAGATAAACAACAGGTTTATCTGTATTGCCAACGAAGGTCAACGTATTCGCTACATTTATAAAGCTATAGCAACGCACGTGTTTGCACTCTGTTGTAGTCTGGTCGTATGCTACCAATGTATTGTACACGTGCTCAGTACAGTCAGATTTTTTTTATTGTCAATTAAACAATAAAATAACTTTCCAAAGATTCGTTTCATGAAATCTTATATGAAGTAAAAACATATTTAAGATCACGTGATATATATTATATATAAGCAAGAAGAAGTTTATGTTTTATTTGATACTAAAGTTAGGCGCAGACGTATATAACGTTAGGTAAATTAACTATCATACTTCAATGTATATAAATATTACTATGCTTTACATAGGTCTATAGCTCAGCTAGGAGATTTTAGCGCTATCTATAATAAAAGTCGCGAAATCAGATGTAGTGCCACACCGTTACTCTTAAGTAGCTACCAAGCTTTAATATCTCCTGCTAAAATTAAACTTAACATTTTCAAAGCTCACTTTGAAAATGATAAAAACAAAATTATGAAAATAGTCCTTTAACATCTCAAACAGCTAAACAGTTACAACTTTACAGATAAAATCAAATGGAAGTTGTAGTAAAATGTATGAGTACACTTATGTTTAAATCTCCCCCTCGACATTAAGTGATTTTTGATAGGTCTGTTGCGATGACGTCACAATATGAGCGATATCAGTTTGTGATTGGAGAAGTCTCCTGGAAGTTAAGTGTATTTTCCTAGCACATATCAATTATTGTATTGTTATAAAATCCCCTGTACCCAATGACTGCATTGACTGTTACTGACCTGCTTTTAATTACGGGGGTTTATCAGACATTGTGTATACTGTACTCAGAATATATCGTGACAACAGCACGTGTTCAGTCAGCGCTCAATTTCCCAAATGTTTTGATGCTTATAACTACACGTGGTATCCATTTCCGTTTGTCGATTATCTATAATAAATGGAGATCATTTTGTATGCTATCGGTGGGATGTAGACTTGTGATTGGAATTTGATCTTGAGTACTCTTAAAAAAGTTATACAATATATAAATGAAGAGTATTGTTTCCCTATATCAGCTCTCTTTTGTCGCTAGCGTGAATGATAAGTCGTGTACGTTGTGTATAGCCCCAGGCTATGAGTGCCAGCACAGGCGCTATCTCACCAGCTTTACATAATTGTTACGATTCAGACGAATATCTCTCATAAGGAACACGTCCATTCAGCAATTATTTCCACGTGCAATACATTCAGCAACAACTTAGTTGAACTTTCACGTGACCCTAGCAACTAGCAGATGACCTTTGAGATTAGTTCACTATTGTAGATCAAGATCTTTCAAGAGCTTGTCAACTTCAATGGGAAACTTACACTAGGAGCGTTTCAGTGATGCGGCTGGTACACGAACTATTATTCCATTCAGAGAGCAATATTGTTTTATAACAGTAACAAACAGTCTAGATCGATGTATAAAGTACAATATATTGATTTTATACAAACATATATATCAAGGAAACATAGGTCTTAATAACATTTTATGACATCTGGCAAGGTTTCAACTTTAGTGGAATGGCAGCAGCTTAATCTGGTACTGAACGAAATATTCAATAAATCTTAACCCAACGGAGGACTAGAATTATATAACAATACATAATCATATGTCCCTGACCTGAGCAGCACGTGCACATGCTATGTATAATTTTGTTTATTGTTTATGAACTTGTATACCGTGATAGTACACAGGAGCTGATACTACACAGACAGCAGTGTGTTTGATCATCACCGACAGCAGTCTTGCATCGTCTACGTGTTACATTTATACATCGTGAAAATTATGTCCGGAATACCGTGTAAAGTGAAAATTGGCCGGACTACCTTGGTGAAAGATGAGCGAAATTGACCTCTTTGATCCTGTTTCTGTCGACAGACTTTTCCTTTGACTTCATATATTTGTGTAACAGGATACATGCCTAGGTTGTATCCAAAGTTTCCGGACCTTTACCTTCGAACACCTAGACTACCAGCCATTCCCAAAATAGGCAGGGGATATGAATATTTTAGCAAACATTCAATATTGTACCAGATAAGATTTCTGAACAGTGAAAGTTGGTCGGTACTGGATTCAATTGTCTGGTACTCAGTCCGTAACGGAATTAATGACACTTCTTTGGCTGTTCTATTGATCAGTCTACTCAAACACCTCCCCTGACAGACATTCTGGGCTGTTCCATTGATCAGTTTGTTTCAACGCCTCCCCAGACAGAGTTTCCGTGGTAAGACAGTATCAGGTACCGCTTGCTAACGATTGTCTGTAATGCGGCCAAAAATTCTGTCCGTCTACCACATACTGTTGAAGAACAATAGGACCTATCTTCTGGTGACCCGATAACGGTTTGTCGGTTCAGGAATTACCTGTCCATGCGAAACAGGTGACGGGCATTTTGTTGGACTTTCGCTATACCCAACAGATGCCAACTTTGGTCCCTTCGGCGACCTACCACGTGACCAAAGTAGAGAGGACGTGATAAAAGTGTTATATGAATGTTCCATAGTGATGGCTGTAGGTATACAACAACGAGATGTGTTATGATACTGTACAGGTAAGTCAGTCATCTGTCCCGCTATTGACAGGATACGATTGTTTCAAATAGGTTTGTTTAGGGCGTAACGTCCTCTCAACAGCTGGCTAACTGAAGATAACCAACACTTTTTAGTATATGACTGATGAAGATTAAAGTGTGACAGTTATGACGAAAATTTATGTTTGTTTTTTTTTGTCGGTTAGGAACTAGACACTGGGGCCTTGTTGGATAAGAAATTGACTCAAATAGCTCTGATTACAGACCTCAAAATCATAAAACCTGGCCAGCAGAGATTAACTATATGTAGGTTTATCTGGCGGGACCAACATAGATAATCTGTATATTTCAGCTCAGAAATCTGCTATACCCTATTTCTCGATTACTGTCGCACAGATCTAGGTTTGTACTGAATGTTTTACTGTGTCGCAATGTCTCCTGTTGGACAGATCTAAGTTTGTGCTGGATGTTTTACTGTGTCGCAATGTCTCCTGTGAGACAGGTCTAAGTTTGTACTGGATGTTTTACTGTGTCGCAATGTCTCCTGTGAGACAGATCTAGGTTTTGTACTGGATGTTTTACTGTGTCGCAATGTCTCCTGTGAGACAGATCTAGGTTTGTACCGGCTGTTTTACTGTGTCGCAATGTCTCCTGTGAGACAGATCTAGGTTTGTACTGGATGTTTTACTGTGTGGCAATGTCTCCTGTGAGACAGATCTAGGTTTTGTACTGGATGTTTTACTGTGTCGCAATGTCTCCTGTGAGACAGATCTAGGTTTGTACTGGATGTTTTACTGTGTGGCAATGTCTCCTGTGAGACAGATCTAGGTTTGTACTGGATGTTTTACTGTGTGGCAATGTCTCCTGTGAGACAGATCTAGGTTTGTACTGGATGTTTTACTGTGTGGCAATGTCTCCTGTGAGACAGATCTAGGTTTGTACTGGATGTTTTACTGTGTGGCAATGTCTCCTGTGAGACAGATCTAGGTTTGTACTGGATGTTTTACTGTGTGGCAATGTCTCCTGTGAGACAGATCTAGGTTTGTACTGGATGTTTTACTGTGTGGCAATGTCTCCTGTGAGACAGATCTAGGTTTTGTACTGGATGTTTTACTGTGTCGCAATGTCTCCTGTGAGACAGATCTAGGTTTGTACTGGATGTTTTACTGTGTGGCAATGTCTCCTGTGAGACAGATCTTGGTTTGTACTGGACGTTTTACTGTGTCACAATGTCTGTGTAAGTCTTAATGAAATTACACCGTCGACATATATTTCATGCTTAAAGTTACCGTGATACTTTTCTCGTATCTAAATGCTGGACTGATGTGATATACGCGTTTTCGTTTGAAAATGTTCATCGTAAAGATTTCTTAGGTAGGTAATAGTGTCCATCATGTATCCTTTTCACTAGTAGATGGTCACGTTTGCCGCCTCTCTCCCTCGCAATTACTCCATACGTAACGTTAAGAATGCTTTGCACTCGTTACTCGTATGTGCAAAAATGTTTGAAACACTTGAAGAAACTGGAATCTTTGTCTTTATATTCACCCAGTTTTTCTGTTTAAGACGTTTGTAATGTTCTTTAGTTGTATTTTGTACATTTTAACATTGTTTCCAATCCCAGAGAACATAAACATCCATATTGTACAAGACATTAATTACTTTCATCCAATGAATTAAATATATTTTCTTCGATACAATGTGTCATAAATCTGCTGTTTATACCCTTTATCTTGTCACGTGATCACAAATTTACCCGCAATTTCGTTCTATCATGCATTATGACGTCACATAATTTTGTAACGTTATAAATAGCCGCCATTTTGGCAAAATTCAGGATGTAACTATACTAGGCAAAATTCTATTGATTTCACCAAAAGGTCTTCAAAGGTGAGTTGAATTACCTTTTTTTAAAAATTAATTTTCACATAAAATATTTGTTTACAATTTTCTGTATTTACTGACACCTAAACAGCACCCAAGAAATATTGCGATAGAGCACTTCTGTTTGGGGGTTAAGTTAAGAGAAATGATGCACGTTAAAACATGTTTCTCCTTACGTAGCTCTATTGTAAGACCAAGAAACAGATTAAGGGATCATATATACAGAGACGGACATCACAAACGATTTTACTGCCAAAATCAACAAAACGATATAAGTATATTTCTTTGTGTTGGCACATAATATAACAACACACATGTTTGTCTCACAAAACAAAAACTGCCAAAGCATGTTTCAATGGAAACATAGAAAGCGAAAGGGAGGGTGTTACATGCTCCGTAATTAATGAGAGTCCCTCTTACAAAGTATTCATGAATCAGAATATCGAAACGACTTGTAAAGATGGCGCCGAGAACGGATGTAGCCTGTGATACGCCGGTGTTTGTGTGATCTGGTCATTATCATTTCCAAATGTGTCCGATTATTCAAAAACATCAAAATGCGTGAGATATAAATAACTTTGAAGGGACAAGTCCGTCTGTCGGGCGCTATTTATTCTGTGTTGTTCTGATTCCGTCTATATCAGGTGTAATTAGGTCTCGTATCTGATTCCGTCTATATCAGGTGTAATTAGGTCTCGTATCGCCATTAAAAGTCGATGTTCTAGATGTATCAACAAGGATGACAGTGGGGATTTTAAAATAAAATCTCCATCATCAAAGATCGAGTGAGATACCCTATATGAACAATTCATGACAAAACTGTTTACAAATGTGTCATGGTTTCTGGTTAGGATTGGAATGTGACGTCACCATCTTCCTGTTTAATGTAAATCCCTTTTCTGATTTTCTTACATTTCGTTCCAATAAATGATACTACTGTCATTATAGCACATCTCAAGATTAAGGTTATTTCAGTAAATATGTAGTATGTGGACATATTGGACGGAAAAAGTACAATACAGACCAGACAATACATACAGACCTTACAATACATACAGACCTTACGATACATATAGACCTGAAAGTACACACAGATTAGACAATACAGACCTGACAATACATACAGACCTGACAATACACACAGACCAGAAAATACATACAGATCTTACAATACATACAGACCTTACAATACATACAGACCATACAATACATACAGATCTGACAATACATACAGACCAGAAAATACATACAGATCTTACAATACATACAGACCTTACAATACATACAGACCTGACAATACATACAGACCTTACAATACATACAGATCTGACAATACATACAGACCAGAAAATACATGCAGACCAAACAATACATACAGACCAGAAAATACATACAGATCTGACAATACATTCAGACCTGACAATACATACAGACCTGACAATACATTCAGACCTGACAATACATACAGACCAGACAATGCATACAGATCTGACAATACATACAGACCAGAAAATGCATACAGATCTGACAATACATACATATCAGACAATACAGACCTTACAATACATACAGACCTTACGATACATATAGACCTGACAGTACACACAGATTAGACAATACAGACCTGACAATACATACAGACCTGACAATACAGACCTGACAATACATACAGACCAGACAATACATACAGATCCGACAATACAGACCTGATAAACAAGAGTATTGTTAACAAAATGCACCGTTGCAAGGTGGTCATAGGATTCTTAAAATAAAAATTGTTTGATAGAAAACATACTTAAGTGTTGGCAAAGAAGAAAGCTGTGCTAAATTCAGAGCTGTTATATAAGAGAAAGGATAGGTGTCGTTGTGTAGGGTGCCAAGGTGTAACCAGCTATGTTTAATTTCATTCTGATAGGGTATAACTGTAAAAAATACAGATGATAGCAACATCAAAAACGTCCCATGGAGTTTGTGGCTGGGAGGGGCTAAAACAGACAAGGTATCGAGAGGGGGTTAAGTATCGGTTACCGATGTAGAAAATACCATCATAAAGTATGTCTCTATATTATTATTATTAAAATTGGCGGGGATGTTAGCACCATCGCCTTGGAAACAAGGCTTTCGCCGCTAGCTACATCATCAAGGACCCGTGTACCTAACGGAGGTGTTTCTAGATATCTCTTACTCATCACTATTTATAAACTAGTGGTATATCAGTGTCCGTGCATTTCGTGTTCCTCACGTGTAAACAGTGGTACCGACCTACAATACAACGATAAAGCGCTCAAACCTCCAAATTGCTTACACATTGGTCACGCTTCCTTACTTCCTTAATTTCGGGTCATACTTATCTTAATTTGTTTTCCATAGATGTTGATTTAGGATTATCAAAGCAACTAAACAAACCCTAACCGTTACTACCAAAACCAGAACACTAAAACCTGAACACCAAAGGCATGTTCAGCTTCCGGAGACAGACCATCTTCATGGAATTTCTCAAGGAAATGTAATATTTGCGACACACAATAAAACGCACCAGTCACTATAGCTTGCTGCTTTGTATTGTGGTTGGTGACTGGATATTGTTAGAAAATCATGTAGAACAGATGTTAACACTGCTATGTAAACTAAGATGACTGGGCGTCTGTTAGACTGACGATAGTCCGAGGTAAGACACACAGCTGTCATATGACTAACTCGGCCACTTCGTCAGTAAGACAAACTTTATCGACGTTCGTTGTCAGTTAATCGTCCGTGACTGTTTTTGATGTCCTTTCACACATTTTACGACTTAAAAAGTGTTAGGGTTTTATTTTTTTTCTTCTTTCTAAAATTGAGCGAGGATAAATTGGCAACAATCAGACATTGGAATGAGAGTTATAACATGATATTGGAATAGGAGTAGTGGTAGGGCTGTAAGTATTGGAATTAAAGAGTTTTTTTTATATATCGACACTATGGTCCAGTACCTGGCACTGAAGCTAGGTGTGGACACTATGGTCCAGTGCCTGGCACTGAAGCTGGGAGTGGACACTATGGTCCAGTACCTGACACTGAAATTAGTAGTGGACACTGTGGTCCAGTACCTGGCACTGAAGTTAGTAGTGGACACTGTGGTCCAGTACCTGACACTGAAATTAGTAGTGGACACTGTGGTCCAGTACCTGGCACTGAAGTTAGTAGTGGACACTGTGGTCCAGTACCTGACACTGAAGTTAGTAGTGGACACTGTGGTCCAGTACCTGACACTGAAGTTAGTAGTGGACACTGTGGTCCAGTACCTGACACTGAAGTTAGTAGTGGACACTGTGGTCCAGTACCTGACACTGAAGTTAGTAGTGGACACTGTGGTCCAGTACCTGGCACTGAAGCTAGGTGTGTTTAATTGTCGATCTGTAGATAATCGATTGAAATAATATTGATTTCACGCGTCAACCATAGTTTTATAAGCTATCACTAAATAATAGAAAGCGTTTGTGAACTATAGAATTCTACAACATTTAACAAAGACATTATAGCGTCTCAAAATTAACGATGTAAACAATGAGATTACTCATTCGGATTTTCATTAAACCATCTTTAGACATTGATGATAGATTTGGGACTGTTGAAATATATATTTCATGTTTCTAATGACAGTAATTATTCAGATTGTCAACAACTATATTTTAATGGTAAATAATATTAGCATTCATTTAAACACTGGATGTGTTACTAAACTACTAAACAGATTAACATATTAAAACTGTGATTATTGTTTTACTTTCAGGTACAAGCGAATGGTGAACATTTTTATGGGTTCCATCACAAGAGGATAGACTTTGCGACCTTGACATTAGTTTGTGTCAAGCGGAGTTGGTGACCTTTGGGAGAACTCTTCTGTACCGCGGCGGAGTTAATAGACAGCGTAGTGTACATCATACTCATCATACAGACTACCGTTACAACACACACACAAAAAAGTACAAACCTGCAAAACGCATTGGAAATTACTTAGCCCTAGAAATGTGTGAACACATTTGTAAAGTGCTATATCAAGATGAAGACATGATAACCAGTGCACGTGAATCTAAAGATATATGATTGGAGGAAACCGGAGATTTTTTCATTCCCGTTGTGAACGTTATCATCCTCAGTACGTCCTGGTGATAAGGGGATGCCTTGTGTATTATACAAACACGTGAAACAGTAGGAATGGTGTGTTTTCCAACATCAACATCTTTTGTACGATTCCAATATTTTTGAAATTGAATACGTGCTGACGTCATGATGTTTAAAATTGGATAGACGAGTTTAAGATGATAATGAAGATGTCGTGTGAGATGGTGAGCCACTGTGAGTAGTTGGCATCCTACTGCGACGGTTATTAACATGCGGCCGGAAAGTTTTTTCCCCGAGACAAGATAAGTTTGGGATATACACCAGTTGTGTCATAAATCAGCTTGCCATCGCCCACCATGGAGAAAATATTACCCAGGGTGCCAACATGTAAAACGGGCGTCTGATTGATCTTTATTCATAACCGTTGTATATTCCCTCGCGATGAGAATAGTGTGTTAATGTAAGAGTATACACCAACTCAATGATGGCTACCGGCGATAAATTGATGCGAGAGATCAGTGATCAGTTTCTTCACTGTAAAATTTGTTTTGAACCATTTAAGAACCCCAAAACATTAATTTGTTTACATACGTTTTGTATTGAATGTCTCCAGCAACATGTGGATTCGGAAGGATCACGCTCTCGGTTTTCCCTTTACAACAGATATGTCACGTGCCCAATATGTCGTCGAAAAACGGAAATTCCTACAGGAGGAATACGACGACTTCCGGACAACTTTCTTCTGTCAAACCTCACAGAAATCATTGACAGAAGACGTCCTTCAAAAATCCCACCGTGTGAGATTTGTCATACTGTACGGAAACGTACAAATGAGGCATGTGCGAAGTGTCTCGATTGTTCGAAACTTTTGTGTAAAGCGTGCGTGACCCTGCACCGCGAGACCAAAGTCACGCAGCACCACAGTCTTATAGACGTGGAAGGGGAGAAGGATATTGAGTGTAAGGCTCACCCGGAAGAGATCGTGCGCTTTTACTGTGAACCTTGTGATACCTGTATCTGTATTGTCTGCACGTTTCAAGAGCATCGCGACCATGATATATGTTCTTTCAACGACGGTTATGTCAAATATAAAGCGTCTATGCAGGGTCTTCTTGATAAGTCTAAAAATAGAATCACGGACATAAACGACCGTATAGAGGTCATCAATAGGTGTGAAAACGGCATGAAGAGAACTCGCGAAAATATACGAGATTTAGCGATAAGTTATATTCAGCAGGTTCGATCAACAGAGAGAGAATTGCTGAAAAGTGTTGATGAATACTTTGGAGAAAATGTTACAGACTTTCTCAAACATCGTGAATGGCTGCAAGAAAACGTAGATGAGCTTCAAAGTGCTTCGAACTTAACTGAGATTATCATGAGAGATAGGGGTGTGGAATTGTTGCTTTTAAAACGTGAAATGGAAAGCAAGCTTCATGCGTTGATGGAGCCGGACTTACCTAAATTACCATCTGACGATATGATTGACATACATTTCAACCCTGGCAGTGTCACATTTGGCACTCTGTCATTCCAGGAGGACGTCAAAGGACAGACGAATGGAGATTTAAAAGGTGAAAACTCAAAGGAAAAATCATTGTCAAAACCTGAGCTTGTCACATGTGACACGCAGACGGATCCTATGATCTCGAACGATGAAGTTGTGCCGGTAAAAGAACGTCCAGTAAGAACACGAGACATTGACGCGTCCGTCATTACCAACGGATATGCGAATAATGCGGAAACGGACCGGTCTGCGACGCGAAAACGACGGTCAACCGACCACAATATCTGTAATGGTGTGAAACCGTCCGTGCAAACATGTAACCAGGAGACCTCCACAGCTGTGACGTCGTCAGACGTCGCGCTCAACACACAGGCGATACCCATGATTCACAAAGGTCTGCAGGTGTACAGTGACCCGGGGACGCCGGGATCGGGAATATGTGCCAAGTGTTGTGAGGACCTCTCCACCACAACACCATTCGTCGGGGAGGCGCCAAAGATACAGGACATCATCATCCTCAACACCACTGACAACGACAGTCGCGAGTCGAGGAGACGTAGGCGGTTACTTATACGCAGCAAACGGGTACAGACGGACCTCTCAATGGTAGAAAGCAATCTATTGGAGGATAAGTCCAAATCACTCCCAATGCTGACACAAATGCCAAACAGGAGTCTGTCATGCGAGGACACATCGTTGTCTAGACCGGAAATGCGTACCATTGCCTTGGATCCCATCAACTGCGATGAGCCAGGAAGAAGATTTCGTCGTCGGATGCGCGATAAGACCACGATGACAGTCGAAGAAAATAAAACAGTTGTAGAAACTTGTGATGCTACGACATACACGTACCCTTCTAGACTCCGAAGTTTCGGGACGTGTACTCGCGTAGAACAGAGTACTGTGGATACCCAGACATTTAGGGTCAACCAGGTATCTCGGTCAATGGGTACAGATTACGCGGGCCAGACTGACCAGTGCATTGGTACTAACAGGGTAAACATGATAGACAGTGAGACATCCATGCCCACAATCATACAAGACTGCAAGGCCACTTGGACCGAAGCACTCAACACGTCAGAACGGTCAATGTGTACGGATAATTGTGAAACAACAGAAACAAGTGTGGAGACAATGAAACTGGAAGTATGTGACCAAGGATTCCAGGTAAATCCAAATACAAAGGATTCCGACACAAGTCCGATGCCACTACCACAAAGGGACCAAACTATGCAGGTTTCAATTGATGAACTCGAACCGCCTTCCGCCAGTCCAAATAGGAAATCGTGGCACGCAGGAACTAGTATATTTTCCAAGTTATTTAAGAGTAAAGGTTCTAGTGCTAACAACAGTGAACAGGACATCCCTGCATCCGTGTCGTGTGACGTACAGGACGCCAGCACGGAGACCACCTCTGTCTTGTTATGTGACAAGGAGACGACAACTCCCAGGAAATCAACCACGGATAACTGGACAATCACTCCAATGCCTGTGATGGTCAATACGGGTATATCGCCAACGCGTCCGGCCACAATGGACACTGGAGTTGAGACCACAATGGTGACTTCCATGGACCAAGCAACATATACAGAGACCAAGCAATATCGAGACAGTGAAACGGAAACCGTAGTAATTGTACAGGACAACGAGACACTGACGGAGAGAGTCAAAATGCAAGACGCACAGACTTCTGTACATATACCACAGGAAACAGACGAAACAAACACGGACCCCGTGCTAGTGCAAGACGCTAATATGTCAACTGACGAAGACTGGTATGAGAAACTTAAACCAGTGTCATCTTCAGTGTGGACAGAGACGCAGCCGCCGGACGTTGTGACTAGCGGTACCAATACGGTAATCGTAAAAAACTCCGACATCTCTACAAACATTTCGTCTGAGGAGCTGGTTCCGCGAATGGACAATTCGACCACAACCACCCCGACCAATACACAGGAGAGGGGGACGATGGCGCTTTCGTTCGGACAAACGGCCACCCCTTTGATTGATGTTAACACGCAGACTTCAGAAATTTGCTTTATCGACAAATCTGTTTCTACATCGGCGGAACTTGAAACAATAGAAAAAGATGATGTGGAATGCACCGATATGGCGACATCCACAGAATCTCTACCCTATATTGGGCTTATGAGTGAGGTGGAAGGTGATGAACTCTTCCTTATACCAGAATCTGCGTTCGACTTAGCCTCCAGTGAGCCCATGGAGGATGATCGCGACCCCATAGAAATGATCGACGACTGCACTACGACGGACTTTGTTCCTCTAGCCGAGACATCGTCGCAGACCGTTATTTCTTCAGCGTGGCAATATGAGGACCCAGATGATGACCAGCTGTCTGACCTCATGAAAAAAGAGAAAGATGGCAAAGTGCTCTGTGACGTTGGAATCAACACAATTCCTAAATTGACATTTGAAAAGCAAACGTCAACGATAGTAAGGCGGAGTTTCTCTAGGGGAACTATGACGTTGGATCTGGCCAAGTGCGATAAATCCACAAGTACATTTAGTCATGCGCGTTACATAGCTGAGACTTGTTTTGGACAGAAGCCACTTAGTGATGTGGCTCACAAGGTATCATCCACATGTACAACCGAGACGGTCGATATGGCAACCAATACGGACTCGTCACTTATGGATGAGCGAATGGCTGCCTGTATTTCGAAATTACGAAATGTATCCGAAAGGCTACAAAGTCCAACTGGAAAAGTAGCACCTGACTACCCTTGGAAAAGGTCGGACAGTACTTCTTCTTCCGAGCGATCGTTAATGACAGATTCCTTTATCAAAGATGGAGACTTATCACCACGGCATACTTCTTCCGATGACGAACGTCGGAAGAACATCATGGAACTAGTAGCGCAGACAGAATCATTTAGTAAGTCAAAGGATGCTAAGCATGACAGCATGCCGGGAAGGAAAGCACAGCCAATCACGACGCTAAAAGGTAAATTGGCTCCACCAATGGATGACCTGGAACAAAAGTCAAAAAGTTTACCTAGAGAGTACTCGGACGGATCCCCGAAACTTAGTGGTCGAATCAGTCCGAGCCGTCTACCTCTGCTCCGCTTTCATTCCGCTCCCGGTAGGATAGCAACGGTCCCTAATAAGTCTATGGGAAAGATAAGTGTTCCGCCGGGTTGTAAAATACCCGTGGTTCATCAGACTGGGGCGGAAGGAGACAGCGTGAATGAACCGGTTATAGTTAAACCCAAACAACCGATAAATCCTCTGCCGGCCATTACTGAATCTAACACACCTCCGTCAGATTCAGGATCAGGTGCCTCCTTCATGTCAGCTACATCTGAGAATTCAACGGACGGAAACATTGACTTCGCGTCCCTCAGGATCAATGTTCCCCCGAATAGACTGTCCCCATGTGCGTCTTTCATGGCCGTACCGGAACAGCAGACCACACCGGACGTGGTTCCTCTGAATACCGACAATCTCCAACCAGAGGACCAAGACGATAAAAAGCCTGCCGGCTTCATGCAGAAACTTTTCTCCAAAAATTCTAAAAAGAAAAAGACTGCATCCGATCAGAGACAACCTCGTCAGAAAATCCAGCAGCAGCAGCAGCAGCAGCAGCAGCAACAGCAGCCTCCACCACCTCCTCCGCGCCATTCCTCGGGCAAGAAATTCGTGAAGCCTCCAGCCGTAGAGCAACCGAAGCCGAAGTCTCCAAAGCCGAGAAAGAAACAGGCATTTGTATACGTCCGTCAAAGGATGTTCTCAATACAGCAGGATAACGTAGAGGATTTAAAAGAACTCAAAAAGGAAGCCAGTGTTAAAACAGCACAAACAGGTAGTGAGAAAAAGAAATCCGGGACCAAATCCCAACCAAAACAGTCAAAGACTGATACAGACCGACCTCCATCTCAATACGACAATCTGTAACACATATGTTTTAAAACCTCCAAACAGTGATATGATCAGCTCTATCATTATGTTTGTCACATAACTACGATACTTATAAAAGAATTCGTGACAGCAGCATCTATAACTGATACAAAATCTAAATTGTCGATAATTTCACTCTACCTTAATTCATTCTTTGGTGACATGGCCTTGCATATGACGTCATCAAGTTATGACTTCACAATAACTAAGATTGGAACTATCGGCCAATCATAGATCCGTTTGGTCATGGTCTGAAATCACACAATATTTTGAATAGATAACATTTACTGTATACAGATGAAGTTTACATGAAACTCTTTATGAGGAAAAGTTTCAGAAATTGATTTCGAACGCTGCCAGATTTCATATTTCGAATCGGTAATTGATTCATATGTACGTTGCTTCATGCATCAGATCTCAGACCCTTATCAGCCCGCCAAGACGTTTCGTCGCGATACAGAATGTAATAAATATATCATATACTTCTATATACAGGTTATTTTGGACGAAAACATCACTTGTATGTATCTTATTAAATTGAAAACAATGACAGTTTTGGCATCGTTAAAAATAAAGGAGATTTATCAATAGGGCTCTGGTAGATAAGTGTAATTCTGGACTTGGACTGCCAAAGAAATTGACGTGATGGTCTGTACTAAGTTAGACATAGATTTAGAAATAATGGCATTTTATTACATTTTGGATCCATTTCGTGTCTGACGGTACTGAGGCTGAGAAAGTGAAGCTTCGTGCCATGTTAGACAGAATCTGACAGCGTCCGATTTTATATACACTAACAACATCAGCACGATATCAGGAATTGGGATTCCAACCAATCGAAAACAACGTATTGTGGTATTTGAAAAATTGAATCATTGAGTTTGATATATTTACAGTATATGCTAACATGTATTCTATGAGATAAAAGCCGAAACGATTGTGGATATTGAGAATATCATAGTTATACCTTAGCTGCACAAAGATCTATATTACAATGACCTATATTACAATGACCTATATTACAATGACCTATATCACAATGACCTATATTACAATGATCTATATTACCATTTTTATCCCCGTAGTTTTTATATTTATATATATGCAATACTACCCAAACTGTGATAGTTTCCAGGATATGTAGAATTCTGTGATATCGGACACATCAAGCAGTAGTTTTGGTCACCTATTTATAAACTGATCGTTACTTATGTGTGTTTTGAGTACTTCCAAATCATCATATTATCAAGTTATACCTCAATACATCATAAACATTTTATTCATATAGATTTTGCCAGTGTGATCGATTATTTTCGGAGAGTTTTTTCTGTTGTAAGGGAGACAACTGAATGTTAAATATGCATTTGTAAATTATTCTAAAAATTCAAAGCATCTTGGGACATTTCTTCCCTGTTGTGTTAGACATATTTCCCTGTTAGCTAAAATTAAACCTAACGGTGTCGCCACTGCATTGAAAGGGTTTACCTCAATATGGCATCCAAAACAAACAGAACTCGGTAAGAAAACACTATTATTACGAAAATATATCATCAACAAAGTATTATACAGAATACATTGGTTTGTCAAGGATGAATCACATCCTTCTACTCCCTTGTTTGCCTGCTTTGTAACATGATCAACCTTACGCTGTAATTTAACTGCCGTTAATATGAAGTCAAAACAAAGCTTAACGAATATAGTCAGTTTCTGATGAGACATTAATTTTCACAATCTTGTCCCTTGATTCTTTGAGAGTAGAATAATGTGCAGTTATTGGACATGTTATTGAGATGTTGATTTCAATATCACGTCATCGATGGGGAAATGCAGTACACATACCGCGTACTTATAGGGTATATAAAAAGTCCTTTGCTATAGGGGATTCCAATCTTTTTATACACTGTAATCATTTCACCACACAATACACATACCGCGTACTTATAGGGTATATAAAAAGTCCTTAGCGATAGGGGATTCCAATCTATTTATACACTGTAATCATTTCACCACACAATACACATACCGCGTACTTATAGGGTATATAAAAAGTCCTTTGCGATAGGGGATTCCAATCTATTTATACACTGTAATCATTTCACCACACAATACACATACCGCGTACTTATAGGGTATATAAAAAGTCCTTAGCGATAGGGGATTCCAATCTATTTATACACTGTAATCATTTCACCACACAATACACATACCGCGTATTTATAGGGTATATAAAAAGTCCTTTGCTATAGGGGATTCCAATCTATTTGTACACTGTAATCATTTCACCACACAATACACATACCGCGTACTTATAGGGTATATAAAAAGTCCTTACCGCTAGGGGATTCCAATCTATTTATACACTGTAATCATTTCACCACACAATACACATACCGCGTACTTATAGGGTATATAAAAAGTCCTTTGCTATAGGGGATTCCAATCTATTTATACACTGTAATCATTTCACCACACAATACACATACCGCGTACTTATAGGGTATATAAAAAGTCCTTTGCGATAGGGGATTCCAATCTATTTATACACTATAATCATTTCACCACACAATACCTTATCATAGACATGTATCGGTCTGACATGGTCCGAAAGGTAACCAGGTCTCCACGTATCACAGCCGGAAGATTTTAAGCTATGTAATAGTATTTGATATATTATTTGGTATTTTGATATTAGAAACATTTAATCAAACTATGATAGAGAAATGAAGTTTATCAAATTATTAATCTATATCACTAAGTTCTGTTACTGCTGAACGCCAAATCCATTTGTGCATTTATCGAAAGATAATGAAAAAAATATAGCATTGTATCATCGCCATTGTATTTATCTTCAGGAATATTATGATAGATAGTTTTTACAAAGTATATTTTCAATATATAGAAGCACACTATTGTATGTGTTTGTTTTCTGTTACTGACTGTGTTATTAAAGAATCATGAAAAACACGACTCTCATATTAACTTGCTTGGTGTTGCAAATACTAGCTTTTCTAAAACAGGGCGGGTGGAAGACGGAGGGAGGGAAGGGTGTGTGTGCGATATATATATGGTAAAACCGTAGACATGGGGATATATTTTCCATTTATCACCTACCTTGTGGGGAAACTCGTACGGCTATGGGGACGTTTGCATGTCCCTACACACGGTCACTTGAATTGCATTGAAATTGCACGAAATACAAGCATCATTTTTTTATTGAATTAAACGTTTCTACTCTCTCAATAGTGCCCACAAACTCGTATTTTCGTCTTCTCTGTTCCACGTCACTATATGAGGACATTATACCATTATATCTCATTTCTGTGAGGACATTGCCTTGAGGTTGTGTATATGATTAAAATCTGGTCCATATTTATTCAATATTAAGGAGAGATTTAGTTGGGTGTAGGGAGATTGAACGCGTCAGCGTTTGTTCCGATGGCTCCTTAATCCATTGACTCGTATAAAAAATGTTATATTTCATCTTGTTGAACAGGTGTTTTATATCTCCGAATATGATTTCCATTATAAAAGCCCCTTTCTATATATTCAACATCAAAATATGAATGTTTGAAATATAGTGAAAAAAAATCGAAACTCTCATTATCCAGCACTGATGACGTATATTGGAGCCAGATAAATTTTCTTGTTTTATCTTTAATCGTGCTACCGTATGTTGAGGATAAGCGCAGCTCTGACGAGATTTACATGTTGTACATACATAATCTGTTAAACCTATGTGATCTTAGGTTAGAACAGGTGGGTTGTCGCCGATCACACGGACGTGCATCCTCGTGTACGTCACTACGGTGACCTCACGTGGAGTTCGAGATAGTGTGTAGCGTTGATAGTGATAAAATGAATACATATAAGACGAGTGTGATGTATTTTTAGTAAGTGCGTGCATTGCGTGACTGCGGGATGTTTGTATATTTACAAGATCTGCAGCGTGTACAGCAAGCTTTACACGACTTAAAACAACATTATTAGCACCGTTTGACAGCAGGCAACCTTCTCCAGTTTCCCGTGTACTCCCAATTTGTAGATATTTATCACCCTTCTGTACACAAAAAATCTTATTGGGATAACATATGGATATAAACTAATACGTAACTCTCCGGGCAGAAGTGAAGGAAGGGCGATAACTCCTACTGTAAATGTCGAATAAAACTCCGCCATTTGAATAATTGCACAAAAAAGACTGTGAACAAAGCATGTTAACTTTTGTAGGAATATCTTTTATTCAGTTTTATTGTAAATATAGTGTTTTACATGAGTGTTGATGTAATACGGAATTAACTAAACAAGTCTAAAAATTTAATATGTGAATATAGCACAAGTGCAATATTTTTTTTTTTTTATATATGAGCCAGATTTCTGATAAGAAGAAGCGAAACCTTTTGACTTGGACAGTACATGTTCACTACCGAGACAACTATTTGTGTCATCCAGATGTGACTTTTTATGACATTACAGAAGTGTTGTAACACATGCATGTTACGATACACAATAGACTAGCTACACGATAGATGTGAGTATTTAACCGCACAGCAAAATATTGATTTAAAAGGATATGTCTCATCACATTACTGGATATAAAGCATTAGATTATGTACCTAATAGTGTCTTATTGTGACCGCAAATGTTTGCATTCAAAACTTAAATCAATAAACTTTTAAAAATTAAGAATGATTTAGAAATTCAAAATGATACCGTCGACATCCAATAAATTAAATAGGGAGAGGGCTTGTACAAGACATTTAATCTTTATAGAAATGAATAAATCACGTGCATTGAATTTGCATACAAAACATTATATTTGTATATAAAGATTTTACGTTATAGTATGTATACATGGCTGATCAACATGCCTAGCTAATGTGATTGTAGATACAGCACTGAGGACAACACAGACGATCACTATCAATCTACCTGGTGTACAATTATCACGTGAAAGGGAAACAAACAAAAAATCCACTTTTTACATATATTTTTAAACACTTAAATAGATATAATTGTAAGAGAGGTCATCATTTATTTCAATACCCCCGCTAAGATTCGAATTCGTGACCTCTGGTTTATTAGTCTGATGCCGATCGAGTTAAAGAGAAGTCGTTTCTGGCCGAGGGATGTATTGTGGGTAATATTTCAGGCATATATATATAAAACAAATGAAAGTTAAAACAAATACAAAATATCGTTTAAATTGAATGAGGGCATGTGTTCCAAACAACTCCGAACCTAACACTACACTAAATGATGATTCTAGATCACAACACAAAATTTACAACTTTATCTTATAAAACAATATTGAGAAGCATGGCAACTTAAAACACAAAAATAAGAACCGCATTCCAGAATCCTTTTTTGATTCCGGTTTTGGAACGTGTGAGGGAGATTCTGTTTATCTGAGGTAAGTTTATTTTGATTTTGCCTATTAAAGGATAAAAATTTCAGGTGAAACAAGTTATTCAAAATGAAAATGCAAGATTAATACAACACATATATCGAGTTTAATGATTACACTCAGTCCACTAAAACATAGACAAACAGTACCTATATGCAAAGACCAAATAAACTCTGTAATTTGAGCATCTTTTCATGTATGAAAACCCCAAAATTGTTCAAACAGACTTTCGTGAATCCCAGAATTGACCAAAATTAAAAAAAGAAAGGAAAACATGAAAATGAAAAATCCACTCTATGGATCTCTTTTTCAGGACTTATTTTCTTCATTCTATTTTGTTTTTTTTAAGCATTTCCTCGAGTTCCTTATAAAAATGCTCTCTCTCTCTCTCTCTCTCTCTCTCTCTCTCTCTCTCTCTCTCTCTCAAAACTATCTTATAAACAGAAGTGTCCATTTTCTTTCAGAGCATGTGTGAACATAAGGACGATACAATTATGAGATATGTAAAATGCTCTCTCTCTCTCTCTTTCTCTCTCTCTCTCTCTCTCTCTCTCTCTCTCAAAACTATCTTATAAACAGAAGTGTCCATTTCCTTTCAGAGCATGTGTGAACATAAGGACGATACAATTATGAGATATGTTAGTGGTGTTAACACGGAGAGCGACCTTCACAAGATGGTATGTCTTACTGGCCACAAACCCTAGTAACGATACAATCCAGAGATACTTTATCACTATTCAGACAAGTCTTTCCATAAGATATACATTTGTACCACTCCGGTTTCAGATTTCGATATTCTACCTACCAGTAACCATGACAACTGGCTAGTCACCGCCGCTAGTTGTTGACATTGTATTAGCTGAGAAACAATATATACTGTTCTATAATACATGACATGATACCATGACAGAGATCGTTTTAGAAACATTGCATGACATATCTATGTAAGGGCAAATGTCACGTGACTAATCAATACAGTAAGAGGCAAGAACAGAAAATAAATAGGTCAACGAGCAAATCTTTGTTGGGGATTGGAAAAGTGACACCAAGATGAGCAAACTGGAGGACATGTGGTCATCTCGTACCTAAATGGGCACATCAAGTTATCTATACAAGTCGGCCTTGTATAGGTCCATGGTTCACATATCGTGTACTGTAACAGAACATGTCCCCATTGACACGTTGATAGCTGTTTCATTCATTTTACACAATTGTCTGTACTTTAGGAATAACTGTTCAATTGTCTTATGAGGGTTACAGGGTACATATTGAGCAAGTTATCAATAGATCACTTGAGAACATTTCTCTCTGGATGTTTCAATATTCACAGGTATGTTTACTAACCCGAGGAAATTTGTCCTAATGGAGAGTGATAAAAACCTGGCGCCAGTTCTAAAAGGGTGGAAATGAAAAACCACATATGTCATAAAATCATATAATTCTTTCTCGAGTTTCATTAGAAAATGCACATTGCTTACGTGACAAATCATGCATCTAGAATTTCTTTACAACCCAATGAAATAGATAATATCTAGTTTCAACAACTAACGTGAATGCACAAATGAGGACCAACAACAGAAACAAGCCAACTGCTCCTGACGTCATGACCTTTATTAGGAGGCACGCGACGTGATGACCTCTGTCAACAGCTCATCCAGTAGTTGTATCAACGTTGAATTGATACTAATAGGATTGTATTGTAAGATGGTGGCACCTTTCACAGACTGCTTTGGGAAGATTAATAATTGTGAATTCTCGTCAGTTTGTTTCTTGTGTTTAAGACCTGTTTTCCATTTGAATGATAAAACAAACTAACACAGGAAGAAAAATGCGGACGATCCGTGCACTGAAGACAAGATTTGGGTTTTGAATTACGAAAAATAAACATGTCAAAGAAATAAAGAGATTTTTCCAGCGTCAACCCAATGCATTCTTCTAACCAGTAGGATATCACAACATGGATTTGTTAAAAATTAATGAATATGGGAGTAAACAAGAAATTGATGTATCCGATAAATACACATAAATTTACGAGTATTATTACAGTTAAGGCGAGGCAAATGATCGCTTGTGTACAGAGCCCCCAGCAGGTTGTGACGTAGAAGAAACCGCATGGGGGCCTGCGGTCGGATCCTCAGGATGGACCATTCCAAATATCAACAGATATCTGCTTAATGTGGCCAATAATTTTTTATGAACAATAAATTTGAACTAGTGCATGAATTCAGAATTCTCTAACTTAAGGTTATATAGTTGAGCAAATCGAAATCCACAAACATTCGTTCATTTTGATTGATATTATAAAGGTTTGTAAACGTACATTTGTAATAATGACTGATGCCCAGCTAAAAAGGGAAATTCTGATAGAAAAGAAAGAGAAAATCATTTGCTATGTAAATCAGTTGTTGCCCCACATAGACAAAACTCTGATAGGACGTTTTGTTTTGACATTTCCATATCGGATTTTGCAACACACACAAACCTGTCAATTTTACATTTAACGGTACTGAAACACATTCCACTCATAGAAATACGTTTCATGCTCCAAACTTATCATTTGATAAACAGAACTTGTCCGTCCTGAAGTTCTAATAGCGAGATGACCATGACAAAGACCAGGGAAAGTGACGATAACCGTTTGTATGAATTTCTGTTATTATCACGGCGTCCGTTGCTTTTAACCATACTTTTAATTTTAGAACACGGATAATATACACGCTGTGCTGCGTCTGTTTCAGATGGGGTTATGATTTATTCTCGACAAACATTATTGGACAGATGCCATTTATAGATAACTAGGACTGATTATTTCACTACAGCAATACCAACTGGCCTAAACACATCAATGATATGTAGGACACGAATTCCATAAGAACACGACTGATGAAAAATCTTGAAATGATTTCGAAATTATCTTGTTATGGCGTTTATGAAGTTATGAATGACAAAGTTTTGTAAGAAAACAGAACATTGCTTGTTAGCTAACACAATATGATACGTTTGCTTTCAAAATTCTGTTCAGTGTTTATAGTTACACATCCTGTGAATGTTGCTGTCCAGTTCATTCATTACCGACCTAATCCATCAAATGGAACAGCCAGTCTGACGGTATACCTTCGTCGTTTCTATGGCAATAACAATGACGTCAGAATGGTCACGCACGGGATGTTATTATGGTACTTTTTAATGTAATGGCATTGTCATTCAGATGTAAATGTATAATTTTGATCCACAGAAACCTGTTATATTCCAGATTAGGAGACAGTCGTATGAATTTATTACAGGTATCTTTTAAAAATTAACCATAAAGCTTGTCTTCCACTTCCCCTAGAAGCTTTTTAGTCCTACTCATTACATTGTAATGGAGATATCCCAACTAGGTACCATATGGACAATAAATCAGACTAAATGCCAAATCAATTCCAAGAACCAAGCTATGGCAGTAAAGAAATTAATTTAATTTGTGTTATGGGTTAACACCATAGTGTTATTGTATTACAAGTATGACGTACGAAAGACATCAAACGGCAAACAGTTAGCGGCATCTAAGTTGGTATATGACAATGACACACAGAGTTAGTGTCTTCTCAAACATAATTTACCTACAGAAAACAAATTATGGCCAGCTGAAAGAATTTAATTGAATATTTGATTATCTCCTTGATCAAATCATATGTCAAAATGATATTTCTGTCCCGATTTATCTGACCTTGATCCATTCTTGTCCTTCTATAAAGCTATAAGCCTCTGATTTATCTGACCTTGATCCATTCTTGTCCTTCTATAAAGCTATAGGCGTCTGATTTATCTGACCTTGATTCATTCTTGTCCTTCTATAAAGCTATAAGCCTCTGATTTATCTGACCTTGACCTTGATCCATTCTTGTCCTTCTATAAAGCTATAAGCCTCTGATTTATCTGACCTTGACTTTGATCCATTCTTGTCCTTCTATAAAGCTATAAGCCTCTGATTTATCTGACCTTGATCCATTCTTGTCCTTCTATAAAGCTATAGGCCTCTGATTTATCTGACCTTGATCCATTCTTGTCCTTCTATAAAGCCATTCTTGTCCTTCTATAAAGCTATAGGCCTCTGATTTATCTGACCTTGATCCATTCTTGTCCTTCTATAAAGCTATAGGCGTCTGATTTATCTGACCTTGATCCATTCTTGTCCTTCTATAAAGCTATAGGCGTCTGATTTATCTGACCTTGATCTTGAGCCATTCTTGTCCTTCTATAAAGCTATAGGCCTCTGATTTATCTGACCTTTCTTGTCCTTCGATAAAGATATAGTCCTCTTATTTTCCTGACCTTGATCCATTCTTGTCCTTCGATAAAGCTATAGGCCTCTGATTTTCCTGACCTTGAGCCATTCTTGTCCTTCTATAAAGCTATAGGCCTCTGATTTATCTGACCTTCAGCCATTCTTGTCCTTCGATAAACATATAGTCCTTTTATTTTCCTGACCTTGATCCATTCTTGTCCTTCTATAAAGCTATAGGCCTCTGATTTTCCTGACCTTCAGCCATTCTTGTCCTTCTATAAAGCTATAGGCCTCTGATTTTCCTGACCTTCAGCCATTCTTGTCCTTCGATAAAGATATAGTCCTCTTATTTTCCTGACCTTGATCCATTCTTGTCCTTCGATAAAGCTATAGGCCTCTGATTTTCCTGACCTTCAGCCATTCTTGTCCTTCGATAAAGCTATAGGCCTCTGATTTTCCTGACCTTCAGCCATTCTTGTCCTTCGATAAAGATATAGGCCTCTGATTTTCCTGACCTTGAGCCATTCATGTCCTTCATTAAAGCTATAGGCCTCTGATTTATCTGACCTTGATCCATTCTTGTCCTTCTATAAAGCTATAGGCGTCTGATTTATCTGACCTTGATCCATTCTTGTCCTTCTATAAAGCTATAGGCGTCTGATTTATCTGACCTTGACCTTGATCCATTCTTGTCCTTCGATAAAGCTACAGGCCTCTGATATTTCAGTTAATGGAGCAAAAACAATCAGTTTTAACACAAAAACATATCAATGTAAAAAATAAGCCAGTTATCCGTAAACTTGTAATACTTTGTTTTCGGCAGACAATCCACGCAGCAGATTATCTCAGTTAAGGTATAGAAAATGTAACTTGTCTTTTTAGTTGCTGTGATTTCAGAAATATCATAACCGAAAGTTTAACAAGTCTGAAGTATCATTATAGTGTCACAATATTTATTGTTTTAGTCGGGAAATTCAATGACGAAAAGCACACCTAATTCGAGACAATAAAAGCTACTTTATTTAAAATAAAACATGTATTGCGGCATATAGGCAAGTATCATTGTAATGCTATATTTGCATTTTCAGAAAGTCGTTTGTTAATGTTAAGGTATGCAGGCTGTCCAGCACTTCTTGACAAAAAAATACAATATTTTAGGGCAAATTTAGGGCTAAAATTAGGAATTTTGTAACTAGAATCGGGAGTATGAAAGCATTAAACTGACTTAACTTTGCAAATTTGACAAAATAGAAACTAACATACAATGCCTTAATTGCAGGAAAGGTGTCTTCCAGGGTATCAGTGTCCCAGCTGCTGTTGGCTGTGACCTTAAGAATAACACCTCTGTCACTCAGTCACAACCAATAACAATCTGGGTACATAAGTCCACTGGTCAACTGCCTTTCATTGTCTACCCTGAAAACATTTTCAGTAAATTGTAAGAAATATAAAAAAGTAGGAACTGAAGTGAAAAATTAGGGCTTTTTTAGGAATTCCTTTTGAATTTTTCATTTTTTTTTAGGAATTTTAGCAAAACTGAATTTTAGGGACGCTGGACAGCCTGGGTATGGTACAAGCGGAAAATGGGAAAAATGGATCTAAATCAACTGACTGCATTACTTTTAATTACCTCGAAATGATGAAATGTACCCAGAACCCTACGGCTTGGTGACACATGATTAAGGATAGGCTGATAACATAGTAAGTAAAAATATTTACAAAGGAAAATAGCAAAACAAACATATCACAGTTTAACAAGTCTATAAAACCCAGTTTCCGAATTTCATCAGATATTGTGTGACATGAACTTAAGACGAGGGAAGACGTGATAATTTGTAAAAGTTTATGAGGAGTGAGGGATTTATACCGTTCGTATTTTTAAATCTTAGAAGTTAAGAATTAATGTCCTGCCTGTAAACCAAATAAGGTAGCGAGTTCGGGTGTATTTCCGGTGTTTATTTCCCATAACAAAGCGCACAATTGATAGGATGTCAGCAAATCAGAATCGAAAAAAAGCTTGATATATTTTATATCGGGTGCAGCAGAAGATAACCGGATCTCCTATGTTTGTGACAACGGTTTAGTTTTAATATCACTGTAAACATTAATGGAAATAGTGGTATACACAGGACAGAATAAAACCGCTGACGTGGTGTCAACAAGTTGGTGTCTCTAATCATTGGCCAACCTTAAAAGATCTGGCACAGAGATTGATAAAGGTCCAACTACATATATTACACTGCATTATAGATTTCTCTCAGTATGATTAAGACGTACCGAATATTCAAATGTGCCGTCAGTAAACTGTAAAACGATGAAAACGATGCCTGGCATGCAAATAGGAACAAATAAACATTCTTCTGGAGTATTGTAAATATTTCAAACTTATTTTCATACTAACTAAGTTTAAGCTTTCTACTTTTTATATGGATATTCTAAACAAACATTATGGTAAACAGTTGTTTTGTTTTGTTGAAGGTAACTAGTGGTTAGTGACAAGCGAGGGTTTTTAATCGAAACACATCAATGGCTTTGAAATGATACAGGATGTTCCCTACCTGACTGTATTCGTATTTGAAATTAATCTTTTATTTGATTGTGTCGTTGTATCACAACACCAAACAAGAAAAAACCCTTATATGGAGCTAACATAATACTTTTGGAAATGTAGCATGGTCTATGCATATCGCAAATGTATACTGTCGGTTCAATATAACAATCATTTTAGTGATGATAGTGAAACATAACACAAAGGTAAAACTCCTGTGATGTGGAAATTGGTTTTATATTGTCAACCCAGAGGATAATAGTCAAATACAAAACTTTCTAATGCCCGAAAGGCCGTAACTACAGGAAAAAATAACCCAAACTGTTCTGAAAAAACAAAAAACAAAAAAAAAAAAAAAAAAAAAAAAAAAAAAAACACAAAAAACAAAAAAAAAAAAAAAAAAACAACAAACAAACAAGTGAAATAAAATTGATAGAATTGTAATAAGAATTAAAAAAAAGTAAAAAATGCTGTCTTCACTTTAAATCATGTCTTGTACGCTATTCCAAACCCCCACCATCGCTTGCAAGAAATTTCTTGACTGCACCTGCTGGTGGACAGAGATGGCATTTAAATCGTGTCCTTTAAAGTACCGAAAGGCGGTCACCTCAGAGGATCCACCATTGTACATGAATCCTGCTCAGGTCTTATTACGACAACAGGATGCGCCAGAACTTTTAAAATCTGCTCACGCATTATTTATTGGTAACGGGCAAAAAATTTGAGGTAAAATGTGGAAATTTTCTGAAATCATACGATCCAAACGAAAACAACTTCCGGTACAAGTACATGACCGCAGACACTAATGAAAACACCATTCTCACAGCCGAGTTTAAATTACAGATCACCGAATACAAACTAATGGAAATTGTCAGCTTTAAACACAATGCGAAAAGAAATTACGAGTCTCTTGCTAGAAATGGCAACACAATATCGCTAAGCGAAACATGGATATGATTGCTGTAAAACCCTAATGATAAAACCATGGACATATACAGATTATTCTCATAGGATATATAATTTTTCCTTAGTTACACTCTCTGTTACTTATTTCTACTGTTGTCTAACGCCCATGATCA
This sequence comes from Ylistrum balloti, assembly GCF_031769215.1. Classification (NCBI taxonomy): domain Eukaryota; kingdom Metazoa; phylum Mollusca; class Bivalvia; order Pectinida; family Pectinidae; genus Ylistrum; species Ylistrum balloti. The sequence goes on along the minus strand of NW_026781931.1, from coordinate 450,081 downwards.
TTTGAGGACGGATTTCAAGAACAGCATCAATAAAGCACACAAGGTGGCAGTAGGCACAGAACACACTCGTGATTCTGAAAGGGAACACCATCAATAAAACACAAAAGGTGGCAGTAGACACAGAACACACTCGTGATTCTGAAACGGAAGACCATCAATAAAACACAAAAGATGGCAGTAGGCATAGCACAAACCCGTGATTCTGAAAGGGAACACCATCAATAAAACACAAAAGGTGACACAAGACACAGAACAAACTCGTGATTCTGAAAGGGAACACCAACAATAAAACACAAACAGTGGCAGTAGACACAGAACACACTCGTGATTCTGAAAGGGAAGACCAACAATAAAACACAAAAGGTGACACAAGACACAGAACAAACTCGTGATTCAGAAAGGGAACACCAACAATAAAACACAAAAGGTGGCAGTAGACACAGAACAAACTCGTGATTCTGAAAGGGAAGACCAACAATAAAACACAAAAGGTGACACAAGACACATAACAAACTCGTGATTCTGAAAGGGAACACCATCAATAAAACACAAAAGGTGGCAGTAGACACAGAACAAACTCGTGATTCTGAAAGGGAAGACCAACAATAAAGCACAAAAGGTGGCAGTAGGTGGCAGTAGACACAGAACAAATTCGTGATTCTGAAAGGGAACACCATCAATAAAACACAAAAGGTGGCAGTAGACACAGAACAAACTCGTGATTCTGAAAGGGAACACCATCAATAAAACACAAAAGGTGACACAAGACACAGAACAAACTCGTGATTCTGAAAGGGAACACCATCAATAAAACACAAAAGGTGGCAGTAGACACAGAACAAACTCGTGATTCTGAAAGGGAACACCATCAATAAAACACAAAAGGTGACACAAGACACATAACAAACTCGTGATTCTGAAAGGGAACACCATCAATAAAACACAAAAGGTGACACAAGACACATAACAAACTCGTGATTCTGAAAGGGAACACCATCAATAAAACACAAAAGGTGACAGTAGACACAGAACACACTCGTGATTCTGAAAGGGAAGACCATCAATAAAACACAAAAGGTGGCAGTAGGCACAGAACAAACTCGTGATTCTGAAAGGGAACACCAACAATAAAACACAAACGGTGGCAGTAGACACATAACAAACTCGTGATTCTGAAAGGGAACACCAACAATAAAACACAAAAGGTGACACAAGACACAGAACAAACTCGTGATTCTGAAAGGGAACACCAACAATAAAACACAAACGGTGGCAGTAGACACAGAACAAACTCGTGATTCTGAAAGGGAACACCATCAATAAAACACAAAAGGTGGCAGTAGACACAGAACAAACTCGTGATTCTGAAACGGAAGACGAACAATAAAACACAAACGGTGGCAGTAGACACAGAACAAACTCGTGATTCTGAAAGGGAACACCATCAATAAAGCAAAAAAAGGTGGCAGCATGACATCAGTTTCAGTGGGCCCATGGATCTACTAAAAGCTGTGCTTACAACAACATACTTTTCCTTCCGAAATATCATCTATCAGGTAGCCAGGTGTATCCGAATGAGGCCAACTTTTCATGGAACATGGAGGAAGAGGCTAGAGACACGGGCCCGTAGAATGCAAGCCAGTAAAAGGGTCATAGAAAGATTTGACTGAGCATATCAATACCGTAAATACCACCTACAGATCCAAATTCACCTGTGAGGAAGAAATCAATGGCACTATGCCGTTCCATGTCACCCTCCTAGTACAGAAAGCTGACGGTACTATCAAAGTGTTGGTCTATAGGGAAAAGAGGCACACAGACCAATAACCTAACTTCCGATCTCACCACCCCTTACATCCTTACATTTGAGCGTTGTACCAACCTTGCTCAACAGATGTGAAACGATTGTCACAGAAGAACAAGACAAGAAGCAGGAACACAATCACATCCATAGCGCCATGATAACATGTGGGTACCTTGTTTGGGCGATACAGAAAGTTAACAATGAATTTTATGTAAGCAAAAGAGACGAAACACTAAGAAGGAAACGAAAAAACGGAAGCACAAGTTGTCTTCCCTTACATCAAAAGCCGGTCAGAGACCATTCAGAGGATTTACCGTGGTCATGGCATTGAAGCGGCAATGAAACATCACAAATTTTCTAGTCCACCCTAAGGATAAAATACCCAAAGAAAACGTCGCAGAATGCGTATACAAAATTGGATGCAAGAACTGCGACGCATCATATATCGGAGAAACAGGCAGGAGATATTCAGGGTCCGAGTAAATAAACATCCCTGATAAATATACATGCACGTACAGATTTTACCACACAGCAAAATCATATCATTGAAAATTCCAAAATAGTCGACAGGGAAAACAACCATTTCAGACGGTTGTTTAAGGAAGCCATCTGAAGATACGCCGCAGCGGGCCAGTACTAAATAGGGACGCACATCTATGACCAAGTTTAAACAAAGCGTTACCGAACTGGCTATAGTACAGTGTTACCATCTAGTTTGTAGTTTTGTCTCTAATCTGTTTACCATCTCATTACAGTATTTCCGACCTTAGTGTACATAGGAATATAGTGCAGTCGAAACTTGGTTAATTCCGTACCATCTCGTAAACCACGCGCGTCAGTGCTATTACCCTCCACACTGGTCATTTGTCTGATGAAGGTGACCTTGTAGTCATCGAAACGCCACACTCTAATATTCTACTGACCGTGTAGTCATCGAAACGCCACACTCTAATATTCTACTGACCGTGTAGTCATCGAAACGCCACACTCTAATATTCTACTGACCTTGTAGTCATCGAAACGTCACACTCTAATATTCTACTGACCTTGTAGTCATCGAAACGCCACACTCTAATATTCTACTGATTATGTTGTAAGAACTTCTATTCTATTTTCTATAACAAAGCCCCAATTTTTGCTAATTAAATAAGTCATTTTCACTTTATATCAAAGTTTTTATAGAGCAAACCAACGATATTAACTAACTTAAAACGTCAATATCACTTTATATTGATAATGTCTTGCCTTAAAATCTCCTATCTCGATATTTACTTACAACACCACCAACAGGTCAATTTTTCCATGAAGTGGTGTGACTTTAATTAAGATTTATATTTTCCAAATTTTAAGTTTCCGCTGATAAAGCAGAAGACGTTAGCCCTTTTCAGAACACATGGGCCTATTCTCCGTTTTCACCGTTTCAGAGGTCAATTATATATAGATTTCCACACTTTAATCGAATTTGAGTTTAAATCATGATTTTCTTGAAATGTTGGTATTCATTTTTTTCACGTGTCTTTCTAGAAGACGAGATGAGCGTATATGAAATATATATGATTTAATTCTTAGGGTTGTTGATAAACGTTTTAGCCACTTAGAAATGTCCGATAGTAATGAATAGTGTGTAGAAATTTTGTTTATTAATTCTATGGCTGATATGTCAGTGACGGTAGTATCAGAATACTGGGTACATATGAACCTACATGACCGATATTTTCGGAAGATGTTCCATTGAGTACAAGTTACTGTCTTGGCGATGTTTGACGTACACGTATCAAGTTACGGGTTTTCCCAAATATTTTAAATTACAAGGAAATTTCTCAGGTGTTTAAGTGTAGGTGGCAAACGAACTTTATTTGCTAAATCATATCCCTTAAAATCTCATTTAACATTATTATAATAAAGGAGGTCAGGGGGACAGTTATGACGTCATTGTTAATGTCCTTACTGTCATATCGTTAAAAGTCTGCACTGAGAGTCCTCGAGTCGTTCCCTTGATGGTGTACCCTCTTTTCCGATTCACATTAGCTCTGTTAACGATCTGTACTATTCATCAACTTTTTAGGACGCATTTGTTTAAAATTTCTACTGAATTTATATCTAAATAACTAGTCCGTTGATATTTTGTGTTTGTGTGAACAATATCATACTTTCTATATAGCGCCAATGAGTGCTGCGATGGTCTGGTGTTAATTATAATATTCTTTTTTATTTATAAGATATCTCATTGTATATGTTCCAAAGTCGGCTTCTCTATAACATCTGTGACCAGGACATATACGTTTGGGAATACTTGTTTACCTGGTAAATCATATAATAATGCACCAATATCGAACAATGTATTTAAGGATGGATCGATTAATTTTTTTTAAACTGTTGGAGAAGCACTTATCGTACTTGTTTTAAAAATCACAAAAATGACGGAAAATAGGATCGTGGGCATTAGTAAGTGGATTTCCCACTAGTGTGAAAGGGAAGAACCAGATATATGTCGAGGCTTCTCACAGGTATTTGAATATGACGTCAAAGATATACCTGTATCGTTTATAAGCTGGTGACCTTGATTTCAACCACTCTTTGTACCCGGAATGAATTAAAGTCTGATTGTTGACTAGGTCCTATTGTAGAGCAGAAAATTAAGTTTCAATTGACTAGGTAGGTAAAATAACAAAATTCTAATAAAAACGTCGACTTAACTTGCTGCGTAACGGTAGGAAATGCCTTACTACGTGTCCAGCGTATAAATGAATAAAAACTCAAGACGGTACACTGGAACTACAGAAGCAAATCCAATTTATTCACAGTTGTCTCCCTTACATTCATATACCATAATATGTCGAATTCATATTAGTTTACAAATAAACCAAAACATGGGAGGTTTTTTAATAAACAATAAGAACTTTATTATCTTTTTCAATATACGGTTACGGCAGTGCTGTGCTAATATTTGGTATCAGAATCAATAAAACATTATCTCTGGTCTCTATTTCAACCAATCAATCCTTATCTCTTCTTCTAACAATCCATTTTTATTTCAACCAATCAATCCTTATCTCTTCTTTCAACCAATCAATCCTCGTCTCTATTTCAACCAATCAATCCTCATCTCTCTTTCAACCAATCAATCCTTATCTCTATTTCAACCAATCAATCCTTATCTCTACTTCTAACAATCCATCTCTATTTCAACCAATCAATCCTCATCTCTATTTCAACCAATCAATCCTTATCTCTACTTCTAACAATCCATCTCTATTTCAACCAATCAATCCTCATCTCTCTTTCAACCAATCAATCCTTATCTCTATTTCAACCAATCAATCCTCATCTCTATTTCAACCAATCAATCCTCATCTCTATTTCAACCAATCCATTAATATCTCTATTTCATCCAATCAATTCTTATCTTAATATATCGATAACAAGCAATCGATTATTATTTCTGATACAGCCAATCAATTATGTTCCATGTCGTTACGACCAACCAATCATAGAATGACTTTGGTAAATTCTGTGTTTTTGTATCCCCTATAAACTGTGTTGTTTTGTTATCAAATTTGGGCTACGTCCATTCGTCCGATGAGTGACAACTTGGAAACCTCTACAAAACTGATTATAAATATCAGGCTAGAGAGCTACTCTCTGTCTATGGAAGAGATGTCATTTATGATGTTGTCTCGGTTACCGTGGAAACAAATCAGGCGAGAGCGCTACTTAGGTTATTGGTGACATAATGTTGTCTCGGTTACCATGGAAACGAATTGCAAGAAACACAAAATCCACTGATTGTAAGCTTTTCCATGCTGTATCTTGAAAACCATTCAATGATTTCTACTAGGAAACTCTGTACATATATCAGGAACGCTTGTTTTTCCTTGTTATCGGTGATGTTTCAGTGTTGAGCTTTCTTTTATCACAGCCAATAGTAATGTAATTAGAATCTAATCAAACAATACGAATAACAAGTATTGAGAATTAACAGAATCCGCGGAGTTCCACTGAATATCGATATAAAAAATATTACATGTGATTTTTTAACACTAGTTTTTTTTATATGGTTTACTGTATATTTACGATGACCCAAATGTGCTGCCATTTGGAAAACGTATTTAACGTTAAATTAAGATATATACCATAGATAACAATAGTTGAGGTTATGCCGGTGATATTTCAATAGGTGTACTATTGTGCCAGATGTCTTTTAATGTGACCCGAGTAAATAACTCGATCTAGGCCAGAGACGTGAAAAGAAAACCAACCAAGGGTATTTAACCATAAAGAAACATAAATGGCCTTTTGTACTCGAGATTTTCACACTCTCAGCTTCGTTGTATATACTTCAGTAACACTGATATAGACGTGAAACATTATATGAGACATGATAGATAATATTCCATAGATCGGAAGTCGGGTAACCTCATTTCCGGAAATGGAATGTTTCGTTGCCATTGAATCATCGACTCCGCATTTATTCCCGCCTAAAGAGTCATTATGAGATCAGCTGCTATATATGAGAGAACGCTTCATTTAAACTTCTGACCACATTAGTGGGTCGTCACGGTCCTATTATAGAACCATTGATTTCAGGGTATTACAAAATTGAAGTTTAGAAATAAGATTTCCTTTGTGATATGAACCGGAAACTGTTTCCGTATACATAAAAAAGATGAATGATGAGTAAAATAACAATAAAACACACACTGTTGTAATACCACGTATCGTCCAAATCTACGATTCAGCACATAAAAGTTGGGGTGTAACAAATAAAGTTTTGTGATAAACAGAATATTGTATGATTTATTAAGTAATCCCTGTTATCCAGTAAATTCGACCCTTGGAGTGTTTGTCATTAGCTCCGCCACTCAGAAATCGATTGTGATGTCATAAAGCGAAAATTGCCCAACATAATGGTCGCCCCCATTTGATTTTGTCCTCCATATTTCGAGTTAAAACTTTTTTTTAGAGTTATAGGTGATGAATAGTATCTTAAATGTGCTTTTATTTCCATTTTCAAGACCATTCTGAAGATAGAAAGTTTGTAGTCCTTGTGCCAATCCCGATCGGAGGTTTTACTAACATCGCGAAAGACCAATTGTGATTCTTGGACTCTATCACGTGTAAATGTACCGATGGTAGTAAGAAGTTGATTGGTGTACCACCAAGCTTAAACTCTTATTGATAAGATGACAAGGGCGAAAGGGCGAATGAATATATGAGAAATTAGCACATACTTGTACTTTAAAACACAACACCACATCAATTTAGTCGTAACTGTGAAATCTAACGAAATTGGTCTGCAATTGATAAAGATACTTGTTGTCTAGTTTATGTACTGATGTAAAGTTTCCAATAATTTCTATTTATTGCGAAACACTAAAATTGAGAGATTTATAATAAAAGACTGCCTATGGGTGTACATAGAGTATTTATGTCTCCCTTAAGTAACTGAGGGTTCACTAACACTGGACCAATAGCTTTGAAATGTTTAGCGTCTGCAATATTTGTAGTTGTTATCAGTTGAAATAATGTCGGTAGTTCCATCAATACAAGGGAGGTAAGAATTAGTATCATCAACGTCCGACAGGACACACAAAAAAATCACCGGACCAACAAGCTTGGACTCGTCGTTAATCAACGAGCATTGTATCTGATACGCTTGACTCTCTTGTGCGCGTGCTTCCCTTTCCGAATAAGCTTGCCCATTTCTTTTGACACCCATGGACGTTAGATATAAGGGTTGCACATTTGTGAACAATACAATACATAATAGCAAAGTAAAAATAAATTTCTTACTGAATATTTTACATCAACAACATTAACCAAATTGCGCACATTTTTTTTCTCCAACAATAAATATTTACCGTGATCATTGAGTCAAACATGTCGTTAGCAGTAGGAAGGACAGTGATATCTCGTTGGCTGATCAAAAATGACTTAAGTGGTGTAGAAGTTTCAGTATAGAACAGTGGTTAGAAGTATGTTACGGAAGTGAGATAACTGATGAGCTAATACTGAACTGAAGTAAACGGTTATCACGACACTAAATATACCCATATTGAATGCATTTCCGATGGACTTCCAAATGTTAGGCTATTTTAATAGGCATTAGTTGTAGTTTACGTTATGGTGAAAACCATTTCATTTCGAAATGTAGGATAATAGTTTACTATAGATTGAAGAATATATCAAGATATTCACTTGTGTGATTATTAGTGATGTTTGATGTAAGCCGATAATGTTATATTTTAATTTTTCTAACTATTGTACGACTCTGTAACTCAATGACAAAAGTATTAGTGAAGTCCAGTGTATGACACGCCGTTATTACAATCTACATTTATTTATTGTATTTAAACATCTGTAGCTGTATGCTCTTTAGAGAAGTGGTCCAAGGCTGATAAGTTATTGTTTATGTAGGAATTCAAATATATGTTTGGAAAAGGCGATCTCCAGACTTTCGTTAAACATGTTCTTCCCAGCTCGATGTATTACAATCCTTCCCTAATATCGCAGTTCTACGGCCGATGATACAACGTCACTATAACACAACTTCACTCCCTCTAGACTAGATATATTTTGTAACAATTGAGGTTTTGTAACAATTAAGGTTTTGTAACAATTAAGGTTTTGTAACAGATTGGTTTAAAGCCGGGGGTTGATACTTCCAACTGATTTCAATGACATTTTAAGAGCATTATGTAAGACAGATGAAAGACGGGTGTGTATATCATGTGAGGTGTAAATTAGTTGATCACTCGATAAGGTCATTGATCTAAACACCTGGTCAAAGAGCTCTAGGGGTTATTACACCCTACTTATTTCCTTTCGTTAATATTCATCATTCTCTCTTGGCAAGTATTCCAGTTCCTTTTGTCCGAAACCTTAGGTTAAAATGAAACACAACTGTGTTTGAATCAATGAAAATGCATACGTTGATAGATTTTCATATGTATTGCTCAGTATATTAAATGAAACAAATTCCTATATGATTTAATGAATAAATATAAATATCGTGTAACTGCTCTGTTATCAGTGAACAAACCCCAACACACCGCCAATTTAGCCTTAGTATCAATCTTATAAACGGCTTTTCAGGAAAGTTTGTAAAAATATCTACTTATAAGTAATGTGATGAACAGAATCTTGTATCCGTTTCCATTTTATATGAGATTTATGAAACTCATCACTTGACTTTCATTAACCTCGCCAGAGTAAGACATGTTTTATACACCTTCTCTGTATATACCAAATGTAGACGTTAGACCAATGTCAAGGTCATCCGACCGTAATAAGACATAGTCGATATGTGGTATGCTGTGTCCTCCGTGTATATGGGGTTTATAGGCGTGTGTGTGTGTGGAGGGGATTTATTACTATTTGTACCTACCTCTGTAGGTAAACATAACTTATCATTATTTAAACTCGTTTGGTCAATAGGCTACATATGGATATTGTTATCACAGGTTTTGGTCATTGGTCCTGTCGAACAAGAACTATAGACAGCAATGTATTTCAGGTTCACAATAATCCGGAACCCCAATTTTCTGATGCTAGGTTCCTGCTAATTATTTTGTGTACGTTATTTAATTAAAGAATGGTATTCCGTAAATAACAGACCTATTAATTCTTTATTATCTGTCTCTCTGTCAATATCAGAGAAAGTAAAACCAGTAACTGCCTTCTCAACCTCCATTCCAACATTAAACACAGGAAGATAGTAATAGAAAAGTACAAACAAAAGTTTAACGCCATCTCGTGGAATCGTTTAACTCTTTATCAATGAAGTTGACGAAGGTCGCGCGTTATCTACTACAGTGGGTGTGGTACAGTTTCCCAAGACATATTCACATTGTTTTGTTTACTTTAGCAGAGAAGATGATGGTTTTCAAACGTAAATGGTCCGATGACGTCACAAATAGGTTCCTCTTTCTCACGCCATCTTGGGAGGTATACCTAATTAGTATCAAAAGACCGTGGACATTGTTATTGTCCATACATACACTACAATGTACACCAGTGGTTCCAAAGTTGAGGTATTGGCATAGACTACACGACCTCCGGGAAACAAGGGTGTGTGGGAGGTCATGTAGAATTATCAGAAACAAAGCTAAATTCTAATGTTATAGAAGAAAACTTTAAAGCGAGACTTTGTCTGATATTATGGGAGTTTATGTCAGAATGTGTGACGATATTCAGAGTACCGAAAGTATACCTCTCATGTGTGACGATATTCAGAGTACCGAAAGTATACCTCTCATGTGTGACGATATTCAGAGTACCGAAAGTATACCTCCCATGTGTGACGATATTCAGAGTACCGAAAGTTTACTGTAAATGTAGGCCACACATTGTCCACTTTTCTACGGGACAGCGAAATAAACCGAGACATTCGACATCGGTTACTGGGCATTACAGTTATTGATAAATATTCTAAAAATCAATTTTAATTTGTCACAACTTCCGCTAACGTCGACGGAAATTATTAGGTTATTATGGTGCTCCGACAGAATTCTGACATGACACTGTTCGTGTGTATATGTCGAACGTTGACTATGTAATAGGTTTAATATTTATTTTAGTCCATTTTTTCCTTTTGGATGTTGAAAGCTTGTCCGGGGATTATAAAGCTTCACAATTAGAACAGGACCATTCTTCCCGCAAGTTTTAGTGAATAGGGCCGATACATACTGACATACCTTCTGTAAGGGTGGCCACTGTCATCGTTGATTGACAACTCTTGTTATTTTTCAACCCAATGACAATATCTCCAGGCCTCCTACACGAACCCGTTTGAACTCTTGACCTGGAATATACTTACTGTCTCCCAATGATAAAACTGGTCATTAAAGCTCGTCAGTAATCTCTTATAAACATAAAAATGTATAGGTGAAAACATGACGTAAAGAAATTCACACAATGCTGCTCCAGTTTTCTATGTACTGTCGTTCAGTCTATATAAACACACGTGTTTCACCGTATCCGTCATTCCGACTCAAACGGAACGAGGTGACAGTAGGGAGAGGACTGGACAGACAATACTTTAAGACTAGGGGTTTTATTTGGTTTAATATCGCTGATAATGTAAACAGTCTGTGTAGTGTAGATGTGTGTTGGATTATATAACTATATCTGGTATTATTTGTTATAGAGGGTTCAGGTTAGTATTCTCACAGTATTGCTCCAGTGCAGTAGCTCGCGTGTTACACTCATTAGTAGAGAAGCTGAACTTCCGACATTAAAATAACTTGACCCAGTCTGCCAGAAAGATGTTTGGTAAAGGCGAGAGAACAGTTTTGCACATAATTGTGTGGGGATGTTTGAACATAGCCTTTTGGTTGTCACTTCCGGTAACTACAGCACCACTGGCCGTTCCGGAACTGGACCATAAGAAACCGACAGCTAGGATAATTGTGCATGTACGACAGAGGCGGTCCAAACACTGGGATTTCTGGCAGCTAAACAGCAGTATGTATACTCATTACTCTCTGTACTTCATTGAAATATTCTCCGTTATTTTGGAAGTAGCATCAAACTCATACTTGATGAGTATTATTGTAATACTTGACGTTCCATATATCGTAATGACTTCTATGTGCAATCGTTATCTATTACCTCTATCATATTGACGAAATATCCTTTAACATTTTATATCTGTAGACAAGCACTATTTGACTTTCAAATGTCCCATCTTTATCAGGATTTCATGGGTTTGCCACATACCTTATCACAACTGTCATAAGTAGACGTAATATTCACCCGAGGAAGTTTCCTTTCAAATAGTAGTAATTGGATTTGAGTGTGTATTAGAGCCAGTTTCTACACTCGTTATAGAATACGGAGCACCTGTAGGTTTTGCTGAGTAATGAAGAAAAAAATTGCCCTACTATGCATAGGATATTCATAAAAGACGAGTGCGTTCATTGATAGTTTCTGTCTAGATGTGCCGATAGAATTCTTCTTTATACAAAATGACACGAAGAGGTTATAAGACACTGTTGCATATTGCGTGAAAGTTTTCGTCACCATGTAACATGTGTATACTACCAGGGATTTGATACTGATCTATATACTTTACCAGTTTTTAAGTTCCCTTTTATCTGTTAAAGTACATGTATCTAGTTTCGCAAGCTATTGTCAATTCTAAATCTAGGATTTTCCAAATTTTTCACTTTGTTGGACACCGCTTACTGATCACGGTTCTGTTGTTCGAGATATTTTGTTAATGAGAAATGTTTGAAAGCAATTGCTTGGATGATCCATTTAATTACTTTGAACGGTTTTTTTTTCTTTCACCAGTCACTGCTAACTTCATTAAATGATATATTCCTTTAAAATGTTCCTTGTATGGTGGACATTTTTACATGACTCTTACCTCGGTATAAATGAGACGTGCTCCAATGACTCGTTGATGAGTGTTTAGAAAATAAACTAGGCGAACATGATTTGTTGTAAACTTAGCCTATAGTTAATATCTGGTAACTGTCAATGTCAGATAGACCTGTCATAATGCTACAATTCAACAGTATATAGGTCGGTGTAGAATTTCTACGGAAACTAATCAATCAGGATGTAACCTAACACCAAGTTGATAACTGTAGCATATTTAGAGTCATTTCTCTCGATAACTAAGCTCTCTTGTTTGATTTTTTCGGTACTTTAAAGGATAAATTCTACTGAAAAGTCACATATAATAATTAACTCTCTATTGATCTTTCTCTTTGTTACATATCAAGGTAGTTTCTTTTGATAAACCATTCATAAGGATAAGCACTCCGGACATAATAAGTGTAAACACCATGTATAAGTTATATATATGTGTGCACACATTGACCAGCTGTATCATAAAAATGTTTACTTACTATCTGCGTACAATCTGTTAGTAATATGTGATGATAATCTCTAATTATTACCTCTAAATAGTGATACGCTCCACTGATTTACCTTCAAATAATGGTAAGCTCTCCCGAATACCTCAAAATAATGGTAAGCTCTCCCGAATACCTCTAAATAATGGTAAGCTCTCCCGAATACCTCTAAATAACGGTAAGCTCTCCCGAATACCTCAAAATAATGGTAAGCTCTCCCGAATACCTCTAAATAACGGTAAGCTCTCCCGATTACCTCTAAATAACGGTAAGCTCTCCCGATTACCTCTAAATAATGGTAAGCTCTCCCGAATACCTCTAAATAATGGTAAGCTCTCCCGAATACCTCTAAATAATGGTAAGCTCTACCGATTACCTGTAAATAACGGTAAGCTCTCCCGATTACCTGTAAATAACGGTAAGCTCTCCCGATTACCTCTAAATAATGGTAAGCTCTACCGATTACCTGTAAATAACGGTAAGCTCTACCGATTACCTCTAAATAACGGTAAGCTCTCCCGAATACCTCTAAATAATGGTAAGCTCTCCCGATTACCTCTAAATAACGGTAAGCTCTCCCGATTACCTCTGAATAATGGTAAGCTCTACCGATTACCTCTAAATAACGGCAAGCTCTCCCGATTACCTCTAAATAACGGCAAGCTCTCCCGATTACCTCTAAATAATGGTAAGCTCTACTGATTACCTCTAAATAATGATAAGCTCTACTGATAATCCCTAAATAATGATAAGCTCTACTGATAATCCCTAAATAATGATAAGCTCTACTGATAATCCCTAAATAATGATAAGCTCTACTTATTACTTCTTAATAAGGGTAAACTATCATAATCACCTCCATACAACCGAAAACTCCATCAATTAATGCTTCAGTAATAAGCTATGGAAAGTCGAATTTCCTTCAAAATATCGGTCGTTAGTGTGTAATAGGTTTTTATTTTCATTGCCATGTTCTGTAGCATGTTATGATGAAGACACAGGCACGATTACGGCGGTTTGTCTTCTACAATATCGATCCCCGCTGTATACACGCATCCGAGATTGTCCTGGCTAATGTTTGGTCAAGTGGTCAAACGACGGGTCAAATTATTCTGACCTTTGGCATTTTGATACGAAATGCAAACAAAAATTTGACACGAATGTTAAATATTACCAATAGTAATATAGAGTTTTAAGTGTACTCCAGTGTAGGTCGGTGGGGTATGTTGGTGACATGATAGGTTTACAGAATCCCATGAGATTTATAAATCTATGATATTAACAGAATGGTATTCCCAGACGCACCAGGATCTCGGCCTATGTAGTATGTACACTGAAATGTAAATATCACACTGAACAATAAAAAACCAAGCAGATTGATTTTCTTTTGTATTGTTTGAAAATTCTGTGCACGTGATATTGTGTGAAGGTATTGCCTTAGTGAAACCTCTTTGTACCATCCCCATAGTTTCGGTGGTACGTGGATTCATGACACGTACAGCTCAGAACATTGATGGGTTTACCTGTTCAAAAAAATCGACATTGATGAGTTTACCTGTTTAAAAAATCAACATTGTTGGTTTACCTGTCCAAAAAATCTACATTATTGACGTCATATTTCTCATGACTGATTCATTTTTGAGTTCATAGAAACGGGAAGTGGTTTAAGAATGTGATTATGTCATCATAATACCTTAATCTAACATCGACATAAAGTCCCTGACGTGATCACTGTGTCATCTGTACCTTTGTGACCAGGAATCACATTTCTTACAAATAACACGTATTTAGATTTAAAAATTCTGCAGTGTCCGGTCTATAGATGATTAATTTTATACGAATGCGTCCATGCCTTTCTCGTGAAAACAATAAACATTGTTTTTTCTTCTCGTTCTTTTCACAGATATTTGTCCTCCATCTTTATGTTTTTCGTCTGACGAAGGTGGCGAAGATGTACCAAAACGTCCGAGAGGTACTGGTAAGTATATATGTTTGTTGTAATACAACGTCTTTACTTGTTGAATAACAAAACATTACCCGGGACTTAAAACAGTCTGTCATACTAATATCGGGTTCATCTCACTTTCAGCTGGGAGTATTTTCTATAATGGCGACATCGTCCTTGACCCGTACTCGGAACAAATTATATTTGGTTCGGCGGGAGGACGACGAAGGAAACGAGCCACGGTCCGGAACCGTGATAATCTATGGAAGGACGGTGTGGTTTATTTCCTGTTTGACAGGGGAATAAGTAAGTGATTTTATTCCACTGATGCTCTTGGTTTTGTCTATACCTCAAATGAATGGTAACTCGTTTACAATCAAACATTCATTTGTATCCAGTATTATATACTTGAATATTATATTATTTGTGGTATTAAAGTTGAAATCAACGTGATGTTAATCTGAAGACACCCTACTGTTAAAGTAGGAAACTGTAAAAGGACAAGCTACTTATTTACAGAATGTAACTTCCTTTAGGGTGACGCGATGTCCAACATTTTGATGTGGGTTGGGATATAATGGTAAGGTTGAATGACGATGAGGTATTATCAACTTATTGACCCTTAAATACAGCGAGCCAATGACCCATGAAAAAGTACTATTAGGTACTGTCCGTACAATTTTAAGGACACAACACTTTCACAGAAATATCATTATAATCGGTCTATACATCACTTACCGACAGGCGCGTGTCGACATTAAACGATAACAATACATATACTTGTCTGCCGAATCTGTTGTCTGTCAAAAAGCTGATAATTTAGGCGTGAAAATACAGACTATAAAACCGATGTTGATATACGTGTATTTCACGCTTTGTTCACAAACGGAATGTACACCCGTATCACCACCGCCATCTTTGTTGTTTCCTGGGTGGAACTATAGTAAAACGGATGACGTGACACGCCTGGCATCGCCCTGCTAACCACACCGGAAGTAATCACTGCGTTTCTGGTATCCGGAAATGGTGGTTTATGAGGAAAAAAAATGATACTGTTAAACTCATCGTTAAAAAATTATACTTCCGTACTTATTGACCTGTTTGGTAATATGATTCTAATTTGAGAATTTCAATTTGAAATCGTCAATTAATATGGAAAGAATTCATCATTGTTACATATCTATTTGTAGATTCATATTTATATGTGTGTGTTGTAGACCCCCTTGCTAGAAAAGCAGCCAAGCGTGCTATGAAACACATCAGTGAACGAACATGCATTCAATTCAAGAAAAAGACAAAAGACAATGAAGATTACGTTCGCATCATCAGTGAACCAGGGTAGGTACGCACGTGTAGGTTAGCAGTTTGGTTTTGGCATGATTCTATATAAATGTGAACTTTGACCCATATGAAATCAGTGACCTTGACCTAGTTATTAAAAAGATATATCTCTCCTTAAAGTTGCTGGTCCAGTGTCGGGCGTCTGGGAGGAGAACAGAAACTTAGTCTTGGCAGGGGGTGTGAGCGGGAGGTTGGAACAGCGGTCCACGAGCTGTTACATACTTTAGGCTTCTGGCACGAACATGTAAGTAAAAAAATATAGGCAATGTTAAAGTAGCAATGTGTGGTAAATGGTATTGCAAACATACATGATTTCGTAATCAGATTTTCCTTTCTCCTCACGTGACCACTTTTTATATTGTCATTGTAAGAACAGTCATGATCTTAAACTTCCTCCATCCCTGCCCTCTCTCTACTGTATATCTAATAACTTGTGATAAATTAAAAAGATTATAAGAACTAACCACTTGCTTTCATAGCAGATTTTACATTTCACTTTGTCAGGAGAGAGTTTGGTCCCTTCGTAGCCAATTCTGGTCATGTCAGAGGTGTATCAGAAGAGCATCGTAGAATTCCCATCATACTGAAATAAACATGAAACATTACTAAGATGTTTGAACTGACACAAATCAAAGAGTTTAACAGCTGACTCTTCTCAGTGGGAAAATTAGGTACCAGCGGATTTAAGATAATTATCTAAATAATATGGAGCTGATCTGTCATAGCCTCGAATAGCGCGCTGTAATGGCCTCTTCTGTTAAACTGGATCTCATAATCAGCGTGTTAGCTATTTTATATAAACACATACATCTAACATGGATAGGATGATGTGTAGGGAGCTGGGAGTGTTAGGATAGGTGTCTATAGGGATAGGATGATGTGTAGGGAGCTGGGGAGTTAGGATAGGTGTCTAAAGGAATAGGATGATGTGTAGGGAGCTGGGAGTGTTAGGATAGGTGTCTATAGGGATAGGATGATGTGTAGGGAGCTGGGGAGTTAGGATAGGTGTCTAAAGGAATAGGATGATGTGTAGGGAGCTGGGGTGTTAGGATAGGTGTGTATAAGGAATAGGATGATGTGTAGGGAGCTGGGGCGTTAGGATAGGTGTGTATAAGGATAGGATGATGTGTAGGGAGCTGGGGCGTTAGGATAGGTGTGTATAAGGATAGGAAGATGTGTATGGAGCTGGGGTGTTAGGATAGGTGTCTATAGGGATAGGATGATGTGTAGGGAGCTGGGGTGTTAGGATAGCTGTCTATAGGGATAGGATGGTGTGTAGTGGGCTGGGGTTTGGGATGGGATGAATTGTGTTGGAGGAGTGACACTGATTCCATTGCTGTGGGAAGGTTTGTGTTAGAGGAGTGATACTGATTCTTTGGGGGTAGGACTGAGGGGTATTGGTGGTGGGACTGAGGGTATTGGTGGTGGGACTGAGGGTATTGGTGGTGGGACTGAGGGGTATTGGTGGTGGGACTGAGGGTATTGGTGGTGGGCCTGAGGGGTATTGGTGGTGGGACTGAGGGTATTGGTGGTGGGACTGAGGGTATTGGTGGTGGGACTGAGGGGTATTGGTGGTGGGACTGAGGGTATTGGTGGTGGGACTGAGGGGTATTGGTGGTGGGACTGAGGGTATTGGTGGTGGGACTGAGGGGTATTGGTGGTGGGACTGAGGGTATTGGTGGTGGGACTGAGGGGTATTGGTGGTGGGACTGAGGGTATTGGTGGTGGGACTGAGGGGTATTGGTGGTGGGACTGAGGGTATTGGGGCGGAAATCCCAGCATTGCTTCTCATAACACTGTCGTTTGTAAAATGAATGAAAGAGCACTGAAGTCAACAGGTTAAACAAGGTCGGAAAAATAAGGGCGGACGGACGGGCGGACAGATCAACTACTGCTAAAATAAGGGAGACTGTGGGTGGTAGCATAAGATTTTGACTCTGCTAAGTATTTAAACAGATTTAAAAACTTCTAACATCATATTTAACATATATTCATGATCTTAGCCCCCTAAGGACTAGTTCTAAAAACAAACCGACCTCCACAGAAAAAAATATTCATCATTTCGTGCATTCTACCGCGACAGGTGCGCGTGGAAAAGTAATCATTTAAGTGATGGGTTGTTTAATTGGACGCCATGTGGACTATATATGTATAAAACACATCTCAAGTTTATCGTCAAAATGGAGACAGATGTTTCGCCATGACCTTGCATAATCATGTGCAGATTCGTGAGAAACTTTGAGCGTACTTGTATTCCAAATTCCATGGTTTCTCTTAAATAGTTAATGTACATCAATATAAACTCGAAGACCTATGTTTCTCGAGTTTCCAGGAAAATTATGCTAGATTGTAAGGACTGTACAGGGTTAATTCAGATTAAAACATTACGCTGGGTTGTAATGGTTGTTTTACACTTGTCTGACACTAACCTTCTTCCTCTGCAGTCTCGACCGGACCGTGACGACTATGTAGAGATAGTGTATCCCAACATTTCCCCGCGTTACGTACCAGATTTCTTACCGATCAACGAGACGTTGTCTAAACCCCGAGGGTTTCCGTATGACTATAAAAGTATCATGCATTACAAGGACCGAACGTTCACCAACAATGGCGGGAAAACGATCAGGGTAAGTTGTCGTTGTCATTATTACTTTGACTTCACGTGATCAAGAATCCAAGGAGGAAATTTAGAAATTTAGACGTTATACATTCATAAATCTCACCCCATTAGCACATAATGCCTTTCATGAAAAACTGGATGTCCTGCAGATTATGGTTAATGTCAAAATATAAACGTTGAGAAAATGTCCTCTCATACAGCACAACAGCTAAAATAGCACCGCAGATCTTGTATCACTACGTCAGATGTATACAGTACAAACTGAAACAGTCCAAGTTAACATCAGCAGCCTTGGTATTATACTGTCATTTGGAGATACTGTACTCTCTCTCTCTCTCTCTCTGTGGAACCCAGAATCAGATGCTATACTGTCGCAATATATCAGAGTGAAACAACAGATCGGTCTCCACACCACTGAGTATATCACAGTAAAACAACAGATCGGTCTCCACACCACTGAGTATATCACAGTAAAACAACGGATCGGTCTCCACACCACTGAGTATATCACAGTAAAACAACCGATCGGTCTCCACACCACTGAGTATGCTCATTATATCTATTTACAGGTGATTGGTGTTGGGAAGAGCATGAAGTTGACCATTGGTCAGAGGGATGGAATGAGTGAAATTGACATCGCTCAGCTGAAGGATATGTATTTCTGCAACCAAAAACAGGACAAGAATGAGACAGGTATATCTTTATGAGTCTCTCGATAGTACAGGGGTCAAGCAACACAGGATAATAACTTTTATATCTCTGTTCATGCACAAACATTGAAACAAGAGCAGGAGGCATTTCTACATTTCTAACGCGAACAATTTGTATGTCAATTTTGCTACAATTTTAGGTGTATTACGTAAGCATAGAATATTAAAGTCTTACACGTGCAGTGGCGTAGGAAAACATTTTTAAGAGTGTATGCTTTCAAGAGAGGATCCAAGGGCGAAGCCCCGGTTAAGGGGGTCTAGGGGCGCAGTAAGGTTTAAAAAGTAGGGCATATATATCTCAATGGAATTCGAGTGTATGTTTAAGCATACAAGCATACATTATTGCTACGCCTCTGACGTGTAACTTCTGAAATGTATAACTGAAAGCGTTTTATTCAGAATTGGTACCGGTAGCGAAAGAGTGAATACATGTGGAACCTAAAAGAGACAGATCCGGTATAAGTGTTTGTATCGATTGGTCAATTAAAAGCTCCTGTGATATTGTGCGAGGGAGAATTAATAGTAACGTTTATTTTTCAGTTTGTCCTAAAGATTGGGTAAAGTTCCAGACTAGCTGTTACCAGTTTATTCGAGGTCCCAGAAAGCAGTTCGCGGGAGCACAGAAGGAATGTCAGCGATACAATGGCCACCTGGTGGCTGTAGACAATCAATACGAAAACAACTTCCTCAATAAATACATCAAGCAAAATTTCCCCAACATAAGGAATTGGCGCACGGGTGGACGTCGTATCAATGGTACATTCTACTGGGACCAGGGAGGTGTCGACGACCTACGTAAACTTGACTTCCGCTCAGACTGGTTCACCTTTGACCCTAAAAGGTACACCTCCATAGTTCTAAGGATGAACGCAAAGACAGATAACTTGGAATGGAAAGGAGATTGGGTAGGATCGGCCAAACAACTTCCGAAATATGCTTACTCCTACATATGCGAGAGACCCGCCAAACGTAAGTCCTAATGCGTATAAAAATGTACTGTATATCATATAGGTATATGATTTGTGAGGCATTGTCAGACGTTGATAACATCATGACTTAAGATGAATATGGCCGCGTGCATCCTTGACCTCAGTATTGTTGATCCTGCTTCTCCGTCACATCATTTTGTGGCAGTATGTTACCTATGTTGACGTCACAGATAGTAGAATGAGAATAACATATACATGATCGCTATGTTAGTGTTGATACAAACCTGTTATGGTTTGGTCTTTGTAGTCGGGGGACATTTCTTTGATTGTATTGTCCGGGAAAGATCAGTATAGTGTCAGAGCTGTTTACCAACACAATATCAATGGAGGTATAATCCCGAAAGTAAAGAAAAGAATACCATCTGAAAGCTTGAGAATATTCAGCATAATTAACATGTTCGTGTTGTGTTTTAGGTAAATGTATCAAGGGAGATCATCCTGATGGGCGGGACTACCGTGGGACGTTGGATCACACACGAGACGGCATCACTTGTCAAAACTGGACATCCCACTATCCCCACGACCACAAACTTGTCGACTCGGATGCCGTTGAAGAGGATAAGGATGGGATTGGACCTCACAACTTCTGTCGGAACCCCATGTCCCGCAGGAGAAACCGTCCATGGTGCTTCACTAACAAACTGAAGGAGACATGGGGATACTGTGACGTTAGCATTTGTACACGGGCATTCAAAGAAAATGCCGGCGATAATGGTGATACAAATACTGACAAAGCGCGGGTTGATATGGACAATACTTTAAGTTCTGTTCCTCAAGGTACTCATAATCGGGACAGCAATGTTGTGCCACGCCAGACCAGGGATAAAAATACGTTTGATCAGGAAGTCTTTAGCAAGTGGGAATCGCAGATAGCAGACGCGAACAAATCTAATAGCGATAAGGGTAGACGCAGAGGTCATCAGCGGTCCACTTCATCAAAAGAAAAGATGCAGAGAGACGGAAGGGCTAGAAACCGGAAAAATAGTAGAGGTGGTAGGAATAACCACGGACGCGACAGGCGATACCGGAACTGGAAGAGCTGAACGCGTGACTAGTGACGGAACGAAAGTTAAGTCTTGTCTCTACAAAGATGATAGTTACTGTTATGTATGGTGGTGATGAAACCGGCCGAAGATTCTAAGTCTGATGATCCTTGCACCGAGATGATTGAAGATTTTATCAACAGCAACAGACGACCTCGTGACAATCCCGATCCTGGGAACGAAATAACTCTCTGTACCTTAGGTTAAAAGCTTATTTCGAAAATAGTGTGAAGGGATATATGAATCAGATGGTGGAACTCTTCAACTTCATTTTTGGAAGGAAATTTCATTGCGAAGCACTCTCCTTAGAGAACTTCAATATACTCGGTCGAACATGTCTTTCTGTACCGTCCCGTATCGGTCCATCCAAGGCATCCATTTGTTTTGGAAAAAAGTTTGAAATAAGCATGTTTTAATGCTTCAAGTGCGACAATCAAACCACGTAGCTAAGATTATTATAACATAGCATTATATACATGCATTATTATAATGTCGAGGGTGATGACCTGGGGAGGTCGAGGGTGATGACCTTGGGAGGTCGAGGGTGATGACCTAGGGAGGTCCCATGTTAGACTCCCATAGGTTTTGTATCAGTTGTGGTCTATATCATGTAGTCGGACTCGAGGCTTATGAAAGGCCTTATATGAAGCTTCCCAAGTCGATCATTAGTTTTTTTAGATCGTTAACTGGTACTGAACGTAAAAATCTGTTGTACTTTATCATATAAACATATGTTATAATCACAATAGAATAAAAATAATAATGAACATCATTCTTGTTACAAGACGTGCTTACACTTCACATATTAGTAAAGATTTATTTAAATGGAGACAATATCAATTATCTGTGTTCAGGTTAAATACTCATACGTTTCAGTCCGATATGTGTCGTATGTTGCCTTGACAATTGGTTAATCAATGGTGTGAATGCAGACACATCGTTGTAATTGATTTTATGAAGGAAATAACATCATTCTAATGCTTAGTTTGTGTGTATAGCGTCACATTTTTTTTGTTATTCGTGTGTATGACGTCATCTTGTTATGAATATTCGTGTGTATAACGTCACATTGTTGATCTTCATGTTCTTGTGTATGACGTCACCTGGTTGTTTTGAATGTTCGTATGTATGACGCCTAAGCTTGTTCCGGTAAATGATCGTGTGTATTATATTGATATTCTGAGTATGATCGTGTGCATGGCCATACATTAATACGCTTTTGAGATTCACGTGCATGATGTCAAATTTTTGTATCTATAATTGATATGAGTTACTTCATAATGTTGTACCAGGGACGTACACTGTATAATACTGTATTATAAGTCCCTGGTTGTACCAATTGTTTGGAGTGTATGACGTCACATTGTTGTACAATATGATGATTTTTTTAATTATGATGTTACATCAGTGCCATATATGATAGCTCATAAACAGCTTCATCATAGTTATAATCAGAAAGTTTGTGTATATCGAGATTTCTGAGCCATAAACTTCTTCATTCTGTTAAATGCCAGCTACACAATCCATTATTTTACAAAATATTAAAGTTATAGAAAACTGGTTTGGATTAGTGTCCTTATTCTTTCTGTTATCTTCAGTGTTTTAATTTTTGTTCGTTCTATATAATATTAACTCAAAGGGTACTAGTAGTATGCCTGTTGGTGCAACTACAGGAGATTTGGTCATGAATTTTGGTTTTAAAACCAAAAAAAGTCCAGTGATGGTTGTACCAGGGAGACACACAATCTGATCTCTCAGAGTTACTGCCCTTCGTTTGACTCTGTATGGGAGATATACAGTACCCAGAGCATTTTGCTTCATTTCAGAGAGGAGAATGAATTCAATTCTTTTTTCTCAAGTTTTACAACTTATTGGATAAATATAATTTACATAAGATGTTACATAATGTCCATTTAGTGGTGGTGGTGGTGGTGGTCGTCATCATCATCATCATCGTCATCATCATCATCGTCGTCATCGTCATCATCATCATCATCATCATCATCATGTTATTTCCATAATAATCATTCTCATACCCAATAATTCATGCATATACATACATGTATTATTATTTCGTAAGTAATTATACTTTTCAAGTCTCTAATATGTACCAAGTCACTTTACGAAGATCATTTCTACTATTAACATATAGTAATTGTAAAAGTTAATACATGGTAGGCTTTCGCCGGTAAAATAGGTTGTACATATCTTACTCCTAGCTTTTGATAATTGCTGCAAACCAAAATAAAATGATATCCATCTTCTACATCTAAATTACAACTCATACAAGGTCTTTGTTCCCTTGCTATATTATTGTATCTGACATGCTCGACTTGCTAAATCCTGCTGGAAAGCTTAGACATATATAGACAGATTTGATATGTTGTAGAAGTTAACTTAGGTAGTATTGCTGAGTCAATACTTCTATAGTATACACTTAGATATAGCCTCTAATAGTCCTCTCATGTATTGATGACCCTTATCAAACATCCATTGCTTAATTATAAACAAAATACATATTATAAATTGTCTCTCTGAGAGAAAAAAAGACATACTGAACATAATTCACTCAGTAAAACTATTACTATAGTTTAAAAGGAATACACAATTTTTCGAATCCATTAGATTAAAACAGTATTTTATCATTCTATACTTCCTTATAACATCCTAAATAGACACTTACCTAATTCAAGATACACCATTACCTAACTTCTAGATTTTAAAATCTCCTTACAAAATAATAACGGTATCATTTCCAGAGCCACACCTCCAGAGGATTCCCAAACTTTAAATGCCTAATGTAATATACATATACATATATATGTATACATATCACAAATAACATTGAAATATTGAAATAAAAAAAGAGAAAGCATTATTTTTGTCCCTGGTCAGATAATTGTTTCTGTACTTGGGTAGAATCTGTAATTGACCGTAAGTTTTATACCCAGATTGATGAAAATATCCACAATTTTCACTTCAGGTAGATCATTTGATAAATCCTAAACACCAATATCTCTTTGTTCTTATACAAATCACAAAGGGACCGGTGTCAGGGAAACCATCTCCTATCACTATGCTGGGACTGGCAGCTGGGAACATCCAGTACGTTGACTTGAAAAAGGCTGGTTTTATACACTGATTTGAAAAATAGGCATCAGGTTCAAAGACACGAATTGCCATTCTTAGAAAAATGTCAAGAAAGTTACGAATGTGCAATAAAATATTAAAATCTTTATAAAATAAACTTTTATTGATAAAATATGTTATTCAAACTTGACAAAAACAACACAGAAATGACCATCAAAATTTCAGGATATGTAGAACATATAACATAATATACAATTTACAATGAACTGTGGTGATGACATATTTACCACAGAAACATTGCCACATAACTGTATAGGTAGATAATTTGAATTACATTGTATCATACCTAGAACCAAATACATCAAAGGTAAAAAAATACAAATTGTCCTATTTCAAACTAATTCTGAAATGTAATTCTTTTTCTTCAACAAGCCAGCTTTTCACATTCACCACTCAAAACTTGTAAAGAAAAAAATACCACTAAACACATACCCACTCTTATACCACATAATAACATCTAAGTGATTATGAAAACAGCACCACAATATCTTACCCTGATCAGGGATCAATCTAGGACATTCCCATTTCGTGACTAGGGGAAAATAGCCTGAGTTCCAAAGGGCCTAAGGAGGATGCTTCCTGGGCTGAAAACAATTTACAGTTTTTCAGCAGTTTGTGATTGATTGTTCAAACAACTTTGGAATAATGTAATATTCTTTTTCTAAAATTGAGAATATAAAAGATCCATCAAATTCTAAAAAAAAAAAAAAATAATACTGAAAGATCAAAAACTTAATTTCTGTTGAAATAGGAAAATCCAACAGTTAAAACAGTAATTTTTGTATAATATGGAATATATTGTAAGATTCAAGGGTAACATACTGTAAGAGGGTCAGTTTAGCTGCTAGGGAAGCTACTCAGTATCGGTAGCAAAATTAACCTAGACTGGTCCCTGCTGATGGAGATAATCTGTTTTTCACTTATTTCAACCTCTTTATACATTCTTTCCCATCCAGAGAACTAAATGTCAGCTCTTCTCCTTCAAGAGAAAACACTCATCACGCTTTGGATGATTCCAGGGATGGAGAGCCGATTCCGTCTTTTCCATTTTGAGCCTAACCTCAACATCAATGAATTCCATATTGAATACTGTGATTGGCCAGAACCTCATTTTGTATCCGGCAGTATTGTATTGTGACTGGACAGTACTTCTGTCTGTTTTTACACTGATATGTATTGTAGGAACCTGCTGAAAACTTCTTAAAATAGACCTGTATCTTTTAAAAGCAATCCGGATTATGAGTAGCTTTCATTTTCCCCTTGGAACAGTATTTTCAAGCTCTCTGAGAGATATCTTCCCTTGACTTAAAAGCATTTTAATGGCCTCCTGTAACATAAAAACGACAATCAGAGAATATTTACTATCTACCATACATCTATATTGCATTTTGCCATTTAACAATTGTACAGTTGTACAATGATTGCAGCGGTCCAATTTTGGCATTACATAAACCAATCAGACCTGGATAAGTGAGATACCACTATATAGATATGGATAATCCAGCCCATATGACTTTACAAATAAAAAATGCATTAATATACAAAGAGAACAGATCTTGAAGATAAAAGTAGCAAAAATAAAGATTAAAAAATGCTTTCATATAATAGATGATTAAGTTCAGTTAAATTTTTGATAACTAATGTTTAAATACATATAAAGTTTCATTTAAGTTAAAAAGTTATCGACGTTTTTTTTAGAAGTGTAAGTGTCGTTTGTATAAACTGAAACGTTCTGAAGAGGCGGAAAACAACAAAACAGTAACAACATCTCTTTACCTCGTCCTGGACATGTTTATTACACTCGAAGTCGTGCCGGATGAAGTCTTTGAGAGCCTTCCGCTGGGCGGGGTCTGGTATGTTGTACACCACTCTCATCATATCTCTGTACAGCTTCAGGACCTGGGACCGCAACAGGAACTACAAATTACAAAGATGTAAGTCTAAGTTAGAGAACAGCACAAGGGAAGTAACTCCCATGAAAAAAAACAAGCTTGACCTTTGTCCAACTTTTGTTAGCCAACATGTGAAGTGTTTTCATCCTAAATGAGATAAACTTAAATGTTTCTTTCAGAATATGTCTTATGGTGTGAGAAAAACTGTCAGTACTCTATCCAGTTCAATTCACTTCATAAGATCCAAAGTCACATTTACTACGTGCTGTCCAGCCCAGCCAGCAATGTAGAACTGTTGTTTGAATATACCTACCATTTTATCATTAGAATACCCTTGTGAGTTAAATAGATACTGATACTTACGTACAGTATTAAAAATAAGAAGGAAACAAGTCTACTCACCCTAGAAAGTGACATAGCATGCTTGAGCTTCTCCGGTGGCAACCGGGCACCTGCCATGTTGAGTGTTCTAGGGGCGATAACTCTCTCTCGGAAACACTATTTTACTTTAATCCACGCACGAATGCATTAAATAAAACAAGGTAGGACTTAGTAAAATTGTAGGTAGATAGTAGCCGGTATGTGCGATTTTTTTTCTTGTGTCCTTATCGTTTGGGCTAGGGGAAGTTGGTGGAGGTGGGGCACTCATTCCCGGTTCCCGTTCCCTTATTCCCGGATTCCGTCCCCTAACTCCCGGTTTCCACACATAAGGTTGTATTATAAACATATATGTACAATGTTGTCATTGTCTCAACTGTAGCAAATCAAAACAAAGACTGATGTAGTAATACTGGCCCAAGCTTCATTAATTAAATGAAATATTAAATCGCATAGAAAACATGCCGTTAGTTAAGAAAAATATAAAGAAAGTTCACTTATTAATGAAATGCTTTCCTATAAGAAATTTAAGGTTAAGAAATTCTTTATGTTTATGTTAAGAACGATGATCTAGTTGGTGCCTGGCCGATTCTATCGGTATGTGTCATCTTTTATCGTCAGAGTTCGTTGACGTACCATTTAAAATAAACACACGAAGTATCTTATATTGTGAATTCTTGTTGTATATACTGATGTGGATATGGAGGCTCCTAGCTTGCGTCCATAACGTATAATGTTAAATCATATTTAAATAATGTTTCTTATAAATGCTAGTAAGTGGTAAAGATTAAAAATACGGAAAATTGTATATTAAAGATATGCTATAATGGTTGATCAATATAAAACAGGGGTCAAATATAATAGGGTTAGGACATATTTGGGTTGTAAGGGAAGTGAACGAAAGATGTTTTTTTCGGATAATCTAGGAATGGCTCATAGATACTTGTAATTAGACAGGAGTGCCTAGAGAAATATTTGTAGAGAAGGCCTTCTTTTTAAACACATATACCATAGATTTGACTTACATATTCACTATCTATCTAAAGAAAGCAGCTGATAATCAGTATCTAATAATTGTCTTTGGACAAGATGAGAAAAAAACAGAAATATAATATTGATCGTAGAAACGGATTATGTTTGTAATCTAGCGGGTATTGAAGATGAATTCCTCTTTATATTTAAATATCCGTATTATGAAACATTGCCAGAAGTTCTTATCAAATCTTACAGTACAAGAAACTAAGAGTATTATAACTAGCAGAGCTGCTTACAACATTTAACGAAATGGACAGTGACAGAAGAATCTATAGCTATTGTGAAAAAGGAAAGTGCTTTAGAGAATGTGCAGGTGTATTGTTTACACTAAAGCTGTAATGGGAGTTGGTAAAAGTATTGTTTGTACTTGTATAAACTCGGCATTGAAATCACCAGAGCCGTAACGACAGGGTATTAAAGAACTTCATTATTTTTAACCTCAGTATTTGTATATAAGATAAGTTACCTGTTGTCAGCTTTTCATAAAGGCAGACAAACAAAGACTGTGGCCCTTTTTCAACGTATATCGTCAAACTTCAATGGACATTAGTTTGAATACAATATTACAATGGTTGTCTCCCTTCAACAAAGACTAATGGACACGGCAGTGGAAACTAAAGAACTGAAAATTGATCTAAAATGATATATCTGTTATAGAGGGAACTCCTCACGCAGATATATCTGTTATAGATCGGGGAACTTCTCAATCAGATATATCTGTTGTAGATCGGGGAACTCCTCACTCAGATATATCTGTGATAGATCGGGGAACTCCTCACTCAGATATATCGGGGAATTTATCACTCAGATATATCTGTTATAGATCGGGGAACTCCTTACTCAGATATATCTGTTATAGATCGGGGAACACCTCACTCAGATATATCTGTTGTAGATCGGGGAACTCCTCACTCAGATATATCTGTGATAGATCGGGGAACTCCTCACTCAGATATATCGGGGAATTCCTCACTCAGATATATCTGTTATAGATCGGGGAACTCCTTACTCAGATATATCTGTTATAGATCGGGGAACACCTCACTCAGATATATCTGTTGTAGATCGGGGAACTCCTCACTCAGATATATCTGTTGTAGATTGGGGAACTCCTCACTCAGATATATCTGTTATAGATCGGGGAACACCTCACTCAGATATATCTGTTGTAGATCGGGGAACTTCTCGCTCAGATATATCTGTTATAGATCGGGGACTCAGATATATCTGTTATAGATATATCGGGGAATTCTTCAGATATATCTGTTATAGATATATCTGTTATAGATCGGGGAACACCTATATCTGTTATAGATCACTCAGATATATCTATCTGTTGTAGATATATCTGTTGGGAATTCCTCACTCAGATATATCTGTTATAGATCGGGGAACTCCTCACTCAGATATATCTGTTATAGATCGGGGAACTCCTCACTCAGATATATCTGTTATAGATCGGGGAACTCCTCACTCAGATATATCTGTTATAGATCGGGGAACTCCTTACTCAGATATATCTGTTATAGATATATCAGATATATCTGTTGATAGATAGATATATCGGGGAACTCCTCACTGTTATAGATATATATCTGTTATAGATCGGTTGTAGATCGGGGAACTCCTCACTCAGATATATCTGTTCTAGATCGGGGAACTGCTCACTCACATATATCTGTTATAGATCGGGGAACTATATCCTCACTCAGATATATCTGTTATAGATCCTCACTCAGATATATCTGTTATAGATATATCTGTTGTAGATCGGGGAACTCCTCACTCAGATATATCTGTTGTAGATTGGAGAACTTCTCACTCAGATATATCTGTTGTGATCGGGGAACTTCTCGCTCAGATATATCTGTTATAGATCGGGGAACTCCTCACTCAGATATATCTGTTATAGATCGGGGAAATCCTCACTCAGATATATCTGTCATAGATCGGGGAACTCCTCTCTCAGATATATCGGGGAACTTATCACTCAGATATATCTGTTATAGATCGGGGAACTCCTTACTCAGATATATCTGTTATAGATCGGGGAACTCCTCACTCAGATATATCTGTTGTAGATTGGGGAACTTCTCACTCAGATATATCTGTGATAGATCGGGGAATTCCTCACTCAGATATATCTGTTATAGATCGGGGAACTCCTTACTCACAGAGACAGGTTATTGCAATAGTTCATAACGGTGCGAAGCCTGACAATGAGACAGACACTTTTTGACGGACAATGATAATAGTGTTTAACGGTAGAAACCTCGACAATGGGACAGACACTTTGTACAAACAACTGTAATAATGTTAACGGTAGAAACCTCGACAATGGGACAGACACTTTGTACAAACAACTGTAATAATGTTAACGGTAGAAACCCCGACAACGAGACAGACACTTTTTGACGGACAATTGTAATAGTGATAACGGTAGAAACCCCGACAATGAGACAGAAACCCCGTCAATGAGACAGATACCCCGACAATGAGACAGAAACCCCGACAATGAGACAGAAACACCGACGATGAGACAGAAACCCCGACAATGAGACAGAAACACCGACAATGAGACAGATACCCCGACAATGAGACAGATTCCCCGAGACAGATACCCCGACAATGAGACAGATACCCCGACAATGAAACAGAAACACCGACAATGAGACAGATACCCCGACAATGAGACAGAAACCCCGGCAATGAGACAGACACCCCAACAATGAGAGACAGGTATTACACTTCGTGTATAAGTAAAAGTGATTTTTAAACTGTTGTGATGTAGGTGAAAGGTTGTCACCACGCATGACCCGTACTTTCATTTCGCTACAGGTGAGTGAGCACGATATCGTCGCCCGAACCTGGAATTCCTATATACAATGGCCTCTGCGTTGGAACATCTTGTGCACATGTCACGTGCTGCCATTTTCCTGTGACATCGTTTCGGTATGTACGAGAAACTAATGTACAATTGTTTGTCCCTAAACTTTATCTTCATGTGACGTCGATGTGTAACTGATCATGACAAACTTCAATACAAGCATGAATAGACTATAAATAGAATACTTCACGGCGGCAGGTCAAGTTTATAAAAAGTTGTTTTTTATGTAATAGGTGTATGTAAAATTATCCAGGTGCTTCCAGGTAACCAGACTTCAGCATGTTATTTCAATGGCAGGTTGTCATTCATGACGTAACACTGGTGTACATTCTTTTTGTATAATAAACTTTTCTTATCAACCAAATCAGGTTATGCTATTTATATACATAAGCTGTGGGTTGTACATCATACTTTAAAAGACGCCTTACAGGTTTGGTGTCTCCAGCTTGCAAACCACTGTAGAACCAGTGTGCAGGCCCATCACACCTTATACAGCCCACCCTGACTTTTCTAGCTTGTAAACCACTGTAGAACCAGTGTTCATGCCCATCACACCTTATACAGCCCACCCTGACTGCTGTTTACACCTGGGTTAAAACCTTTTTAATAAGATGTAGTTGACTGTGGATAAAAAACTACAGATATGCATGTTTAATTTATGATCATAATAATGCACAGCTGTGGAGACATAAGACAAGTAATTATAAGCCAACATTTCACACTGTAGCAAGTTCTTTCAGCTGGAGTACACAAAATTGTACAGGACTAAATCTTGATTAGGCAGAGGTTAAAAAAAACTGAACCCCAACAAAAGCACCCTCACCATGGGTTTTTATCAGGTGTGAATTCTTTAACATTCTTTGATATATATGTAATGATTAAAGGAAAGATAAAGATAATTGTTTGGTAATAGCTTCTCATTAAAGGAAAGATTAATAGAATATCATACCTGTTTGTGCAGCCATTTAAAGTGTGTTGGATTTCAATTTCCCTTTTTATAGATTTTCTCTTTTCTTTTCTCTTCGGATCCCAAACACTGGTTTTTTTTGCCAATGTGTGGAAATATTTGCAGTCAGAGGTCAGCATTTGTTCTTTAATCTTTAGTAATAAAAACAGCAGAGTCAAATGGATACCTTCAAAACTGGTATTTTATTAATTTTTTTACGGAGAAATTTACTTAGAAAAAGTGACATGCCATAATTTTATTCAGATGAATGGGAATGTCTTTGTGTCATTCTTCAAAAACTGAGCTTAAGTCCTCTCTAAAATTTTGAAATTATTTCAGGCAATTTTCATAATATGCTGATGATCTTTTTGAGAAAAACAAGTTGTGCCATATTGCATGATCTCCCCTGAAATGAAGGACATCAGATTTTCCTGGGTATGGTTGGTTTTCCTGGAAAAATATAATTATTCTATCATGTTAGTCTGATGTTGTCATTTATCAGACTTTGTCTGGTTTAGGTGAAATGTCCACTTCCTATTGTGACCCACTTTTAGAGAAGATAGACAGAATATTATTTGTTTTGGGCATTCATATGAAGGGAAGATAAACAGAATATCATACTTGTTTTGTTTCAATTCCTTCAAATGTAGCTGGTCCTGGCTGTAAAAACGGCTGGTATTGAGAACCAATAACTTACAGTAGTATACAACGCACACCTACCCTAATATGGTACAAGTTATCCTGGCACACTACTATGGCTGACTTGTTGATTCTTTCACTTGTAAATGATACTGTTGCACGTTCATGTAAACTCCAGAAGGATACATAAAATTAACACAATATTTTTGTGTCTGGGGCCCAGTACAGCACAGTAGACATTTGTATTGACTCTGTTTGAAAACAACAAATTTCACAGATGTAAGAGATATAGCAGAATGTTATGCCTGAAGATGTGGTATTAGGTAATTCATTACAGGTCACCAAGTAAAATACTGACAATTCCTGGGTACAATGTACTGACCATCTCTTGGTAGCTAATTACAGGTCACCAGGGGACATTATACTGTACATCTCTAGGTAGCTAATTACAGGTCACCAGGGGACATTATACTGTACATCTCTAGGTAGCTAATTACAGGTCACCAGGGGACATTATACTGTACATCTCTAGGTAGTTAATTACAGGAGAACAGGTGAAAACACAGACTCTTTAAGGGGACATTAAAGTAACCATATATAGGTAATTAATTAAAGGTCATCAGGTAACAGAGTTACCATTATACTGACCATCACAGGGTAACATACTAGCCATCACAGGATAACATACTGACCATCACAGGGTAACATACTGACCATCACAGGGTAACATACTGACCATCACAGGATAACATACTGACCATCACAGGATAACATACTGACCATCACAGGATAACATACTGACCATCACAGGGTAACATACTGACCATCACAGGGTAACATACTGATCATCACAGGGTAACATACTGATCATCACAGGATAACATACTGACCATCACAGGGTAACATACTGACCATCACAGGGTAACATACTAGCCATCACAGGGTACAATATTGACCATTAGAAGGATACATATTGACCATCACAGGGTACAAAACTGACCATCACAGGGTAACATCGTGACCATCACAGGGTAACATACTGACCGTCACAGGGTAACATACTGACCATCACAGGGTAACATACTGACCATTACTGGGTATAGCCATCACAGGGTATTGACCATCACAGGGTACAAAACTGACCATCACAGGGTAACATTGTGACCATCACAGGGTAACATACTGACCGTCACAGGGTAACATACTGACCATCACAGGGTAACATACTAGCCATCACAGGGTAACCTACTGGCCATTACTGGGTACAACATAACATTCATAAGGTAATATACTGACCATTATAGGGTTTACACAGTGACCATTACAAGATACAAAACTGACCATTACAAGGAAAAATTTTGTCCACCACTGGGTATAAAACTGACCATTACAAGGTAAATTACTGACCATAACAAAATTCAGTATCAATCATTACATGATAACATTCATGACCATTACAGGGTATAAAACTGACCATTACAGGGTACAAAACTGACCATTACAGGGTACAAAACTGACCATTACAGGGTATAAAACTGACCATTACAGGGTATAAAACAGACCATTACAGGGTATAAAACAGACCATTACATGGTACAATATTGACCATTACAGGGTACAAAACAGACCATTACAGGGTACAAAACTGACCATTACAGGGTATAAAACTGACCATTACAGGGTATAAAACTGACCATTACAGGGTATAAAACTGACCATTACAGGGTATAAAACAGACCATTACAGGGTACAAAACAGACCATTACAGGGTACAAAACTGACCATTACAGGGTACAAAACTGACCATTACAGGGTACAAAACTGACCATTACAGGGTATAAAACTGACCATTACAGGGTACAAAACTGACCATTACAGGGTATAAAACTGACCATTACAGGGTATAAAACAGACCATTACAGGGTACAAAACTGACCATTACAGGGTACAAAACTGACCATTACAGGGTACAAAACTGACCATTACAGGGTACAAAACTGACCATTACATGGTACAAAACTGACCATTACAGGGTACAAAACTGACCATTACAGGGTACAAAACTGACCATTACAGGGTACAAAACCATTACAGACAAAACAGACCATTACAGTGTATAAAACAGACCATTACAGGGTATAAAACTGACCATTACAGGGTACAAAACTGACCATTACAGGGTATAAAACTGACCATTACAGGGTACAAAACTGACCATTACAGGGTATAAAACAGACCATTACAGGGTACAAAACTGACCATTACATGGTACACAACTGACCATTACAGGGTACAAAACTGACCATTACAGGGTACAAAACTGACCATTACATGGTACAAAACTGACCATTACAGGGTATAAAACTGACCATTACGGGGTACAAAACTGACCATTACAGGGTACAAAACAGACCATTACAAGGTATAAAACAGACCATTACGGGGTACAAAACTGACCATTACAGGGTATAAAACAGACCATTACAGGGTACAAAACTGACCATTACAGGGTACAAAACTGACCATTACAGGGTATAAAACAGACCATTACAGGGTACAAAACTGACCATTACAGTGTATAAAACAGACCATTACGGGGTACAAAACTGACCATTACAGGGTATAAAACAGACCATTACGGGGTACAAAACTGACCATTACAGGGTACAAAACTGACCATTACAGGGTACAAAACTGACCATTACAGGGTACAAAACTGACCATTACATGGTACACAACTGACCATTACAGGGTACAAAACTGACCATTACATGGTACAATATTGACCATTACAGGGTACAAAACTGACCATTACAGGGTACAAAACTGACCATTACAGGGTATAAAACTGACCATTACAGGGTACAAAACTGACCATTACAGGGTACAAAACTGACCATTACATGGTACAATATTGACCATTACAGGGTACAAAACTGACCATTACAGGGTACAAAACTGACCATTACAGGGTACAAAACTGACCATTACATGGTACAATATTGACCATTACAACTCTGACAATTCCAAGTTAACATACTGAACATTACTGCATAGAATAGGGTAACTCACTGGCCATAATAAAGTAACAATGGCCACCATATGAAAACTGATTGACCATCAAAGGATAATACACTGACCATGCCAGGATATGAAACTCAGTAAATACATAGCTGGAATGAATATGTACTCTAAAAATGGCTGAAATTGGATATTAATTTTCATTAATTGAAAGTAAATATCCTATCATTAATGTCTATAAAAGTCTACATTTATCCTAGTCAGTCATTAATTGTACAATAACAGGGCAGTTCATAGCAGTTTGTATAGAATTTGTCAGGCCCACTAAACTTTGGAATCCATCTTGTTTTTGTGATAAAGTTGATATGATATCCCAGTGGTATTCTCTGGAACATGATTTTTTTATGAAAGCTAAGCATGCTGTTTGTGTGTGTATTACATATATACACCTTGACGATTCATAAAATAGAAGTTTGTATAACACAGCCGGTAGAAGATTAGAATGTGTCGTTTCGATGACTACATGGTCACCTTTATCAAACAAATGACCAGTGTGGAGCTTACTACGACTGATGTATGCGGTGCATGAGATGGTAAGGAATTTACCAGCTTTTTCACCTGCACTATAATCCTATGTACAGTAAGGTTGAAAATAGTGTGACGATATGGTAACCAGATTATAGACCAAAAAATACACCAGATGGTAACAATGTACCGAGGCATGTTTTACAGATCCCAGAGAGGAATAAGAATGAACTTATCACAGTATGTTTTCATGTATTTACATTTAGACAGTAAAGTATGACTTTAATTGACAGTTGTAAGTGAGTAAATCTGATTTTTATTTTGGCGTCAATGTTATATGCAGATTTGTTCAGCAAGGATCAGAAGATATTGACAATCTAGATCAAATGGAACTTTACTTCCTCCTTTGGAAAATTAAAAACAGTCCTTAAATTGACAGTCATATGTTATCAAAAGTTGAATACTTTTTCCCCTCTTCAGTTTGTCATGACATTTTTCTTAAATGATACAAAAATCTTTTGAATTTGCTTGAATATTTGATTTTCAACATTCTGTTTCATTTGATCAAGGTAATACATCTATATGTACTATAGCCACGAGAGTGTTTTCTTCACCATCTGTCACAAGGAACATTGCAATATAACTGGCCTTCCTACCTCTACATGTCATACAGAATGGTAATACATGTGTTGATATGTGCAGCTCCTCACTGTAATATATTCACTATCCACAGCTGTTCAATGATGGACACTTGGAAATTGTACTGAGGATGGACATCCATTTGTATCTGAAGTGAAAGAAATTCCAGGTTAATCTACCTGTATGATACACAGACAGTACCTGTATGATACACAGACTAACAGGTACATGTACCTGTGTAATACAAGGACAGTACCTGTATGTTACACAGACAGTACCTGTATGATACAGACAGTACCTGTATGATACACAGACAGTACCTGTATGATACACAGACAATACCTGTATGATACACAGACAGTACCTGTATGATACAGACAGTACCTGTATGATACACAAACAATACCTGTATGATACACAGACAGTACCTGTATGATACAGACAGTACCTGTATGATACACAGACAATACCTGTATGATACACAGACAGTACCTGTATGATACACAGACAGTACCTGTATGATACAGACAATACCTGTATGATACACAGACAGTACCTGTATGATATACAGACAGTACCTGTATGATACACAGACAATACCTGTATGATACACAGACAATACCTGTATGATACACAGACAGTACCTGTATGATACAGACAGTACCTGTATGATACACAGACAATACCTGTATGATACAGAGAGTACCTGTATGATACACAGACAGTACCTGTATGATATACAGACAGTACCTGTATGATACACAGACAATACCTGTATGATACACAGACAATACCTGTATGATACACAGACAGTACCTGTATACAGATATGATACACAGACAATACCTGTACATACACAGACAGTACAGACAGTACCTGTATGATACACAGACAGTACCTGTATGATATACAGACAGTACCTGTATGATACACAGACAATACCTGTATGATACACAGACAGTACCTGTATGATACAGACAGTACCTGTATGATACACAGACAATACCTGTATGATACAGACAGTACCTGTATGATACACAGACAGTACCTGTATGATATACAGACAGTACCTGTATGATACACAGACAATACCTGTACGATACACAGACAATACCTGTATGATACACAGACAGTACCTGTATGATACAGACAGTACCTGTATGATACACAGACAATACCTGTATGATACACAGACAGTACCTGTATGATACAGACAGTACCTGTATGATACACAGACAATACCTGTATGATACACAGACAGTACCTGTATGATACAGACAGTACCTGTATGATACACAGACAGTACCTGTATGATATACAGACAGTACCTGTATGATACACAGACAATACCTGTATGATACACAGACAATACCTGTATGATACACAGACAGTACCTGTATGATACACAGACAATACCTGTATGATACACAGACAGTACCTGTATGATACACAAACAGTACCTGTATGATACACACACAGACAGTACCTGTATGAAACACAGGCAGTACCTGTATGATACAGACAGTACCTGTATGATACACAGACAATACCTGTATGATACACAGACAGTACCTGTATGATACACAGACAGTACCTGTATGATACACACACAGACAGTACCTGTATGATACACAGACAGTACCTGTATGATAACAGACAATACCTGTATGATACACACACAGACAGTACCGGTTTGATACACAGATAATGCCTGTATGATACACAGACAGTACCTGTGTGATACAAGATGGTTGTGTAAACATGAGGAGTAAATACAGGATAAGATGGTAGTGTAAACATGAGGAGTAAATACAGGATAAGATGGTTGTGTAAACATGAGGAGTATATACAGGATAAGATGGTTGTGTAAACATGAGGAGTAAATACAGGATAAGATGGTTGTGTAAACATGAGGAGTATATACAGGATAAGATGGTTGTGTAAACATGAGGAGTATATACAGGATAAGATGGTTGTGTAAACATGAGGAGTATATACAGGATAAGATGGTTGTGTAAACATGAGGAGTATATACAGGATAAGATGGTTGTGTAAACATGAGGAGTATATACAGGATAAGATGGTTGTGTAAACATGAGGAGTATATACAGGATAAGATGGTTGTGTAAACATGAGTATATACAGGATAAGATGGTTGTGTAAACATGAGGAGTATATACAGGATAAGATGGTTGTGTAAACATGAGGAGTATATACAGGATAAGATGGTTGTGTAAACATGAGGAGTAAATACAGGATAAGATGGTTGTGTAAACATGAGGAGTATATACAGGATAAGATGGTTGTGTAAACATGAGGAGTATATACAGGATAAGATGGTTGTGTAAACATGAGGAGTATATACAGGATAAGATGGTTGTGTAAACATGAGGAGTATATACAGGATAAGATGGTTGTGTAAACATGAGGAGTATATACAGGATAAGATGGTTGTGTAAACATGAGGAGTATATACAGGATAAGATGGTTGTGTAAACATGAGGAGTATATACAGGATAAGATGGTTGTGTAAACATGAGGAGTATATACAGGATAAGATGGTTGTGTAAACATGAGGAGTATATACAGG
Source organism: Ylistrum balloti (assembly GCF_031769215.1). Lineage (NCBI taxonomy): Eukaryota > Metazoa > Mollusca > Bivalvia > Pectinida > Pectinidae > Ylistrum > Ylistrum balloti. The sequence goes on along the minus strand of NW_026781931.1, from coordinate 411,062 downwards.
ATAAGATGGTTGTGTAAACATGAGGAGTATATACAGGATAAGATGGTTGTGTAAACATGAGGAGTATATACAGGATAAGATGGTTGTGTAAACATGAGGAGTATATACAGGATAAGATGGTTGTGTAAACATGAGGAGTATATACAGGATAAGATGGTTGTGTAAACATGAGGAGTATCTACAGGATAAGATGGTTGTGTAAACATGAGGAGTATATACAGGATAAGATGGTTGTGTAAACATGAGGAGTATATACAGGATAAGATGGTTGTGTAAACATGAGGAGTATATACAGGATAAGATGGTTGTGTAAACATGAGGAGTATATACAGGATAAGATGGTTGTGTAAACATGAGGAGTATATACAGGATAAGATGGTTGTGTAAACATGAGGAGTATATACAGGATAAGATGGTTGTGTAAACATGAGGAGTATATACAGGATAAGATGGTTGTGTAAACATGAGGAGTATATACAGGATAAGATGGTTGTGTAAACATGAGGAGTATATACAGGATAAGATGGTTGTGTAAACATGAGGAGTATATACAGGATAAGATGGTTGTGTAAACATGAGGAGTATATACAGGATAAGATGGTTGTGTAAACATGAGGAGTATATACAGGATAAGATGGTTGTGTAAACATGAGGAGTATATACAGGATAAGATGGTTGTGTAAACATGAGGAGTATATACAGGATAAGATGGTTGTGTAAACATGAGGAGTATATACAGGATAAGATGGTTGTGTAAACATGAGGAGTATATACAGGATAAGATGGTTGTGTAAACATGAGGAGTATATACAGGATAAGATGGTTGTGTAAACATGAGGAGTATATATATTATTTTATTGGCTGGTGATAATTTATTAGCTATCTTTTGATATTGAATAATCTTAAATGAATGTCCACAGTAACCGAGTCAGTTGTTAACATTTTTTTTTTATCTTGATTCGTATCGAATTAAAAAACAAAACTGTTGAAGTATTGGCTATACATATTTGGGATTGGTCATAATAAAGATTAAGCAGGATTACAAACTTACAATAAAATCTCTTGTTGTTTCTGGCACTGATTCAGTAATACACTTCCTAGATTACAGACATAGGATTTCTGACATTTAAAGAGTACACAGGGGCTTGTTAGGGTCGTTATATAGTTACTGGGCTTTCGTTTTTCCATGCAACTAAATGCCAAATTATTGACTAATTATCTCCCCTTGAATGTGACTAATCATTTCATCACATTAATAACGGAAAATTTATTGAGTAATTACAGATACTTGTGATGTGAACACATGATAATTGGGTGTTGTAATTAAAGAACATTTCTCACTTAAATGTAATTTATTTGTTTTGTTGGAAATGAGGACATTGTACTTAACAGCCAGAAACCATTCCTCTAATCAAAGTCAATATTTAAATCTAGTGTCATGACCTTGCCCTTCGAGTATGATTTAGGAAGAAAGTCTAAGAATTTTTTATTGTATGGAGTCTTTATATACTTTTCTTTGTCAGACTTAAGATCTGAGTCTCTGCTCCATTTCTGTGGTCACCATGGTGATGTCACTGTTATTGGTGAGTGTGTGATGCCATTTCTTTACCTATTTCTGACATCTATAAGCTATATTACATAAGAAAATACACAAATATATTCCACGGGTATATTCACCGAATAAAACATCCATCCTGTAATCAAATGATATGTACTACCATCATCAGTCACTACTTTCTCCATCACCATAAGTTACCACTAACATCATATACCCCACGTTAATTTTGGTTTTTTAAATATTGATGCCATTTCCCTACTCTGGCCATGTACAAACACTAATAGCAATAGACATCCTGACTCCCAGGATCTATACAAACTATACAGAAACTGCCTAAATTCCATAGGCCAACCAGAGTATCATTAGGTAATTTAGACAAATGACATTTCTTTGATAATTCTACACATGATGTGACTCCATATTAACTAGCCATTATGGTGTTTTAGTAGAAGAAATAGTTGTGGTACATTGGTAGTGTATTTTGGTATTTAGACATGATTGAGTCCTTGTTATAAGTATGGGTTGAGTTAGGAATGTCGGAGTGATACAGCCATGTTTGGAGGAGACAACTGCTCTTACTGTTGATAATAAGATGTGAGTACTCTCACTGGTCTCATCATTTTCCTCAATATTCTTGGAATACGATTTGATTTGTTTCCAGCCTGCTAACAAGAGGTTTGTACATCATGACATCTTTAGGTTGTCTCCCTGGATGATTAACTTAAATCCGTTTTATCAACATTCCAAATGTCTATTATGTGAATCAAAGGGTGACCTGATTCTGTTGAATGACTTTGATAATTATTTTATTATCTGTTGGTGGTAAGTCATGTGTAAAGATTCATTCATGGTTTCAGTCTTGCCAGTGTTTACTGGTGCATATGCTTTAAATAACTTCCGTCTTATTTGAATGGAAATGTTGGTTTTAGATAGTTAAGAATAAAGACATTACGATTTGTGATTAAGATGGAGGTGATTGTTTCAGATCTTGAGATATATCTGCTATTTGTTCAGGATGGACTGTGTGTTGGTTTCTAATACCATGGTACACGTACATGGTCAGGGTGTATCTCAGTAAACAAAAGTTGTTGTCTTATAATGTTAGATTAAGATTTTTTGTAAAAATATTAATTTAGGAAAAAATAAATCTTGTCAAAAGGTATGTGAACCTTTGGTTGTTTTGGTGATTTGTTTTGTTGTTATGGTGATATGTTTTGTTGTTATGGTGATACGTTTTGTTGCTGTGGTGATATGTTTTGTTGTTATGGTGATATGTTTTGTTGTTATGGTGATATGTTTTGTTGCTGTGATGATAAGTTTTGTTGCTGTGGTGATACGTTTTGTTGTTATGGTGATATGTTTTGTTGCTGTGGTGATATGTTTTGTTGTTATGGTGATATGTTTTGTTGCTGTGGTGATATGTTTTGTTGCTGTGGTGATATGTTTTGTTGCTGTGGTGATATGTTTTGTTGCTGTGGTGATATGTTTTGTTGCTGTGGTGATATGTTTTGTTGTTATGGTGATATGTTTTGTTGTTATGGTAATATGTTTTGTTGCTGTGGTGATATGTTTTGTTGCTGTGGTGATATGTTTTGTTATGGTGATATGTTTTGTTGTTATGGTAATATGTTTTGTTGCTGTGGTGATATGTTTTGTTGCTGTGGTGATATGTTTTGTTGCTGTGGTGATATGTTTTGTTGTTATGGTGATATGTTTTGTTGTGGTGATATGTTTTGTTGTTATGGTGATATGTTTTGTTGCTGTGGTAATATGTTTTGTTGCTGTGGTGATATGTTTTGTTGTTGTGGTGATATGTTTTGTTGTTATGGTGATATTTTTTGTTGTTATGGTGATATGTTTTGTAGTTATGGTGATATGTTTTGTTGTTATGGTGATATGTTTTGTTATGGTGATATGTTTTGTTGTTATGGTGATATGGTGATATGTTTTGTTATGGTGATATGTTTTGTTGTTATGGTGATATGTTTTGTTGTTATGGTGATATGTTTTGTTATGGTGATATGTTTTGTTGTTATGGTGATATGTTTTGTTGTTGTGGTGATATGTTTTGTTGCTGTGGTGATATGTTTTGTTGTTATGGTGATATGTTTTGTTGTTATGGTGATAAGTTTTGTTATGGTGATATGTTTTGTTGTTATGGTGATATGTTTTGTTGTTATGGTGATATATTTTGTTATGGTGATATGTTTTGTTGTTATGGTGATATGTTTTGTTGTTATGGTGATAAGTTTTGTTGTTATGGTGATATGTTTTGTTGTTATGGTGATAAGTTTTGTTGTTATGGTGATATGTTTTGTTGTTATGGTGATACGTTTTGTTGCTGTGGTGATATGTTTTGTTGTTATGGTGATATGTTTTGTTGCTGTGGTGATATGTTTTGTTGTTATGGTGATATGTTTTGTTGTTGTGGTGATATGTTTTGTTGCTGTGGTGATATGTTTTGTTGTTATGGTGATATGTTTTGTTGCTGTGGTGATATGTTTTGTTGTTATGGTGATATGTTTTGTTGTTATGGTGATATGTTTTGTTATGGTGATATGTTTTGTTGTTATGGTGATATGTTTTGTTGTTATGGTGATATGTTTTGTTGTTATGGTGATATTTTTTGTTGTTATGGTGATATGTTTTGTTGCTGTGGTGATATGTTTTGTTATGGTGATATGTTTTGTTGTTATGGTAATATGTTTTGTTGCTGTGGTGATATGTTTTGTTGCTGTGGTGATATGTTTTGTTGCTGTGGTGATATGTTTTGTTGTTATGGTGATATGTTTTGTTGTGGTGATATGTTTTGTTGTTATGGTGATATGTTTTGTTGCTGTGGTGATATGTTTTGTTGTTATGGTGATATGTTTTGTTGTTATGGTGATATGTTTTGTTGTTATGGTGATATGTTTTGTTGTTATGGTGATATGTTTTGTTGTTATGGTGATATGTTTTGTTGCTGTGGTGATATATTTTGTTATGGTGATATGTTTTGTTGCTGTGGTGATATGTTTTGTTGCTGTGGTGATATGTTTTGTTGCTGTGGTGATATGTTTTGTTGTTATGGTAATATGTTTTGTTGCTGTGGTGATATGTTTTGTTGTTATGGTGATATGTTTTGTTGCTGTGGTGATATGTTTTGTTGTTATGGTGATATATTTTGTTATGGTGATATGTTTTGTTGTTATGGTGATATATTTTGTTATGGTGATATGTTTTGTTGCTGTGGTGATATGTTTTGTTGCTGTGGTGATATGTTTTGTTGCTGTGGTGATATGTTTTGTTGCTGTGGTGATATGTTTTGTTGTTATGGTAATATGTTTTGTTGCTGTGGTGATATGTTTTGTTGCTGTGGTGATATGTTTTGTTATGGTGATATGTTTTGTTGTTATGGTAATATGTTTTGTTGCTGTGGTGATATGTTTTGTTGCTGTGGTGATATGTTTTGTTGCTGTGGTGATATGTTTTGTTGTTATGGTGATATGTTTTGTTGTTATGGTGATATGTTTTGTTGTTATGGTGATATGTTTTGTTGCTGTGGTGATATGTTTTGTTGTTATGGTGATATGTTTTGTTGTTATGGTGATATGTTTTGTTGCTGTGGTGATATGTTTTGTTGTTATGGTGATATATTTTGTTATGGTGATATGTTTTGTTGTTATGGTGATATGTTTTGTTGTTATGGTGATAAGTTTTGTTGTTATGGTGATATGTTTTGTTGTTATGGTGATATGTTTTGTTGTTATGGTGATATGTTTTGTTGCTGTGGTGATATGTTTTGTTGTTATGGTGATATGTTTTGTTGCTGTGATGATAAGTTTTGTTGTTATGGTGATATGTTTTGTTGTTATGGTGATATGTTTTGTTGTTATGGTTTGTTGTTATGGTGATATTTTTTGTTGTTATGGTGATATTTTTTGTTGTTATGGTGATATGTTTTGTTGTTGTGGTGATAAGTTTTGTTGTTATGGTGATACGTTTTGTTGCTGTGGTGATATGTTTTGTTGCTGTGGTGATATGTTTTGTTGTTATGGTGATATGTTTTGTTGTTATGGTGATACGTTTTGTTGCTGTGGTGATATGTACCCTGACTTCTTCGCTCGGAACATCAGAACACATTTACTGTACCACAGGGATGTCAACTGAGTTATGCTGTTACCACAAGCAATATTGAAATGGAACAAAAAACTGAATCGTTCTTAGAACACTGCCAGGTGTTCTTCTGTTGAAAGTTTTTAAGTACAGATATGCTCATATAACATCATCACTCTCCAAAACAGTAATATTGTGTTGGTGTTGTGGGTACTGAATGGTACCTCACCAGACCTAAGCTTATTGTTGATAGAACTATTTTACTTACACAATTTTGAAAAGGTTTCATGCTTCATATAGGAAGTTATTAAATGTTTGTAGTATAGTGATATACAGATGAAAATTGTCGAAACTTTCCTGGAATAAATTTGAGATACAATGTATTACCAACCAAGAAATGTTATTTTACTGTCGGTTTTAAATTCAAGATGGTAACCATCTTGAAAAGCTTCCACTTCTTCTCCAGTGTACTGTCTAGTTGGAACACAATATACAATATTTGTTCTCGAGTGCTGTGAATAGTCACTGCCAACAGAACATGTTTAACCCATGCTTATCCTGTGATATTTACCCTCGAGGTGCTGCCATCCTCTATCCTATTGTGCCAGATTTGTGCCCGTCAGTTCTCTGGGCTTATTTTGTACAAAATAAAGAAAATTATTTCCACGTGGTGTAATTACTATTTCTTAGCAACAAGGTTAAGGCCATCCACTTGACTGAATCCTGGCAGATGAGGTGCTGTATCAGAATGACCATATTAGGTTATTGAAGAGAAATAATATTAGATTGAATCTTCAGGGAAATAAAGGGTCTTACTCTTACAACATATGTAATTGTCTTTGTTGCCAGGTAACTGGACAGTGTCCAGATGCAGTGTAAAGACTGAGTAACCTTATTTGGGTATGATGAGTTGAGGCACTCTGACCTACGTGACTGAAGTGTCATGTGTACTGTGTTACTGAGGATTGTCTCTCATTGTGGAATGGTGCTCCCAAGTTCCTCTTATTGATTAACACTTCAAATAAAGGTCACAATTAGCTAGCTCTGTTATAGACTTGGTAGATTAGTCGTTAATATCAAGAATGAAATATAGAAAAAGGAGGGATATTTACAAGTTAACACCTCAAGTCAGATTGTCTTATCACATTCTATCATACTGTATCACAGTTTTTAGAGTTACCAAGTCACTTAGAAGGAGGTCATTGTCAGACATGTAATCCAGATGTCATTGTCAGACATGTAATCCAGATATCAGACATGTAATCCAGATGTCATTGTCAGACATTTTCCAGATGTCAGACATGTAATCCAGATGTCAGACATGTAATCCAGATGTCATTGTCAGACATGTAATCCAGATGTCAGACATGTAATCCATATGTCATTGTCAGACATGTAATCCAGATGTCAGACATGTAGTCCAGATGTCAGACATGTAATCAAGATGTCAGACATGTAATCCAGATGTCAGACATGTAATTAAGATGTCAGACATGTAATCCAGATGTCAGACATGTAATCCAGATGTCATTGTCAGACATGTAATCCAGATGTCAGACATGTAATCCAGATGTCATTGTCAGACATGTAATCCAGATGTCAGACATGTAATCCAGATGTCAGACATGATGTCAGACATGTAATCCAGATGTCAGACATGTAATCCAGATGTCATTGTTAGACATGTAATCCAGATGTCAGACATGTAATCCAGATGTCATTGTCAGACATGTAATCCAGATGTCAGACATGTAATCCAGATGTCATTGTCAGACATGTAATCCAGATGTCAGACATGTAATCCAGATGTCATTGTCAGACATGTAATCCAGATGTCAGACATGTAATCCAGATGTCATTGTCAGACATGTAATCCAGATGTCATTGTCAGACATGTAATCCAGATGTCAGACATGTAATCCAGATGTCATTGTCAGACATGTAATCCAGATGTCAGACATGTAATCCAGATGTCATTGTCAGACATGTAATCCAGATGTCAGACATGTAATCCAGATGTCATTGTCAGACATGTAATCCAGATGTCAGACATGTAATCCAGATGTCATTGTCAGACATGTAATCCAGATGTCATTGTCAGACATGTAATCCAGATGTCAGACATGTAATCCAGATGTCATTGTCAGACATGTAATCCAGATGTCAGACATGTAATCCAGATGTCAGACATGTAATCCAGATGTCATTGTCAGACATGTAATCCAGATGTCAGACATGTAATCCAGATGTCATTGTCAGACATGTAATCCAGATGTCATTGTCAGACATGTAATCCAGATGTCAGACATGTAGTCCAGATGTCAGACATGTAATCTAGATGTCATTGTCAGACTCCTAACCAAGAGGTCAATGAGAAAATTGTTAGAAATGTCAATACATAGTATATAGTGAACTTATAGAAAGATGTTGGATGGGATGCACACTTTTGGCAGGATGTTTTGGTTTTTGTGTCTAATGTTGATGTTTTTCAGTTAAACCAAGCAGAAAATTTTTTAAATAATCTTTTTATTTTTTTCTTTATTCTGAAATAATTTGATACAAATATATATATTTTTGAAATATACCAGCCAAATCAAATTGTGGATTTAGCTCAGTTTCCTGTTCAACAAACAATCTTTAGTGACTTGCTGGGTTTAAAAAAAAAAAAAATTTTTTGAGTCTCCTGGCTGATTTCTTAGGTATCTCATTTTCTTGTAGAATTTTTGTGACATAAAACATTTAACAAGGCTGTTTTCCACCTTATGACATTACAGGATTTGTTCATGGAAATTAACAGCGATCCTTGTCATTTGTGGTGTGTTTGTTATAACACTATTTGGAAGACTGGTTATTCCTGTTGAAATACGAGAACCACTAGGCTTTGTATGTGACTGTGACCCAGTATTATATGTATGTCTGAGACGGTTGATTCAATTCCAAAGAAAAATGAATGAATTCCAGACTACAAACTTAGTATATTATAGGATTTACAATTGTATTCTATTCAAGTTTATGTGTTAAATGTCCTGAGGTCAGTGTTACAAAGTCCCTGTTGATAAAAGACGTAAAAACAAGTCCTATTATTGCTGGGAAAGCCTTGGGATATACAACTAGTGGGCTGACAATACAACTCTCTCTACTTTTACAGTGACGCTAGTGAACCTGACATTGGAACACCATTGGTGATCAGTGGCTATCCCAGGAAGAGGAGCTGGATTAGGATTCAGATGTACTGTTTTCTGGAATATTAGACATCAACAATATTCTGTGGAATTAAATTACCAGGAATTGTATCTATTGTTTGTGAATGGCAGTACCTGGAGTGTTGGTATATAGATATTTCCAGTATGATATCAAGGTAAGTACATTTATGTTAAAGTTTGTCCTTTCTTAAACTTTAAAGATTCATATGACATTTGAAATGGTTTAGGTACAGAGAAATGTTATCGGTTAGGATTGTGACAAAGATATAAATTCTAGATCATAAATTCTCTCATAACCATTAATTTGAAGTAATGACACTTGTATTTGCTAGGTCAAGTATTAATTGTATGCTCTAAAAGTGTTCTGTTTAAAAAGCAAAAGGCTATTGATGTCTTTGTGATGGCAGATCAGAGCGGTTATGATATAAATTGTTCTATAAAATATCCTGCCTTACAATATATAAAACAAAAATAACAATCATATTAACTTTTGCCTGCTGATCGAGAGAGTAACAATGCTTTGGTAATACTTACTGGGAACTGAAGTATGAAGAATGTCACAGGTTTACTTTACACACAATATACCCGGAAACATGTTCAGATAACCTTCATATGACCTTCACACGATATGTTGACATTATATAAGACCAGTTAGTGTAACGTGGTATTTAATTTCCTGTTTCAGAAGACTACCTTTATAAGTTGTTATACTCAGCTTATTTAGACGTGCAGTATAAGCTGTTATACTGTTAACATTTTTTTACTGTATTTAGACGAGCAGTATAAGCTGTTATACTGTAAACAGGTTTTTTACTGTATTTAGACGAGCAGTATAAGCTGTTATACTGTAAACAGGTTTTTACTGTATTTAGACGAGCAGTATAAGCTGTTATACTGTAAACAGGTTTTTACTGTATTTAGACAAGCAGTATAAGCTGTTATACTGTAAACAGTTTTTACTGTATTTAGATGAGCAGTATAAGCTGTTATACTGTAAACAGTTTTTTTTACTGTATTTAGACGAGCAGTATAAGCTGTTATACTGTAAACAGGTTTTTACTGTATTTAGACGAGCAGTATAAGCTGTTATACTGTAAACAGTTTTTTTTACTGTATTTAGACGAGCAGTATAGGCTGTTATACTGTAAACAGGTTTTTACTGTATTTAGACGAGCAGTATAAGCTGTTATACTGTAAACAGGTTTTTTACTGTATTTAGACGAGCAGTATAGGCTGTTATACTGTAAACAGGTTTTTACTGTATTTAGACGAGCAGTATAAGCTGTTATACTGTAAACAGGTTTTTACTGTATTTAGACAAGCAGTATAAGCTGTTATACTGTAAACAGGTTTTTTACTGTATTTAGACGAGCAGTATAAGCTGTTATACTGTAAACAGTTTTTTTTTACTGTATTTAGACGAGCAGTATAGGCTGTTATACTGTAAACAGGTTTTTACTGTATTTAGACGAGCAGTATAAGCTGTTATACTGTAAACAGGTTTTTTACTGTATTTAGACGAGCAGTATAAGCTGTTATACTGTAAACAGGTTTTTACTGTATTTAGATGAGCAGTATAGGCTGTTATACTGTAAACAGGTTTTTACTGTATTTAGACAAGAGCAGTATAAGCGAGCAGTATAGGCTGTTATACTGTAAACAGGTTTTTACTGTATTTAGACAAGCAGTATAAGCTGTTATACTGTAAACAGGTTTTTTACTGTATTTAGACGAGCAGTATAGGCTGTTATACTGTAAACAGGTTTTTACTGTATTTAGACAAGCAGTATAAGCTGTTATACTGTAAACAGGTTTTTACTGTATTTAGACGAGCAGTATAGGCTGTTATACTGTAAACAGGTTTTTACTGTATTTAGACTAACAGTATAAGCTGTTATACTGTAAACAGTTTTTTACTGTATTTAGATGAGCAGTATAGGCTGTTATACTGTAAACAGGTTTTTACTGTATTTAGACTAACAGTATAAGCTGTTATACTGTAAACAGGTTTTTACTGTATTTAGACGAGCAGTATAGGCTGTTATACTGTAAACAGGTTTTTACTGTATTTAGACAAGCAGTATAAGCTGTTATACTGTAAACAGTTTTTTACTGTATTTAGACGAGCAGTATAAGCTGTTATACTGTAAACAGTTTTTTACTGTATTTAGACTAACAGTATAAGCTGTTATACTGTAAACAGGTTTTTACTGTATTTAGACTAACAGTATAGGCTGTTATACTGTAAACAGGTTTTTACTGTATTTAGACTAACAGTATAGGCTGTTATACTGTAAACAGGTTTTTACTGTATTTAGACTAACAGTATAAGCTGTTATACTGTAAACATTTTCTTATTTGGTTAAATTTTACATCAAGCTTGAAAGTAGAGGAATATTTTATGACTTTATTCAGTCTGTCAGAAAAGTGAAAAAAAAAACCTCTCCAAAACTAACAAAACAGAGACCAAGTTATATAATAGGGATAGTGGTATATACAGGGCTGTACCACACAGTAACATTGGTAAAATCTGAGATATATAATAGGGATAGTGGCATATACAGGGCTGTACCACACAGTAACATTGGTAAAATCTGAGTTATATAATAGGGATAGTGGTATATACAGGGCTGTACCACACAGTAACATTGGTAAAATCTGAGATATATAATAGGGATAGTGGTATACACAGGGCTGTACCACATAGTAACATTGGTAAAATCTGAGATATATAATAGGGATAGTGGCATATACAGGGCTGTACCACACAGTAACATTGGTAAAATCTGAGATATATAATAGGGATAGTGGCATATACAGGGCTGTACCACACAGTAACATTGGTAAAATCTGAGATATATAATAGGAATAGTGGTATATACAGGGCTGTACCACACAGTAACATTGGTAAAATCTGAGTTATATAATAGGGATAGTGGTATATACAGGGCTGTACCACACAGTAACATTGGTAAAATCTGAGATATAAGTCATATACTGTAGGTGTTTTAGATCACACCTGATGTATTGATACAGTTCACAGCTGGTGATACCTGTCTACAGAATGTGGATTGCCTGCTGCTTCGTGTAGTGGATATATTTACTGTTGACAGTTTATTATCCTTAGTTGTATTAGAATTCTCAAGTCCATAGTGATCAACTGAATCAGAATTCACAAGTCCATAGTGATCGACTGAATCAGAATTTAATACCCCAGTTAATGATCTCTACAGACTTCTGTGGGGCTGTCCATCTGTCCATTGGTTTATAGAACATATACTTTTGTAGTAATTCATGTGTAGTCTCGAGGATTTGTACAAGTATCATGGAGAAAATGTGTGTACTAGAGGTGACATGTATTTCGACCTTCAGTCTGGTGTGCTATATCATGCAAAGTCTATAATACCTGGGGCAGTACCAGCTTGTGAAAATCTGTTGCACACTACAGGATGGTCACTTTGACCTATATCTTGGCAATTGACCTTCATGTAGTGACCTTTAATTGAGGAGCATTGGCTATATTTTAGATAAATAATGTGTTACATATATGCATGTACCAAAACTAGGTCACTTAGGAATTCATTTTGACCTTTGACCTTCATAGGGCATGTAATTAAGTTTTTAATTTTATGAAGATGAGGATACTAATTACAATAACAAGTTTTTATCTAGACCAGTACAAAATGTACATATTATTTCTGTGGAAGAGAAAGAAAGATATATGACAGAGTTCTCATGGTGTAGAATATAGTTTTGTTTGTGGTAGGTTTCAGGTTAAAGCTGTTGCTTCAGTAATTACTGCTACATGTGAATTGGTATAGGTAATGAGAGACAGTCGTTTGTCATTGTTATTTGTAATTAACATTATTACCTGTACTGGGCTACTGTAGAAATCAATCCATCACGAAGGACTTCAGTTGCCAAGCGTTAAGGTCTCTGCAGCGTCTTTATCACCATCCTTTCCCCTCTGGGTCACCGTTTCAAGGTGTTTGTGGGGCAGTAAGAAAGTATGACCGGTTCAAGGTGTTTGTGGAGCAGTAAGAAAGTATCACCGGTTCAAGGTGTTTGTGGGGCAGTAAGAAAGTATCACCCGTTCAAGGTGTTTGTGGGGCAGTAAGAAAGTATCACCGGTTCAAGGTGTTTGTGGGGCAGTAAGAAAGTATCACCGGTTCAAGGTGTTTGTGGGGCAGTAAAGAAAGTATCACCGGTTCAAGGTGTTTGTGGGGCAGTAAGAAAGTATCACCGGTTCAAGGTGTTTGTGGGGCAGTAAGAAAGTATCACCGGTTCAAGGTGTTTGTGGGGCAGTAATAAAGTATCACCGGTTCAAGGTGTTTGTGGGGCAGTAAGAAAGTATCACCGGTTCAAGGTGTTTGTGGGGCAGTAAGAAAGTATCACCGGTTCAAGGTGTTTGTGGGGCAGTAATAAAGTATCGGCTGCAGGTTGGTGATTTTTTTCTCCAGAAACCCTTGTCTTTCCTCCACCTTAAATGGTCATTAGTAGGACGTCAAGCAACAGTAAACAAAACTAATCCATCGGGCAGCTACAAAACATTTGGAAGCTAAAGACAATCACCCTCCTTGTGAAGTTTATACTTTAGTAAAGGTAGATTAAAAGAAATGGATATGTAACAGTGACTGAAAACTATCAGAAGAGGTGGGGGGGGGGGGGGGTTGTGCTCTGTTGAGAGTTATATGTTTTATTAGTGATGTCTAAAATGGGTAAGGTGATTTTAAGGACCATATAAGTTTATAAACTACAAAACAATAATGACATTGCTTATTGTTATATTGAACAGTTGTAATGTCACATGTGTCAATACATCCTGGTCTGAACTTCACCTAAACCAATTTGTATGTCATTTGTCTTCTCTTCAACATCTTTTTACTGGAAATTGGATGAAATACCTAGTTTCAATATACACAGGTAATTACACCTCCAAAGTGTGTTACAGATGACTTTCTAATAAGTATGATATGTTATAACATTCGGGTCAAGTTTCAAGGTCACAAAAAGGTAGTGATTGATCCTTTATATCAGGTCAAGGTCATATGTCAATGTCAAGCTGTATGTATGAATGTATGTATGGATGGATGGATGGATGGATGGATGGACGGACGGACGGACGGATGGACGGATCGTAATATTTCATCTGATGTTTGTCTTTGTAAAGATGTTTGATTCTGGACACACTCATGTGGATACTTTATAGAGTACATCCTGACATGTACAGTTAGGCTGGAGTGTTGGATGTTTACTCTCCTGATCTGTTTATATGTCACCATTTTAATGTCAAGCACTGTAGAGTGGTTTCCTTGAGTTTAGATAGAATGATACATAAATATTGTATAATGATGATTGTCATGAGACCATACCATTGACAGAGACGACATTCATGTACTGTAAAGCCTTGGACTGGACTGTGTCTATCTAGACATGCAGTACCAAATGTATTATGATGTGTTGTTATGACAAATTAATTTTCTTTGACGATGCAAACACTATCTACATGATAATAACATTCCTTTGTAACATATATTTGTAGTGTTCAGCATATTTTTCTTCTTTGTCAATTTTTTTCGCTGTTTTCTCAGATGAGAAAGTTTACCTGCAATTCCTGAAATTTTGCCTTGCCTAACAAATTCCTTTAATTTAGTTTAAGCTAATTTGCTTCTAGAAAGTCAATTAAATGTAATATCTATTAACTCATGTACAGTGTAACATGAGAAACTCTTTGTCCTGTAGGACATGGTTATTGTTCTCAACAATTATCATTGCTTCATTTGTCTCTGATTGGTATCTATCCACACCTGTGGAGGAGATCTGTGTGGGATGTATTTACATGGTCGAGTGACAATCATTGATTTGTATAGACTTTTCAGAACTGGGAGAGGTTCTGCTTGGTAACTCTGCAGTAATTAGACAGAGTTGAAGGGAAAGTAGACATAAAATATGTAGTGTTGACAATTTTTATTTCATCTTTGGTGGAGCAGACAAATATTATGTTACACCAAAACAGAAATAAATAATGTATGTACTGATTAGTGTTACAAAGCATGTAGGACATGGAGGTAGAAATTCCTGTCTGATGAGTGGGTATGGTGCTGATGTCAGTGAATACACATCTGTAACTGTGTCATCAAATGGAAAGACAACTGGGGAGGGGCAGGGAGGAAAGGTGGGGGGAGGCTGTAACATTTCTTTAGTATAGCAGAACCTGTCTTATCTGGACTGTAACAGTCCTTCAGTGCAACAGAACCTGTCTTATCTGGACTGTAAAAGTCCTTCAGTGCAACAGAACCTGTCTTATCTGGACTGTAACAGTCCATTAGTACAACAGAACCTGTCTAATCTGGACTGTACAGTCCATCAGTACAACAGAACCTGTCTAATCTGAACCGTACAGTCCATCAGTACAACAGAACCTGTCTTATCTGGACTGTACAGTCCATCAGTACAACAGAACCTGTCTTATCTGGACTGTAACAGTCCATTAGTACAACAGAACCTGTCTTATCTGGACCGTTATAGTCCTTCAGTGCAACAGAACCTGTCTTATCTGGACTGTAACAGTCCATTAGTACAACAGAACCTGTCTAATCTGGACTGTACAGTCCATTAGTATAGCAGAACCTGTCTAATCTGGACTGTACAGTCCATTAGTACAACAGAACCTGTCTAATCTGGACTGTACAGTCCATTAGTACAACAGAACCTGTCTAATCTGGACTGTAACAGGCCATTAGTACAACAGAACCTGTCTAATCTGGACTGTACAGTCCATTAGTACAACAGAACCTGTCTAATCTGGACTGTTACAGTCCTTCAGTGCAACAGAACCTGTCTTATCTGGACTGTAACAGTCCATCAGTACAACAGAACCTGTCTAATCTGGACTGTACAGTCCATCAGTACAACAGAACCTGTCTAATCTGGACTGTACAGTCCATCAGTACAACAGAACCTGTCTAATCTTGACTGTAACAGTCCATTAGTACAACAGAACCTGTCTAATCTGGACTGTACAGTCCATCAGTACAACAGAACCTGTCTAATCTGGACTGTAAGTCAGTCCTGGACTGTAGTCCATCAGTACAACAGAACCTGTCAGAACCTGTCTAATCTGGACTGTACAGTCCATCAGTACAACAGAACCTGTCTAATCTGGACTGTACAGTCCATCAGTACAACAGAACCTGTCTAATCTGGACTGTACAGTCCATCAGTACAACAGAACCTGTCTAATCTGGACTGTACAGTCCATCAGTACAACAGAACCTGTCTTATCTGGACTGTAACAGTCCATCTGTACAACAGAACCTGTCTTATCTGGACTGTACAGAACAACAGAACCTGTCTAATCTGGACTGTACAGTCCATCAGTACAACAGAACCTGTCTTATCTGGACTGTAACAGTCCTTCAGTACAACAGAACCTGTCTAATCTGGACTGTACAGTCCATCAGTACAACAGAACCTGTCTAATCTGGACTGTAACAGTCCATCAGTACAACAGAACCTGTCTAATCTGGACTGTACAGTCCATCAGTACAACAGAACCTGTCTAATCTGGACTGTAACAGTCCATCAGTACAACAGAACCTGTCTTATCTGGACTGTACAGTCCATCAGTACAACAGAACCTGTCTAATCTGGACTGTACAACAGAACCTGTCTATCTGGACTGTACAGTCCATTTAGTACAGAACCTGTCTTCTCTGGACTGTAACAGTCCTTCAGTACAACAGAACCTGTCTAATCTGGACTGTAATCCATACACAGAACCTGTCTTATCTGGACTGTACAATCAGTAAACTGTCTAATCTGGACTGTACAGTCCAATCTGGACTGTACAGTCCATCAGTACAACAGAACCTGTCTTATCTGGACTGTAACAGTCCATCTGTACAACAGAACCTGTCTTATCTGGACTGTACAGTCCATTAGCAGAACCTGTTTATCTGACATCCTTCAAAACCTGTCTTCTCTGGAAAGTCATAGTCTTTTAAATGTCCTCAATTGTGATTATAACTTATAGTCCTTCATCACAATTTGATTATAATTACACAATGACGGCAGAAATTAAATCTTTAATTGTCCATATTGTCAATATATTAGTGGATTGTAACATGTAAGATTGATGTTTAGTGGTTAAAAAAACATTCATTTGTGTGCAGGTTGAGACATCTCATAACCTCAACAAAAAGCATAGAAAACTTTTAAATGTCCTCATATTGTATTTAAAGTTTAACTTATTCCTTCAAAGAAGACACAATCTTATATTATGAAATCCTGGTTTACTTGTTATACTTGATAAATTTAAAACTTCTCTATATTAAAGATTCTATGATAGGAAATGTGAAAGGTTATATTGTAATGGGTTCTAACACCATACACAAGAGCCAACCAGATTTTCTGTGTTTTTCAATTTGTTTAACCTTTTCTTAAATACACCATTGATCTTTCTACAAGTAATGTCTGATCTGAGGAGAAATGGGAGTTGGTTAAATTAGTATAGATGTAATTGAAGTTTATAGAATAGAGCCAATCCTGAAATGTCGCATGTGTAGACTATAGGATTCCGGATGAGGGTAGCAAATGATTGTATAAATATGGGTCCCTGGACACATTTGATGCTAAATATTAGGTAAATCGTGGGCGACTTGTATCTACGTTATATAACACGAGTCTTTTGCTTACCAGATATACAGGTGACTCAGGAAGATAGAAATGTAGAAACAAAATATTTGTAGTCAGTGTTTGTCACATACATCACAAGTCATTGTAAATTTTGATTTTTCTATTTCATTTCTAACGATGTAGTTAACACTTTTAATGACATGTATATATGTATATAGAACTATTTATATTTACAAAGGATATCTAGATGGAAATGATGGTCAAATATTGATGATAAATAAAGTATCTATTTTATGGTATAATGATGGCCCAACAATTGATAGAGAAATTGCTGACCTTTAGTTTCACCTGATGTCCAGGTGTTTCTGATGGTAGATTATCACAGCCTAAGGACAGGTAGTTTACACACACAGCAGTGGACATCTTATTACAATAAACAGGTAGTTTACACACACAGCAGTAGACATCTTGTTACAATAAACAGGTAGTTTACACACACAGCAGTGGACATCTTGTTACAATAAACAGGTAGTTTACACACACAGCAGTGGACATCTTGTCACAATAAACAGTTAGTTTACACACACAGCAGTGGACATCTTGTTACAATAAACAGGTAGTTTACACACACAGCAGTGGACATCTTGTTAAACAGTACACACACAGCAGTGGACATCTTGTTACACAATACACACACAGCAGTGGACATCTTGTTACAATAAACAGTTAGTTTACACACACAGCAGTGGACATCTTGTTACAATAAACAGGTAGTTTACACACACAGCAGTGGTTATATGACACACACAGCAGTGGACATCTTGTTAATAAACAGGTTACACACACAGCAGTTACATCTTGTCAGTACCCACACACAGCAGTGGACATATACACACACACAGCAGTGGACATCTTGTTACCATAAACAGGGGTTATATGATCAATTAAAATTACATAGTGTCAGTACCCTATACACAGACTTAAACTTAAGGCTGTAGGCTGATATACCATTCCAGGATTTTGTGTTACTAGTACTGCAGGTTTTTTCGTTTTAAAAAAGTCTGCTTGAAATTAATGAGTTTGTGTTGTTAGGTATGGAGTCCGCTTGGTGTTTTTGTTACCAGTTTCATATATCAGCAACAAGTGCAGCACACACAGAATGATGGAGACTATTATTTGGTGCTAGACATGTATTGTTATTTCTATAGCAGTCGGAATCTCAGAAACATTCAGAAACCGATTTAAAAATCAATATCTTATTGTCAACTTCCATTTTCAGTGCAATACATACACTGAACATAGATTCCGAATGTCAACAGATTTCCGTACCATGCTACATCAGTGCATAAAAAGTTCATTTGAAGAAATAATGTAGCTTGTCTGTATAAACTAGATATTGTTGGAATGGAATTTAGATGTGTTGAGTGAAGTGAAGCACCAGACAATCCTAAGACAAAAGACTGGGGGCTTTCCTTCTTATTTAATCTACACTGTTCCTTTGACATTTAATTCTTGAGGAATGTTACCCCAAGTTTTATAATAATAGAATGCCTTTGTGCAAGTCTGAGCTTTTCTCATTTTGTTGAGGACAAAGCAAGACATATTCTCCTCCTCTCATATCCTTGAGTTGGTAGTGAGACATATTCTTCTCTCATATCCTTGAGTTGGTAGTGAGACATATTCTCCTTCTCTCATATCCTTGAGTTGGTAGGGAGACACATTCTCCTTCTCTCATATCCTTGAGTTGGTAGTGAGACACATTCTCCTTCTCTCATATCCTTGAGTTGGTAGTGAGACACATTCTCCTTCTCTCATATCCTTGAGTTGGTAGTGAGACACATTCTCCTTCTCTCATATCCTTGAGTTGGTAGTGAGACACATTCTCCTTCTCTCATATCCTTGAGTTGGTAGGGAGACACATTCTCCTTCTCTCATATCCTTGAGTTGGTAGGGAGACACATTCTCCTTCTCTCATATCCTTGAGTTGGTAGGGAGACACATTCTCCTTCTCTCATATCCTTGAGTTGGTAGTGAGACACATTCTCCTTCTCTCATATCCTTGAGTTGGTAGGGAGACACATTCTCCTTCTCTCATATCCTTGAGTTGGTAGTGAGACATATTCCCCTCCTCCTTCTCTCATATCCTTGAGTTGGTAGGGAGACACATTCTCCTTCTCTCATATCCTTGAGTTGGTAGGGAGACACATTCTCCTTCTCTCATATCCTTGAGTTGGTAGTGAGACACATTCTCCTTCTCTCATATCCTTGAGTTGGTAGGGAGACACATTCTCCTTCTCTCATATCCTTTATTTGGTAGGGAGACACATTCTCCTTCTCTCATATGCTTGAGTTGGTAGTGAGACATATTCTCCTTCTCTCATATCCTTGAGTTGGTAGTGAGACATATTCCCCTCCTCCTTCTCTCATATCCTTGAGTTGGTAGTGAGACACATTCTCCTTCTCTCATATCCTTGAGTTGGTAGGGAGACATTCTCCTTCTCTCATATCCTTGAGTTGGTAGGGAGACACATTCTCCTTCTCTCATATCCTTGAGTTGGTAGTGAGACACATTCTCCTTCTCTCATATCCTTGAGTTGGTAGTGAGACACATTCTCCTTCTCTCATATCCTTGAGTTGGTAGTGAGACACATTCTCCTTCTCTCATATCCTTGAGTTGGTAGGGAGACACATTCTCCTTCTCTCATATCCTTGAGTTGGTAGGGAGACACATTCTCTTTCTCTCATATCCTTGAGTTGGTAGTGAGACACATTCTCCTTCTCTCATATCCTTGAGTTGGTAGTGAGACACATTCTCCTTCTCTCATATCCTTGAGTTGGTAGGGAGACACATTCTCCTTCTCTCATATCCTTGAGTTGGTAGTGAGACACATTCTCCTTCTCTCATATCCTTGAGTTGGTAGTGAGACATATTCTCCTTCTCTCATATCCTTTATTTGGTAGGGAGACACATTCTCCTTCTCTCATATCCTTGAGTTGGTAGGGAGACATATTCCCCTTCTCCTTCTCTCATATCCTTGAGTTGGTAGTGAGACACATTCTCCTTCTCTCATATCCTTGAGTTGGTAGTGAGACACATTCTCCTTCTCTCTATCCTTGAGTTGGTAGTGAGACACATTCCCCTTCTCCTTCTCTCATATCCTTGAGTTGGTAGTGAGACATATCTCCTTCTCTCATATCCTTGAGTTGGTAGTGAGACACATTCTCCTTCTCTCATATCCTTGAGTTGGTAGGGAGACACATTCCCCTCCTTTCATATTGTTGAGGTGAGGCTGGCTTGATTTTAATCAAGTATTTTTTTCTCTGACAGAATATTCCAGTATAATTATGTCAATGCTTCTCTCATATCTTTGAGGGCTTATACACTAAAACTTATAACAATGTGAATAAATTGTCAACTATTTCTCATGTTACATAAAAATCTACCCATATTTACCATATATAAGATCCCAAGTCTTTTTTTATATGTAATAAAGTAGTATTTACTATTATCTAAGTCGATATCAAATGAAGTATGTATGTAAATGTTGTCTGCGTATATCGTCGTAAATGTCCTGTAAGGTACTCGGTAATGTGTCTCAGTATTCATTAACACACTTCACCTATTGTATACTGTGCTTCCATTAATATTGTACACATTGCAATGTTTTCATACATTATGACCACGAATAAAGCAAATATTGTTGTGACTTTTATCACCTCCCATTTTACTACGGAATGTTGTTTTCTGTTGATCAGTGTAAAGAGGAGATTCATCACAGGTGGGTAAGGCTGCATTATATCTTTTCATCATTCTACATTGAACTGTCTTACTCTGGAGTGTTAAGAAATCTTTGTGTGGAGAAAATATTTGCATGTTTGAAGCAGGTATATATATATGATTAGCTCTATACAATGTAAAACTTCCTACGTCCTTGACTTATATACATACTTTGAGTGAAATTTGAAGCAGCCGGGTACTGCTATTTATAGAATGATTTTAATCTAAATAATAGGTTAATATTTAGGACAGGTTGAATTAATGTCTTTAGATCAATATGACATTTTCGCTGATAGTCTTAGCTTAGACCTGGACAATGAAATATTGGAGTCTTAAGTCTTGAAATAGTAGCTGTTCGTGACAAGTTGTGGATATAAAAATCCTGGAATGTCTATCGTCTGTACAGAGCTTGTAGATTGATTATTCTGGAACATTGTTGTAGTGTAAATCATAAGTTTGGAGATCTACTACTCCTGTCTGTAATGTTCTATCATAACAGACATGCACCTCTATTGGTCACATGGAAAAAACCCTTACAGACGTGCACCTCTATTGGTCACATGGAAAAAACCCTTACAGACGTGCACCTCTATTGGTCACATGGAAAAAACCCTTACAGACATGCACCTCTATTGGTGATATGGAAAAAAACCCTTACAGACATGCACCTTTATTGGTGATATGGAAAAAACCCTGACAGACATGCACCTTTATTGGTGATATGGAAAAAAAAACCTTTCAGACATGCACCTTTATTGGTGATATGGGAAAAACCTTACAGACATGCACCTCTATTGGTGATATGGGAAAAACCTTAGACATGCACCTCTATTGGTGATATGGGAAAAACCTTACAGACATGCACCTCTATTGGTCACATGGAAAAAACCCTGACAGACATGCACCTCTATTGGTGATATGGAAAAAAACCCTTACAGACATGCACCTTTATTGGTGATATGGAAAAAAAAACCTTTCAGACATGCACCTTTATTGGTGATATGGGAAAAACCTTACAGACATGCACCTCTATTGGTGATATGGGAAAAACCTTACAGACATGCACCTTTATGGGTGATATGGAAAAAACCCTGACAGACATGCACCTCTGTTGGTGATATGGAAAAAAACCCTTACAGACATGCACCTTTATTGGTGATATGGAAAAAAAAACCTTTCAGACATGCACCTTTATTGGTGATATGGGAAAAACCTTACAGACATGCACCTCTATTGGTGATATGGGAAAAACCTTACAGACATGCCCCTTTATGGGTGATATGGAAAAAACCCTGACAGACATGCAACTCTATTGGTGATATGGGAAAAACCTTACAGACATGCACTTTTATTATGCCCCCGCCATTTATGGCCGGGGGCATATAGCGTTGCCCATGTCCGTCCGTCCCGTCCCGTCCCATCGTGTCGCGTCCCGTCCCGTCCCGTCCCGTCCCAAATCAGTATATACCACCTAACAACTTCATTCAGAAGGCAATTTTCATGAAACTTCATACAAATATCAAGTACGGAAAGACCTCATGCAGTTTTGAATTTCTCGGCATTCTATAAAAAGATGGCCACCAGGGGGAGATAACTCAAAAAAGAGGAACATCATCTTATTTCTACATAATTTGGTACTTGTGGGTTTTAAGGCATAAGGAACTAATATACTCCCTCATTTTTTCCAGAGAACAAAATTCCAAATTCATGTACGTTAAATCAACTTGTCAATTTAAGTATGAAACTTAAGTTGTACATAGTTGCATACAAATTAACAAAATCATCTCTTTCGGACCTTTCACTATTATTTCACATGGTGGGGGGGGGGGGGGGGACATGTCTTACAGACATTTTCTAGTTGGTGTTATGAAGAAAACCCTGACAGACATGCTCACTACTGTTACTATGAGAAACAGTTTAACACTCCTTCCCAACATAACCTGTTTATGTAGGTATTTTCCTCATCACATTTTATAACTGAATTAGCGTTATTGGTGAGGTGATGTGTACCCCTATTAACATTCTTGCTGTCTATATACCCTCTTTGTTTTGTATAAAATATTTACTCATTTTTCGTGCTATTGGATAACCTATGTCAATCTAGAAGAATTTCCAAGTTTTTCGGAAATACTACAGGACACACAAAATTACCAAATATTTTGGGTGGGTGTTACACATTTAAATGTCATGACTCTGTGTTGTTGACCTCAAATTGGTATTTTGGGTATTGTCAGAATGTCACATTCTTTGGTATTATACACTGGGTGACATTACAAAACATACTGAGTCTTACAGGCAACCCTCTGTGGTAGACCATTCAGTGAATGACATTACGTGATGTTTAGTATTACAGGTTAGAATGTCACATTGTGGTATTCTACAGTGAGTGACATTATGTGATATTTAGTATTACAGGTTAGAATGTCACATTGTGGTATACTACAGTGAGTGACATTATGTGATATTTAGTATTACAGGTTAGAATGTCACATTGTGGTATACTACAGTGAGTGACATTACGTGATATTTAGTATTACAGGTTAGAATGTCACATTGTGGTATACTACAGTGAGTGACATTACGTGATATTTAGTATTACAGGTTAGAATGTCACATTGTGGTATACTACAGTGAGTGACATTATGATGTATATGTCACATTGTGGTATACTACAGTGAGTGACATTGTGTGATATTTAGTATTACAGAATGTCACATTGTGGTATACTACAGTGAGTGACATTGTGTGATATTTAGTATTACAGGTTAGAATGTCACATTGTGGTATACTACAGTGAGTGACATTACGTGATATTTAGTATTACAGGTTAGAATGTCACATTGTGGTATACTACAGTGAGTGACATTACGTGATATTTAGTATTACAGGTTAGAATGTCACATTGTGGTATACTACAGTGAGTGACATTACGTGATATTTAGTATTACAGGTTAGAATGTCACATTGTGGTATACTACAGTGAGTGACATTGTGTGATATTTAGTATTACAGGTTAGAATGTCACATTGTGGATACTACAGTGAGTGACATTGTGTGAGTGACATTGTGTGATATTTAGTATTACAGGTTAGAATGTCACATTGTGGTATACTACAGTGAGTGACATTGTGTGATATTTAGTATTACAGGTTAGAATGTCACATTGTGGTATACTACAGTGAGTGACATTGTGTGATATTTAGTATTACAGGTTAGAATGTCACATTGTGGTATACTACAGTGAGTGACATTACGTGATATTTAGTATTACAGGTTAGAATGTCACATTGTGGTATACTACAGTGAGTGACATTGTGTGATATTTAGTATTACAGGTTAGAATGTCACATTGTGGTATACTACAGTGAGTGACATTATGTGATATTTAGTATTACAGGTTAGAATGTCACATTGTGTCACATTGTGGTAGTGAGTGACATTAACTGATATTTTGAGTATTACATGTCAGACATTGTGGTATACTACAGTGAGTGACATTGTGTGATATTTAGTACATTGTGTATGCTACACATTGTGTGTACAGTGAGTGACATTGTGATTTCTGTGTGTGGTACCCAACAGTGAGTGACATTACAGGTATTACATTAGAATGTCACATTGTGGTATACTACAGTGAGTGACATTACGTGATGTTTAGTATTACAGGTTAGAATGTGGTATACTTGTGTGATATTTATACATTTAGAATGTCACATAATACATTGTGTGATACCATACAGTCAGTGACATTACCAGATGTTTTCAGCATCACATTTCCAAATGTCACTCTGTGGTATACCCAATAGTGGGTGACATTACCAGATGTTTTCAGCATCACATTTCTGAATGTTACTCTGTGGTATACCCTTCAGTGAGTGACATTACGTGATGTTTTCAGCATCACATTTCCAAATGTCACTCTGTGTTATACCCAATAGTGAGTGACATTATGTGATATTTTCAGCATCACATTTCCAAATGTCACTCTGTGTTATACCCAATAGTGGGTGACATTACCAGATGTTTTCAGCATCACATTTCTGAATGTTACTCTGTGGTATACCCAATAGTGGGTGACATTACCAGATATTTTCAGCATCACATTTCCGAATGTCACTCTGTGGTATACCCAATAGTGAGTGACATTAGGTGATGGGTATTGTATAGTGGTGTATCACACTGTTGTTACCCTACATTGAATGTTAGAGACATGTTGAAGAGCCACTATCAGTAGAGAGTGTCCTCACACTAATCAGTTGTTCCACAGCGAGAGGATGTCCAACAAGGGATTTAACACAGTGTATCTGATATCGCGGGTGTATTGGCCTGCATACCTGTGTGCTATACTGCTGATTACAGGTATGCCAGGTGGACCGTTCACTGTGACATCACAACATTTACCTGTGCTTCCACGTTTACCAGTATGACTTATATATAGACACAATTTTGTATTTAACTTCGTGTCTGTTTTGTAACAAACAACAATTCTGGGAGGATTACTTTTGAATGGGTGTAACTTGTGTTGGTGTGAAGTTTACAGGTGTATGTACCTGTGGAAGTTAACGAGTTGTCTACGGATGTGTGAGAGGCTGATGAATTTACTTATGGTTAACATCTTTATTTCTCAACTTTTTAACTTCGGATGACTGGATTAATGTCATTGGATCTTTAGAGACGACACTGACTATATAGCAGGTATGTACAGATCAATACTTGTCTCTTTTAAAAAGTTAACTTTTAGCTGACCAGGTAACAGTGATGATACTTGCCCATTAGGGTCCCATTCTTACGATACTGTTTCTAAACAGGAGATTTATCTGACGATGTATACAATAAGAGTCAGATTTAGGAATTGTAGGTCTGTGGACCTGTAAGATAATAAAGATACATAGATTTAATAAGGTACTAGGTAAGAGATGACAAAATGTTATAATTTTGATTAGGTTTTAGAGATACTCAGATATATTGTAAAAGACTTCCATGTTCAGTGTACTGGTTAGGTGGCTTGTCATGGTAGACTTTTTAAAAGATAAAAGTTTGTAACTAGTCAAGGTTCTATACCACAACACTAACAATACTCTTATATTGCTATTATTGACCTGTGTAATATACTCAGGTAGGATGTCACCTGTAATCTAAACACCTGTAATCTACACACCTGTTGATAAAGGTAAACTTCTCCAGGTCATTTTATATTAAAAATCGGGCAACATATTGCTGTATATATAATTTGGAAATATACATTCTATTGAACGGATAGCTTTGTCACTGTTTATATTTAATAATCACTTTAAAAACATACTGTATTTTATCTGGCAGGTTTCCTTCATAAATTTGAATTGTTCTGTATGATATAATTCATTGTAGTGTTAATGTGTTAGTAAATAACTGCTTCAGTATGTTATAATCATTTGTCTGGTAATTGTATACGTAACCCTGCTGAACTCAGACAGATGTGACCTCTGTGTCATTTGGTTGGAAATATCGCAACAAAATAATGGGGATCAGACAACTTAGTGCTACAACTTTAAACCACATCAGGATGTCAGCAAATGTACAATGGGGTTAGTGAGTAGGCCTGCCTCATATGTCATAAAGGAGAACTCCATATCTTGTATGTAATACTGGAGTTCTCCATATCTTGCTTGTAAAACTGCAGAACTCCATATCTTGTTTGTAAAACTGCAGAACTCCATATCTTGTTTATAAAACTGCAGAACTCCATATCTTGATTGTAATACTGCAGAATTCCATATCTTGTATGTAATACTAGAGAACTCCATATCTTGTATGTAATACTGGAGACCTCCATATCTTGTTTGTAAAACTGCAGAACTCCATATCTTGTATGTAATACTAGAGAACTCCATATCTTGTTTGTAATACTGGAGACCTCCATATCTTGTATGTAATACTGCAGAACTCCATATCTTGTTTGTAATACTGCAGAATTCCATATCTTGTATGTAATACTAGAGAACTCCATATCTTGTATGTAATACTGGAGACCTCCATATCTTGTTTGTAAAACTGCAGAACTCCATATCTTGTATGTAATACTGCAGAACTCCATATCTTGTATG
This sequence comes from Ylistrum balloti, assembly GCF_031769215.1. Taxonomy (NCBI): domain Eukaryota; kingdom Metazoa; phylum Mollusca; class Bivalvia; order Pectinida; family Pectinidae; genus Ylistrum; species Ylistrum balloti. The sequence continues at coordinate 383,708 of NW_026781931.1, read as the reverse complement.
TAATACTGGAGACCTCCATATCTTGTTTGTAAAACTGCAGAACTCCATATCTTGTTTATAATACTGCAGAACTCCATATCTTGTATGTAATACTGCAGAACTCCATATCTTGTATGTAATACTGGAGAACTCCATATCTTGTTTGTAAAACTGCAGAACTCCATATCTTGTTTATAATACTGCAGAACTCCATATCTTGTATGTAATACTGCAGAACTCCATATCTTGTATGTGATACTGGTGAACTGGATATCTTATTTATTATACTGGGGACATTCATATTTCATGTAATACTGGAGAATTCTGACCCAAGTTCACAGTTGCAGGGCTTCATGATAATGGGAAAAAATCCTGTTTTTAGCTGAGTTCCAATTTTTTCAGCAAAACAGTGATTGAAGGCACAGAGCGTGAATGTGACAAATGAAGCATCAAATTTAAACAGATTTCATATGTAGATTCCAGTTAAATTTTGAGTTTGTTTAGAAAAACACCACTACAGGCAAGTGGCCACATTATCATATGAAGGTATTGTGTTGTCTAAAACACATTTAGGTCATGTGATCTATATTTAGATTATTTGTTTTCCTTAATGTATTTAGGTCATTTATTATTTGTAACATGTTTAAGTCATGTATTCTCTGTAACATATGTAGGTCACATGATCTCTGTAACTTAGTTTGAACTGCATTCTGATTGGCATTGGAAGTGTATTTTCTACGTTGTTTTTCTGTCTGATATTGATAATGTACCTCCAAACATGAAAAAACACAATTAATGAAATTACTCGATTGACCTGAGGTCTGATAAGCTTTGTCTACTGTGATCCCTAATCGAAAGCCAAAATGTAAACAGAAAACAGAACTGGTTGAGGTCACAGACACAAGGGGGTGATCATCAGCTGTAGACTGACAGTATATTATTGTAGTTATGCTTCAGGTCTGTTTTTGGCACACTACATAGCTTAGCTACAGTTGCATGGCAATGAATCACCCCAGTCAGATTGTCCAGCACCCAGACATTCACATCAGCTAGTTCTCACCAAATTCTGTCAGTTTCATTCACAACCTGGTCAGTGACATTCTGTTAGGTTGATGCCAATTTCTCGGTGCCAACCTCATTTCAGTGTAGGAAGGGATGTAAACTGATTTGAATTTGACTAGTGATATAGTCCGGGTTACCTACATGCCAAGGAGGAGGTGTCAACCATTGTCTGAATATAGCCGTCATTATCAGCACTTTCTACATGTACTTGTCGTGTGCCACGTGTACTTTCCAAACTTTACAAATGAAATATCAAAATTCTGCTAATAGATCTATATCTATGTCACACTACAACAATACAGATCGTAAAAATAAATTCAGATTGTCCAAGATCAGTAGACATGTGAAGTTTTTGTCATACAAAGAGCTGCTTACTGGTCATACTTAAAATAAGGGAAAGGTTGAACTCTGCCATAAGGTGAGGTTCTCTTTCTGCTTTTCATAGATGTAGTCTTCAAACATAACATTTCTACAGAAACATGACCATCTACTGGGAAAATTAAATTAATTTGCCATTTGTTTTCCTTTGTGTTACAAAAATCATTGATTCAGCAAAACTGTTCAGAAAATCAAAGTGAAAGAAATGTTCTATCAGCATACGATGAAACTTTTCAGGTACAATGTATATGTTGTGGTTCCTTAAACTGGTTTATTCTGTTAAAACAGCAAGATTTGCTTCCATCCAACTTTTTAGTTCTTCTGTTGCCAATGATTGAATGTGGAGGAATGGTGAGGGGTGTTGTAACACAGGAACACTAAATTTACTTTTGTTTTAATTTTAGATTTAAGTGAGAGCTCATCTTTCCCATTACACAGGAACACATCTGATTTCATTTTCAAAATTGAGAGAGGAAAATTAATAAATTGGAAGCTGCAGTCAAAATTATTAATGTAAAAATTCATTGTTTGAATTTGGTTTGTCTTTGTGTGTATACAGAAATTTATTGACAACCATTGATGTACTGTAGTGTTGTGACAGTGTTTGTTATACTGTTCACAGAAGAGTTTTCTTCCTTTAGTGACATTGACTTGATTGAGTCAAAAGACTCCATGTGTCTAAAAAATTAGGATTGATTCACTTTTAGGAAAAGCTGTCAAAGTTGAAGGTCATGGTTAGAGATAATTATTTGTTGGACAAGACAGTAACTCCTTGGTTATTGATAGACATGACGGTTGTATTAGATCTCCAGCGTTAGAGGGTTCTGTGGCAAAAGTCAAACATTAGCTCACAGAAGCCATTTATCATCTTCAAACAACCCATCTAATTGTACAACGAGAGATGATAATGATAGTACACTTTGGCAGAAGAATTCTCGGCTTCCTCAGAGAAATATTTTTATTGATACCTAAGCATGTTTTACAATTAATGTGTTTATGTTTCAGATATTATGCAAATCAAACATGTATGTGATGTCTACAGAAATCATTGGGATTTTAGATTAGCAAATAAAAATGTTTTTGATTAAATGAATAAATAAAATCAATAGATTAAATAAATACTAGATTATGTCCATGTAGCCGTAACTAACAAGCTGTAGTGTCACAGTTTATACAAAAGGACCAAATTTGCTTTCCATACAAATGATACGTTACTGAAACACAATAATTAGATATTTCCTAGATGAAAACAAAAGCAGATGTGATGGAATGAAAGTGATGTTCTGACCTCTGATTGTCTGTTGAGCTAAAATTAAGTACTCTGTTCCACGAATGATGATTTTATCAAGAAATTGTTGGGTTATGATATTGCCCACATGTCCCGGGAGTAAGATTCAAACTTTTATATGATTAGGAAAGGTCTACATCATCTACTGGTAGAGGTAGAGAATCGTGTGTATTAGCAATTTGCTGTGGTATTATGAGCAATATAAATACTTCATCATCCCGGGCAGAACTGTGACAGTCTTGGTTTGAGAATTGTTGTGTACAACATTTAATGGACATCTGCAGACTTCAGACCAACAGACAGTGACTCTACAGAACAACAGACAGTAACTCTACAGAACAACAGACAGTGACTCTACAGAACAACAGACAGTAACTCTACAGAACAACAGACAGTGACTCTACAGAACAACAGACAGTAACTCTACAGAACAACAGACAGTGACTCTACAGAACAACAGACAGTAACTCTACAGACCAACAGACAGTAACTCTACAGAACAACACACAGTAACTCTACAGAACAACAGACAGTAACTCTACAGAACAACAGACAGTGACTCTACAGAACAACAGAAAGTGACTCTACAGAACAACAGACAGTGACTCTACAGAACAACAGACAGTACTTCTACAGAACAACAGACAGTGACTCTACAGAACAACAGACAGTGACTCTACAGAACAACAGACAGTAACTCTACAGAACAACAGACAGTAACTCTACAGAACAACAGACAGTAACTCTACAGAACAACAGACAGTAACTCTACAGAACAACAGACAGTGACTCTACAGAACAACAGAGAGTGAATCTACAGAACAACAGACAGTTTCTCTACGGAACAACAGACAGTAACTCTACAGAACAACAGACAGTCGCTCTACAGAACAACTAGACAGTGACTCTACAGAACAACAGACAGTAACTCTACAGAACAACAGACAGTGACTCTACAGAACAACAGACAGTGACTCTACAGAACAACAGACAGTGACTCTACAGAACAAAAGACGGTAACTCTACAGAACAACAGACAGTAACTCTACAGAACAACAGACAGTAACTCTACAGAACAACAGACAGTAACTCTACAGAACAACAGACAGTGACTCTACAGAACAACAGACAGTAACTCTACAGAACAACAGATAGTGACTCTACAGAACAACAGACAGTAACTCTACAGAACAACACACAGTGACTCTACAGAACAACAGACAGTAACTCTACAGAACAACAGACAGTGACTCTACAGAACAACATACAGTAACTCTACAGAACAACAGACAGTAACTGTACAGAACAACAGACAGTAACTCTACAGAACAAAAGTGACTGTACAGAACAACAGACATTAACTCTACAGACCAACAGACGGTAACTCTATAGAACAACACACAGTAACTCTACAGAACAACAGACAGCAACTCTACAGAACAACATAAAAGTGACTCTACAGAACAACAGACAGTGAATCTACAGAACAACAGACAGTAACTCTACAGACCAACAGACAGTGACTCTACAGAACAACAGACAGTGACTCCACAGACCAACAGACAGTGACTCTACAGAACCACAGGCAGTGACTCTACACAACAACAGAAAGTGACTTTACAGAACAACAGACAGTGACTCTACAGAACAACAGAAAGTGACTCTACAGAACAACAGACAGTAACTCTACAGAACAACAGTCTACCTTATACATTATACTGTGTATCTTGTGGGAGTCATTATCATTCATTGTTTTTTGTTGTTTAGTATGGTATTGACCCCTAGTATTTATGTTAGTGTTTCAAATTTCCATGTATATGTTACAACTAGGTCAGTTATAATTCTTTCAAAATTATCTATATTTCTTCTAATGATGCTATTTTGGGAAGCTTACAATAAGGTAATATATATCCTTTAACCAGCTAAGGAATAAAACTAGAGGTTATAAGATTAATCAGAGAACATGTGATTAAAAACACAGGTCACATATATGATTAGCCTGCCATGGTAAGCTATTCAAATTGACCTATGTCCTTGGTTCATCCATCCATAAACACATCTTATTATTATTATTTCTTGAGAAGTATTAAATGGATCTTTCTCAGATTTCATGTGAAATTGCTTGTTAGTACCTGGTTGTGCCTGTTTTGGGACTGATCAGAAAACAAAATGGCTAACAGATGGATGGCCATCTTGGATTTTGACAATGGAAAGTTGTCTTCACTACTTCTGGAGAAATACTGAAAAGATCTTTCACAAATTTTATATGTGTGTTCCCCTTGGTCCCTAGTTGTGTTTTTTTTTTATTTGAAACTGATAAAACAATGAAAGTGACTTACTGGATGCCATCTTAGATTTTTACTATCAAAGTGTGTTATTGCAACTTTTTGAAAAGTACTAATTTCAAGTGTATGTTTCCCATGGTCCCTAGCCCCATTTGAATTTTTGAACTGGTCAGAAAAAAAAAAAAAATGGCAGACAGGCAACCATTTTGGATTTTGCATTGAAAGATTAGTATCACTTTTTCTAAAGAGTAATTTTTCAAATTTCATATAATTAAAAGCATTAACAGAGGAAAGAAGGGAAAAGATTAAACTTTTAAAGAAAAACATAAAGGTCAATGATAGGCAACAACATCTCTCTTGGATCTCTTGATAACTGAAAAATCATCTTGTTATACCTTAGGTCAAAGTTCACATCCATTAGATCAAAGATGATGAGACTCAACCCAGGGGATGTAAGATGAATTCAGGGGTTATGAGCTGAAACAGGATTGTGAGATGAAATCATGCAGTGGTTAATGTGAGATAAAACCAGGACTGTGAGATGATACCACACAGTGGTTAATGTGAGATAAAACCAGGACTGTGAGATGATGCCACACAGTGGTTAATGTGAGATAAAACCAGGACTGTGAGATGATACCACACAGTGGTTAATGTGAGATAAAACCAGGACTGTGAGATGATACCACACAGTGGTTAATGTGAGATAAAACCAGGACTGTGAGGTGATAATACACAGTGGTTAATGTGAGATAAAACCAGGACTGTGAGATGATAATACACAGTGATTAATGTGAGATAAAACCTGGACTGTGAGTGGTTAATGTGAGATAAAACCAGGACTGTGAGATGTTACCACACAGTGGTTAATGTGAGATAAAACCGGGACTGTGAGATGTTACCATGCAGTGGTTAATGTGAGATAAAACCTGGACTGTGAGATGATAATACACAGTGATTAATGTGAGATAAAACCTGGACTGTGAGATGATACCACATAGTGGTTAATGTGAGATAAAACCAGGACTGTGAGATGTTACCATGCAGTGGTTAATGTGAGATGATCCAGAGGTATGTTATATGAGGTGCTGGCTGATGCAGGAAGATAAAACCAGAGCTAGATGACAGTTGGTTTAGATAGGAGTTTGACCTCATTGTAGGGTCACTGTGACATGAGATATTTACAGATAAGTTTTATCAAGTGTTCCTGTTTATATGGGAGGCCTAAAATCTGAATATGACTTCTTAAACATATTTCCTCAAATAATAAGATAATATACACTTATTTTCTTAACCAAAGAAATAACCTAAAGCTATTGACTGGGAGGATTTCCATTGTGGTGTGACATTCCCAGGGTTGTAACTGTACATAATGACCCCAGTCTGTGAATAGAATTCTGAATGAGACAAATGGATGTGGTATACCAGTCAACCAGTGTCTCCCGAGTAGCACAGAAATACAGCAGCAGAACATACTAAGCACTATTTACTTGTAGTTCACACTAATTTTATGTTAATCTTTGTAATTGTTTTCCTGTTTTTCTATCTCAAGCCTGACAGATTTCAGATACATATTACTAGAAGGTCTGAAGTGAGGTTGATTCTAACGTGATATAAGGGGACTTATCAGGTGTTAAGGTGAAGGAAAGGAGACTTACCAGGTGTTAAGGTGAAGGAAAGGAGACTTATCAGGTGTTAAGGTAAAGGGGGACTTATCAGGTGTTAAGGTGAAGGGAGGGAGACTTATCAGGTGTTAAGGTGAAGGGAGGGAGACTTATCAGGTGTTAAGGTGAAGGGAGGGAGACTTATCAGGTGTTAAGGTTAAGGGAGGGGGACTTATCAGGTGTTAAGGTGAAGGGAGGGAGACTTATCAGGTGTTAAGGTTAAGGGAGGGAGACATCAGGAGTTAAGGTTAAGGGAGGGAGACTTATCAGGTGTTAAGGTTAAGGGAGGGAGACTTATCAGGTGTTAAGGTTAAGGGAGGGAGACTTATAAGGTGTTAAGGTGAAGGGAGGGAGACTTATCAGGTGTTAAGGTGAAGGGAGTGAGACTTATCAGGTGTTAAGGTGAAGGGAGGGAGACTTATCAGGTGTTAAGGTTAAGGGAGGGAGACTTATCAGGAGTTAAGTTTAAGGGAGGGAGACTTATCAGGTGTTAAGGTTAAGGGAGGGAGACTTATCAGGAGTTAAGGTTAAGGGAGGGAGACTTAACAGGTGTTAGGTGAAGGGAGGGAGACTTATCAGGTGTTAAGGTTAAGGGAGGGAGACTTAACAGGTGTTAAGGTGAAGGGAGGGAGACTTATCAGGAGTTAAGGTTAAGGGAGGGAGACTTATCAGGTGTTAAGGTTAAGGGAGGGAGACTTATCAGGTGTTAAGGTTAAGGGAGGGAGACTTATCAGGTGTTAAGGTTAAGGGAGGGAGACTTATCAGGTGTTAAGGTTAAGGGAGGGAGACTTATCAGGAGTTAAGGTTAAGGGAGGGAGACTTATCAGGTGTTAGGTGAAGGGAGGGAGACTTATCAGGTGTTAAGGTGAAGGGAGGGAGACTTAACAGGTGTTAAGGTGAAGGGAGGGAGACTTATCAGGTGTTAGGTGAAGGGAGGGAGACTTAACAGGTGTTAAGGTGAAGGGAGGGAGACTTATCAGGTGTTAAGGTGAAGGGAGGGAGACTTAACAGGTGTTAAGGTGAAGGGAGGGAGACTTATCAGGTGTTAAGGTGAAGGGAGGGAGACTTATCAGGTGTTAAGGTGAAGGGAGGGAGACTTATCAGGTGTTAAGGTGAAGGGAGGGAGACTTATCAGGTGTTAAGGTGAAGGGAGGGAGACTTAACAGGTGTTAAGGTGAAGGGAGGGAGACTTATCAGGTGTTAGGTGAAGGGAGGGAGACTTATCAGGTGTTAAGGTGAAGGGAGGGAGACTTATCAGGTGTTAAGGTGAAGGGAGGGAGACTTAACAGGTGTTAAGGTGAAGGGAGGGAGACTTATCAGGTGTTAAGGTGAAGGGAGGGAGACTTATCAGGTGTTAAGGTGAAGGGAGGGAGACTTATCAGGTGTTAAGGTGAAGGGAGGGAGACTTATCAGGTGTTAAGGTGAAGGGAGGGAGACTTATCAGGTGTTAAGGTGAAGGGAGGGAGACTTATCAGGTGTTAAGGTGAAGGGAGGGAGACTTATCAGGTGTTAAGGTGAAGGGAGGGAGACTTATCAGGTGTTAAGGTGAAGGGAGGGAGACTTATCAGGTGTTAAGGTGAAGGGAGGGAGACTTATCAGGTGTTAAGGTGAAGGGAGGGAGACTTATCAGGTGTTAAGGTGAAGGGAGGGAGACTTATCAGGTGTTAAGGTGAAGGGAGGGAGACTTATCAGGTGTTAAGGTGAAGGGAGGGAGACTTATCAGGTGTTAAGGTGAAGGGAGGGAGACTTATCAGGTGTTAAGGTGAAGGGAGGGCGACTTATCAGGTGTTAAGGTGAAGGGAGGGAGACTTATCAGGTGTTATCATAAGGTGTTAAGGTGAAGGGAGGGAGACTTAACAGGTGTTAAGGTGAAGGGAGGGAGACTTATCAGGTGTTAAGGTGAAGGGAGGGAGACTTATCAGGTGTTAAGGTTAAGGGAGGGAGACTTATCAGGTGTTAAGGTGAAGGGAGGGAGACTTAACAGGTGTTAAGGTGAAGGGAGGGAGACTTATCAGGTGTTAAGGTGAAGGGAGGGAGACTTATCAGGTGTTAAGGTGAAGGGATGGAGACTTATCAGGTGTTAAGGTGAAGGGAGGGAGACTTATCAGGTGTTAAGGTGAAGGGAGGGAGACTTAACAGGTGTTAAGGTGAAGGGAGGGAGACTTATCAGGTGTTAAGGTGAAGGGAGGGAGACTTATCAGGTGTTAAGGTGAAGGGATGGAGACTTATCAGGAGTTAAGGTGAAGGGAGGGAGACTTATCAGGTGTTAAGGTGAAGGGAGGGAGACTTATCAGGTGTTAAGGTGAAGGGAGGGGGACTTATCAGGTGTTAAGGTGAAGGGAGGGAGACTTATCAGGTGTTAAGGTGAAGGGAGGGAGACTTATAAGGTGTTAAGGTGAAGGGAGGGAGACTTATCAGGTGTTAAGGTAAAGGGAGGGAGACTTATCAGGTGTTAAGGTGAAGGGAGGGAGACTTAACAGGTGTTAAGGTGAAGGGAGGGAGACTTATCAGGAGTTAAGGTTAAGGGAGGGAGAATGGTGGATTTATGCAATCATCTAAGTTTCACAGTTTAAGATCAGGATCATCATCCTATAAGTTTAATCACTCAATGTTATCATCTTAAGGTGTAGCCAGTACTTAGAAACGTGTTGACTGAGATGAAGACAATCCTGAATATGATCAGTCCAGAGGTTAATGGTAGAGTTGTTTCATGTATACTCAAAGCAGATACCAGTAAAACTATCGATAAGGCATGTTCTTCTTATACAATTAAGAAATGATGAATTTTGCAAAAACAAAATTAATCCTGCTTAGGAATTCTGTTCATATCAAAACTTTAATGAATTTTTGTGTTGTACATCTTGTCACGCTTGCATCAGATTATTTCTGACATTTTACACGATTGTTTAACAGAAAATTTCTGAAAACTCCACCTAGTGATCTGATGTGAGGAGAATATGCTGGTAACAGGTGTAGGTACTCCCACTTCATACTCATATAATCCTGTATATCAGTCACTGTGTGGGACCTTATACTAGTGTACATTATAATTCTATTGTTTATCAGTCACTGTGTGGGACCTCATACTAGTGTACGCTATAATTCTATTGTTTATCGCTATAATTCTATTGTTTATCAGTCACTGTGTGGGACCTTACTAGTGTACGCTATAATTCTATTGTTTATCAGTCATGGTGTGGGACCTTACTAGTGTACGCTATAATTCTATTGTTTATCAGTCATGGTGTGGGACCCCAACAGTGAAATAGTTACATCAAACCTTACTAGTGTACGCTATAATTCTATTGTTTATCAGTCATGGTGTGGGACCTCATACTGATGATGGATTTTTTTTACTGTACCAAATAGTTACACCAAACCCAAACAGTGAAATGGTTACACCAAACCCCAACAGTGAAATAGTTACACCAAACCCCTACAGTGAAATAGTTACACCAAAACCCAACAGTGAAATAGTTACACCAGTCCCCAACAGTGAATTAGTTACATCAAACCCGAACAGTGAAATAGTTACAACAAACCCCAACAGTGAAATAGTTACACCAAACCCCAACAGTGAAATAGTTACACCAGTCCCCAACAGTGAAATAGTTACACCAAAACCCAACAGTGAAATAGTTACACCAAACCTCAACAGTGAAATAGTTACACCAAAACCCAACAGTGAAATAGTTACACCAAACCCCAACAGTGAAATAGTTACATCAAACCCGAACAGTGAAATAGTTACACCAAACCCCTACAGTGAAATAGTTACACCAAAACCCAACAGTGAAATAGTTACACCAGTCCCCAACAGTGAAATAGTTACATCAAACCCGAACAGTGAAATAGTTACAACAAACCCTAACAGTGAAATAGTTACACCAAACCCCAACAGTGAAATAGTTACACCAAAACCCAACAGTGAAATAGTTACACCAGTCCCCAACAGTGAAATAGTTGCACCAAACCTCAACAGTGAAATAGTTACACCAGACCCCAACAATGAAAAAGTCACACCAAACCCCAACAGTGAAATAGTTACACCAAATCCTATCAGTGAAATAGTTGTCACATTTTCCTGAAAGTGAAATTGGCTGAAATACCTTCATATTGACAAGGATTAAATGAAAACGACTAATTATCTTAGCAGTTTAGCTGATGGGTTTATGACCTTACAGTTGGGTGGTGGCTTGTCAGATTACTAATTGTTAGTAGTCCAGGGTATTATTCCACTGTGTCATATTATTACAAATTAGCTGTGACTGAGGTTTATTATCTCATTAATTAAACATTTATAAGCTGCTGGCAGACAGGGGATTCATTTCTGATGATCTTTATTAGATATCATTGTATCAAAAATACACAGGATTTACTTCTACATCGCGCTATTGATATTTTCATGGAAAATCATTCAATTTTCACCTATTGACATCGACAATGACCTCTGACCTTATATTCTTACCTACCCTACGTGATATAATTGAAAATGCATTCCATGTGCATAGAATTCTTATCTCACACCGAGTATAAGTCTGAATCAGGGACAAATATCAATACCTATAAATTAGAATATCTCAGGTGTTATGATAAACCTGCTGACAAAAACACATGGTGGGATTACACCCTCTCACTCGTATAAGTTAAAAAGCTGATGGGTAGATGTCTACGCTGACAAAGATTATCTCAGCTAGGCCATCAAAGATATGTAAGTAAATAGTGTGAGAATTTTATTTCATTGACAGGCATGACAATAGCAATGTATTTACACTTATGTGTAGATTTTCATCACTGTGTACTGAAATATTTATATCTTCATGTCCTCGCTATTTTTTGGTAAGGTTGAATTTAGTGATACCCTTATACATGACATTGTGTCCTGTTACAGCCCATTGTACCATGTCCTTTACAGCCCATTGTACCATGTCCTTTAAAGCCCATTGTACCGTGTCCTTTACAGCCCATTGTACCGTGTCCTTTACAGCCCATTGTACCATGTCCTTTACAGCCCATTGTACCATGTCCTTTACAGCCCATTTTACCATGTCCTTTACAGCCCATTGTACCATGTCCTTTACAGCCCATTTTACCGTGTCCTTTACAGCCCATTTTACCGTGTCCTTTACAGCCCATTGTATCGTGTCCTTTACAGCCCATTTTACCGTGTCCTTTACAGCCCATTTTACCATGTCCTTTACAGCCCATTGTACCGTGTCCTTTACAGCCCATTTTACCATGTCCTGTACTGCCCATTGGACGGTGTCCTACCTCAAACTTATTTCCTCATTCATACACGCATTGATAGAAAACCATTGCATCAGTCTATTCAATGACTTCACTCTATAGGACTTCAGTTCTTAAAGCAATTTGGTAAGACTATATCTAGAGTTCATTTCCACTAATAACTTTGAATGAGTATGTTTTACGAGGTTCTATGGTGAAGGTCGAGGTGTACTAATAAATTTTTTTTCGAAAAAAACTTTTAACCAGTTCTGGGACATCCTTAACTAGGAACTTAATTTCTAAAGAGATTTTAATCAAACTGTTTTATGAGAATATCTCAGGATTCAAAGATCAAGGTCATGCTATTAATAGAAGTTTATTACACAGAAGTACTAATATGCATGAAACCAAGAACATTCATGTCTGTAGACACTTTCTGTGGTTGTAATTTTGGGTCATATTTTAGCTTGTCTATTCAGAGAATGGCGGGGGGAGTAGGGAAATGGGGAGGGGGGCACAAACATAGTCACCCTGGTGTCAGCAGCAGCCTCTTAAAATGTTGGAAGATTTTCCTAGCAGTATTATACTGGATCATCATTATCAGAAAGTGTTGATTGTTAGAAGATTAAAGCATTTATATAAATCATTATATGTCAAACCATATTTTTCATTTCTATAGGGCCCAAAAGCGGTAACTTTCTATTTGTGAATTTTGTGAACAAGTCTTAAATTAAATTGTCCTGCAAGTTTTTCAAGTAGTATTGGATCACTTAAATGTTAAGGGAGTGTTGATAATCAAATAATTTGTTATTGATTACAATTTTTATCAATAAGAAGAACCACATCCATCATATTTATGAGGCAGAGCAGAAGTTCATTTCTATATCAAACTTAATGAGATTGATATTAAGGTTTTCCAGCAAGTCTTTTACATGAAGTATTAGATCACCGATGCCAAGAGGCTGTTGATTATCAAATAGGATTAATATGATTTGATTTCAATTTGTTCATGTTTATGGGGCCAAATATTGTACATTAATGCCCAGTACAAGTAATGACAAGAATGTATACTCTTATTGTGCAAGCCTAGTCATCACAAGAAATAGTTGTAACAAAAATATTGGGGTAGGCAAACTTTAATTAGATACTTTGCAATGTAATTGGAAATATACTGAGAGGAAAAAGAAACGCAATTAGCAGAAAGTTAATATTGTAAATTAAATCCTTGATATACACCCTTGAAACTTGACAAATGTGTGCATTTGAGTTAGGTCCCTATGGTACCGTATTAAAATCACCGATGCATAACTAAAATGCACACACTTCTTGTACAAAAGAATAAGAGACAAAAGCATGATATCTCGAACCCAGTATAAAGGATTGGTTCAAAATCTGTGTGTGCGAATCTTCAGACATATCCATCTTGATTTCCCACATTTTAAACATAAACAATTCACAGTAAAAAATGCCACGACTGTCCGAAGTTGACGGGGCTCGTGCCATTGCACTTCTTATGCAAGGTACCCCGCAAAATCAGGTCGCTAATCAATTTAGAGTCCATCCATCGAACATTTGCCGTCTCATCCAAAGACTACATGCTACCGGAAGGATTGCAGACTGTCCCCGAAGCGGTTGCCCTCATGTGACGATGCATCAGCATGATAGGGCAATGAGACTTTCGCACCTACACAATCGCACGGAAACAGCAAGGAACACAATTGGGTGTCATCATGTTCCAATTGATCCAAAGACAGTGCGTACTTGCCTGTGTGCCTTCGGTCTAAGATTGCTGCGGCCATATGTTCAACCACAGCTTAATGCGAGGCGACGTGCCAGACGAATGCAATGACTGAACGCACATTCTGTAAGACGCTTCCCAGTGCAATGTTGGAGAAGGGTCCTGTTCTCAGATGAGTCAGGTTTTCGCTTTACCGGGCTGACGACCGACGTGTCTATAGACGTACCCACGAGCACTATGCAGATGCTTGCGTGATAGAGAATAACTGCTTTAGAGGAGGATCGGTCATGGTAAGGGGAGGGATTGGGCATAGTAGCGAGGGTTTGTTGTGGTTATCTCGCAGCAAACAATGTCCCCACCCTAGACTGGCCCCCATAGAGCCCTGACCTCTCCCCAATAGAACATTTATGGGACGAGTTGGACAGAAGGATAAGACGTAAACCGAATCCTCCAATCAACGTCGCTCAGTTGGTGTTGGCGCTGGATGAGGAATGGAATCGTATACCAACGAGGAGGGTCAATATCAATTCAATGCACAAAAGGGTTCGTGCAGTAACTGCAGCTCAAATTTGAAAGGTTTACTTAACGTACACAAATGAAATTCTCTTAGATGACAGAGTGGTCAACTATCTTCCAGTTACACCATAATTATATTCTAAAACCCATTTTCCCGTAGTTGACCTTGAAATTCCTAATTGCGGTTTTTTTTTCCTCTCAGTATATGTTGTCGAATATACAAAATCTTCAACAATAATCCTTTACAAAAGCATAACACATTATCTTCATATGTAAGCAAGGGAGAACTTTAAAGAAAAAATGGGTGGGAAATCCAGACTGGTACTGTAACTTCTCTTAAAAATAAAGATGAATATAATATTTTCATCGACAAGGGAAGTAACTCTAATTTACAAAATTCCCACTTATAATGTCTCTTATGAAAAACAGAGAGATTATTTGATGAAAGATAAAAAAAAAATAATTTAACAGGTGCTATGTTATTTTTTCCTAAGAACTCCATGTAAATGTTTCTCAGTTTTGTCCACCTTGATGTAAAGATGGGAAGGGGATAGGGGAAGGAGACCTAATGCAACAGTGGTTATATGTTGGTTGTGCTTACACAAGTTCAGAGGCGTGATCACTATTTATTTGTCAATTTGTCATTAAAGAATCGAGGAAAGGAACTTTAGGTGTTGTAATGGGTCCTAACGGGTCCATCAGGTTGATATATTGTTTCTGTCTAGTGTGAAATAGTAACAGCCTGTTCATGTGACTTTTTTTCTAGCTGTTTAAGAGAGAAAGCTGCTTAAGTGCAGTGAGGAGAGTCTGATGATGTAGCGGAGTCAGACTGGTGTCTGGTCAGGGTTTTAGAGTGTCTAGTGTCTATACATAGTGGGAGAGTCTGATGTTGTAGCTGAGCCAGACTGGTGTCTGGTCAGGGTTTAGAGTGTCTAGTGTCTATAGGTAGTGAGGAGAGTCTGATGATGTAGTGGAATCAGACTGGTGTCTGGTCAGGGTTTAGAGTGTCTAGTGTCTATACATAGTGGGAGAGTCTGATGTTGTAGCTGAGCCAGACTGGTGTCTGGTCAGGGTTTAGAGTGTCTAGTGTCTATAGGTAGTGAGGAGAGTCTGATGATGTAGCTGAGTCAGACTGGTGTCTGGTCAGGGTTTAGAGTGTCTAGTGTCTATAGGTAGTGAGGAGAGTCTGATGATGTAGCGGAATCAGACTGGTGTCTGGTCAGGGTTTAGAGTGTCTAGTGTCTATACATAGTGGGAGAGTCTGATGTTGTAGCTGAGCCAGACTGGTGTCTGGTCAGGGTTTAGAGTGTCTAGTGTCTATAGGTAGTGAGGAGAGTCTGATGATGTAGCTGAGTCAGACTGGTGTCTGGTCAGGGTTTAGAGTGTCTAGCGTCTATACATAGTGGGAGAGTCTGATGATGTAGCTGAGTCAGACTGGTGTCTGGTCAGGGTTTTAGAGTGTCTAGTGTCTATAGGTAGTGAGGAGAGTCTGATGTTGTAGCTGAGTCAGACTGGTGTCTGGTCAGGGTTTAGAGTGTCTAGTGTCTATACATAGTGGGAGAGTCTGATGATGTAGCTGAGTCAGACTGTTTTCTGGGCAGGGATCAGGGAGTGTGTCTATGATACTGAGGAGAGTCTGATGTTGTAGCTGAGTCAGACTGTTTTCTGGGCAGGGATCAGGGAGTGTGTCTATGATACTGACAAGAGTCTGATGTTGTAGCTGAGTCAGACTGTTTTCTGGGCAGGGATCAGGGAGTGTGTCTATGATACTGAGGAGAGTCTGATGTTGTAGCTGAGTCAGACTGTTTTCTGGGCAGGGATCAGGGAGTGTGTCTATGATACTGAGAGAGTCTGATGTTGTAGCTGTCAGACTGTTTTCTGGGCAGGGATCAGGGAGTGTGTCTATGATACTGAGGAGAGTCTGATGTTGTAGCTGAGTCAGACTGTTTTCTGGGCAGGGATCAGGGAGTGTGTCTATGATACTGAGGAGAGTCTGATGTTGTAGCTGTCAGACTGTTTTCTGGGCAGGGATCAGGGAGTGTGTCTATGATACTGAGGAGAGTCTGATGTTGTAGCTGTCAGACTGTTTTCTGGGCAGGGATCAGGGAGTGTGTCTATGATACTGAGGAGAGTCTGATGTTGTAGCTGAGTCAGACTGTTTTCTGGGCAGGGATCAGGGAGTGTGTCTATGATACTGAGCTGTCAGACTGTTTTCTGGGCAGGGATCAGGGAGTGTGTCTATGATACTGAGGAGAGTCTGATGTTGTAGCTGAGTCAGACTGTTTTCTGGGCAGGGATCAGGGAGTGTGTCTATGATACTGAGGAGAGTCTGATGTTGTAGCTGTCAGACTGTTTTCTGGGCAGGGATCAGGGAGTGTGTCTATGATACTGAGGAGAGTCTGATGTTGTAGCTGAGTCAGACTGTTTTCTGGGCAGGGATCAGGGAGTGTGTCTATGATACTGAGGAGAGTCTGATGTTGTAGCTGAGTCAGACTGTTTTCTGGGCAGGGATCAGGGAGTGTGTCTATGATACTGAGGAGAGTCTGATGTTGTAGCTGAGACTGTTTTCTGAGGGATCAGGGAGTGTGTCTATGATACTGAGGAGAGTCTGATGTTGTAGCTGTCAGACTGTTTTCTGGGCAGGGATCAGGAAGTGTGTCTATGATACTGAGGAGAGTCTGATGTTGTAGCTGAGTCAGACTGTTTTCTGGGCAGGGATCAGGGAGTGTGTCTATGATACTGAGGAGAGTCTGATGTTGTAGCTGAGTCAGACTGTTTTCTGGGCAGGGATCAGGGAGTGTGTCTATGATACTGAGGAGAGTCTGATGTTGTAGCTGTCAGACTGTTTTCTGGGCAGGGATCAGGGAGTGTGTCTATGATACTGAGGAGAGTCTGATGTTGTAGCTGTCAGACTGTTTTCTGGGCAGGGATCAGGAAGTGTGTCTATGATACTGAGGAGAGTTGTAGCTGATGTCAGGGAGTGTGTCTATGATACTGGGAGAGTCAGGGATCAGACTGTTTTCTGGGCAGTGTGTCTATGATACTGAGGAGAGTCTGATGTTGTAGCTGTCAGACTGTTTTCTGGGCAGGGATCAGGGAGTGTGTCTATGATACTGAGGAGAGTCTGATGTTGTAGCTGAGTCAGACTGTTTTCTGGGCAGGGATCAGGGAGTGTGTCTATGATACTGAGGAGGGTCTGATGTTGTAGCTGTCAGACTGTTTTCTGGGCAGGGATCAGGAAGTGTGTCTATGATACTGAGGAGAGTCTGATGTTGTAGCTGAGTCAGACTGTTTTCTGGGCAGGGATCAGGGAGTGTGTCTATGATACTGAGGAGAGTCTGATGTTGTAGCTGAGTCAGACTGTTTTCTGGGCAGGGATCAGGGAGTGTGTCTATGATACTGAGGAGAGTCTGATGTTGTAGCTGAGTCAGACTGTTTTCTGGGCAGGGATCAGGGAGTGTGTCTATGATACTGAGGAGAGTCTGATGTTGTAGCTGAGTCAGACTGTTTTCTGGGCAGGGATCAGGGAGTGTGTCTATGATACTGAGGAGAGTCTGATGTTGTAGCTGAGTCAGACTGTTTTCTGGGCAGGGATCAGGGAGTGTGTCTATGATACTGAGGAGAGTCTGATGTTGTAGCTGAGTCAGACTGTTTTCTGGGCAGGGATCAGGGAGTGTGTCTATGATACTGAGGCAAGTCTTATTGGTGTATCATTTTATTAGATATAGCTTTCACATGTTTGGCCCATGAATATGAATACACAAGTTAGCATACATTCCAAATGTAATGAAATCCATGTATGCCTGCAAATATAATTTTTGGGATATAAATCTAGAAATATTTGAAATTATTGTTGTCAGAATATGTCAGTTTATTAAGTATAGACATAAATATGACGACAATATTGACCTTCAGGCCTAAGATGTGTAAAAATTATTCTAATTATGGTGAAACTTCATGGTTAATTACTGGAATACTCAGCCCTGAGACAAATACATCTCTTATAGAGGTATGTACAACATGGTTAATACAGGTTAGACCATTTACAAACCAATCCATAACCAAGAAGTACTAACAAGGAATTCATTTATTGTACACTTTAAATAATGGAATGTTCGACTGTCAGGAATCACTTCTCACTAAAGGTCATTTGAAATGTTTCCTAGAAACATAAAAGGGCCCTTGATAAATACCTGATGTTTGTTCACTTCACATGATATTTAAAACATTACAAATGACACACTGCAATAAATAGGAGACAGATGTTCATATCCCACAGGGTTCTATATATTGTATTTCGTTCAGTATCGGTGTACTTTTGTCACTACAGAGAATATGAATTTCTCTTTTATTTCATTCTGTCTGTAATTACAATATTGATCTAATTTTAATTTCAAATAAGAAAAAAAAAATGTGTACATTTTGTACATAAATTAACTCACTAGTGACAAGAAATATTGGTCCCCAGGGTCTGGTGTTGGTATCAACTCAACCAGTTGACATTTAGCCACTTAAACATCATCCCTGATAGTTAACTGTTTGAACAAGTTTCAAATTTACTCAAATTTAAAAATGTGTTAGAACTGAGAAAAATCACAGAATGTGGAGTTATTGTAGTAGACTGGTTGTCAACAGGATTGGTGAGGATATGATTCTGTTTGACCTTTGAGTGTACATAGACAATGGTGTACTAATTGGCCAGTTGATTGGTACTGCTGAATATTATGTGCCTATAATGAGTCTGTACAATTGTGTTCTTGGCTTTGGACATGTCCCAATCGACTAGTCACATCCCATCACTCATCCGTCCTCTAAATTAGTGTTTGTCTGGTACTGAGAGCACTGTCAATAGGATCCACCTTTTATTATGAAATTTGAAGTATTTTGATTGGAGCTGTATGTGGATTTTACCTGAGATTCTATTCACAATTAATTGTTGTATTGTTTAATCAATAGACATGTTCTCATTAGCTCCTAGCTGTAGATTAATTAGTGTACAGTGTTCAGGGATAGCACGAGAAGTGTTGTATTACTTGTATGGGTATTCTACACAGCATGGTATCATTCCAGTGTCATCATTTTTCTACTGACTTTGATAAAACTGGATGCAAATGTCACATGTGAGATTATTTACACGGCTAAAGCTACCATTTACTGAATATTGAACTGAATATGTGTGTATTTCATCTTGTCCGAGTCAATCTGATCATGTTTATGATATTGACAGTAAAATAACAATAATGCTACAGTATCATTACATTACAAGTGTCTTTGTTTCTCACATGTTTCCGGTGTTTCTAGCCTAGTGAGATTCTCTTAACATTATATAATGACGAAGACACATTAATTTTCTTATAATTTGGTTTGATGTTTACATTAAATTTTCTATAAATTACTTGTAAGGCAAGTAAAATTGAAATGAACAGTATTTCTACCATGATCTCCAATGAAATTTTAAAAATAGAAGAACACATAAGAACTATTCCACTAATATAAGAAGTCGTGAGGGAAATTCTGTTTTGCCAATGGTAACTGGTTTTATTTTCTATAAATATTTGTTTCATGCCTTGGTTGTAAATTTGTGTAGCACAGAATGTGTCTATGTTATGTTCACAGTTAATGAAAGTGATATACAGTCGTATGTCAGTTAGGAACCAGGATATGGCCTAGCTGTTGTATACAAATTGTGGCTATGTTACCACATCAGCAGTATCAGATGCTACACTGAGGTAGATGTTTAAAGATAAATATCACCGTAAAGCCATTAAGTTTTTATTTTGTGCAGTATTTATGATATGAAAAATGAAGAATTTGATTAAGATTTTTGAAGTGCAATAGTAACTGTGTTTGTTTATCTTTGAAATATTTTACTTGTTCAGTAATCAATAATTTTGGGATTGTAAGCAGTTATTTACTTATATATATCAGGCTTTGATGATGTTGTTGTATAAGGTCCTCGGTTACCCTGCTGTTTATTATGAAGACTATATGTCAGCAATATTATTGTAACATGGTCATTTATATGCAGGGGTGGATACGGTATTTCATTGTGATTTATTAACCAAGCTGTATAAAGTGGTAGCTGCAATGGTAGCTGCATCAGAAATGGGGCATACGCTACAAAGTCATGGATTAATCTAGAGTTTGGGAAATATTACCCATTGTGGAAGAAGGTAAATTTTTAGGTTATTTTGAGAAATGGAAGAATTTCAGACATTCAGTTAATAAGTGAGATAGGATAAATATGACATACATGAAGATTACAGGAATGAAATATGACAATGCTGAGGTTAGACTGATATTTCTTTTTCATGATCGCATGATTTGAAAACATGTTAAATAAAAACATATTAATTAGCTCTGTTTTTGGGAAAGTTTTTATTATATTAGGAAATTTCTACTATGATTTCAGTATATTTTCTTTATGAGTAATTGTTTATATTGAGAGGAGGAAACAAACCACTTGTGGAATACAGCCATTTTCTGGTAGTAAAATTGGTCTAGATTAATCACTGTATGTTTTCTTTTACAGCTCACAAGGTTTTCTAATCTACTTGGATATGCTTGTTTCATGTTTTTTAAGAAAATGGTTTCTTTTGTACAATCCCTTGTTACTGACTTTCTGTGTAGCTCGAGGGGGCTACTACTGCACAAGAAATGTGCATTTTTATAACATACTGTAAAAATTCTAGATATCGCGCCCAATTGGCAAATTAGAGCAATGATGGGTTTGTGTCTCCACAGTTATTTGTAGATATACAAACAACATGCCAAAATTACAATCAGCATCGTCATATTATTGTACATTACTTTTGATGTCAAAAATGCTAAAATAAGATTACTACTAAAAACATACAGAATATCAGCTGTATCAAGTCCTGTAATGTTTATTGATATTTCATATTACTTACATAATCATGTCCTAACCTGATGTAGGGTTGATTAGACTCGTGTGTTTTGTTTGTAGCCCGACATATGACTATAGGTATGGATATATCACCAATGATGTTAAGGAAATATATACATCTCATGAATTTCTTCTCTGATAGGTAATTTTATAGGTAAATCTAAACATGCTTTTTAATTGAGTTAGTATATTTGGATGAAAATACCTGAAGTAATTTCCGTACTAAATAAAAAAAACCCCAACATTTTAATTAATTGTGTATCTATTTAATTTCATGTCTTGAATAGATATGTGTTGACTTGTTGTGATCAATTAGAGGATTACATTATCTATATGTATATAGGCACAAGGTTTTGATTAAAGCCCTGAGGTGAGGAGAAGTATAGACAGCAGGGAATCTGTGACAACCGTATAAACTCAGTCAGCTAGAGTGTTGTCCTATGTAACCTCAGGTGAGGTACGTAAATTGACACTCCGTATCAGAGGCGGTTTGCGTTTCTCAGGAAGCTCAGTAACAGACTGGTTTGTGCTGACATCGTTGTGTCCTTGGGAAAGAGACTTTGCCTTCATTGCTCTGTATGGCATGTGATGGGCCTTTCTTATGTTGTTCAGTGAGGTTCCTTACAGCTCCATATTGACACTTATTACATGGTTTAGGAGTTTACATTCTCAAACAGTTTGTGTAATATGAATATATGGACTTGCTCACCTTCCATGTAACATGGAGATATGGACTCTCCACCTTTTGTGTTACTCAGATGTATGTTTTTCCAACCTTTTGTTTAATAGATATATGTAAGCACATGACATAGATACCATTTTCTATATAACTGTTCCTATGTAAATCCATATTTTCTTTTATTCACAGGGTAAACATGTGTTATTTCTCAGTAACAAACATCTGAAGGAAGGAACACCTGGACTAAGCACACCTAAGTCTCCAGGTGTCCAGTGTCCAAAGGTGTGACAACATGGAGAAGATGACCATGGATAATTTAATTGATGTGGATGGTCTGTCGGAGGAGGAGCGTGCTGTTATTCTCAATGTCCTCAAACGTGATGAGAACCTCCGCCAATCAGAGAACCAGAAAATTGGGTAGGTTTATTATCATCATGATGTTAACAGTTGTCTCCCTGGTAGCCTACTGTTAGTTTTTTCCTGTGGTAGCATACTGTTAGTTGTCTCCCCTTGTTAGCCTACTGTTAGTTATCTCCCCAGGTAACCTACTGTTAATTGTCTCCCTGGTAGCCTACTGTTAGTTGTCTCCCTGGTACCCTACTGTTAATTGTCTCCCCTGGTAGCCTACTGTTAGTTGTCTCCCCTGGTAGCCTACTGTTAAATGTCTGCCCTGGTAACCTACTGTTAAAGATCTCACCTGGTAGCCTACTGTACATTGTCTACCCTGGTAGCCTACTGTAAATTCTCTCCCCTGGTAGCCTACTGTTAAAGATCTCCCCTGCTAGCCTACTGTACATTGTCTACCCTGGTAGCCTACTGTAAATTGTCTACCCTGGTAGCCTACTGTTAATTGTCTCCCCTGGTAGCCTGCTGTTAATGATCTCCCCTGGTAGCCTACTCTAAATTGTCTCCCCTGGTAGCCTACTGTTTGTTGTATCCCCTGGTAGCCTAGTATTAATTGTCTCCCCTTGTAGCCTACTGTACATTGTCTACCCTAGTAGCCTACTGTAAGTTGTCTACCCTGGTAGCCTACTGTAAATTGTCTACCCTGGTAGCCTACTGTAAATTGTCTTCCCTTGTAGCCTACTGTACATTGTCTACCCTAGTAGCCTACTGTTAGTTGTCTCTCCTGGCAGGCTATTAATTGTCTCCCCTTGTAGCCTACTGTAAATTGTCTCCCCTGGTAGCTTATTGTTATTTGTTTCCCCTGGTAGCCTACCGTTAGTTGTTTCCCCTGGTAACCTAATGTATATTGTCTCCCCTGGTAGTCTACTGTTGAAATAAATACTATAAGAAAAAATTATTCCTGATGTACAACATCTGTTATAAGCCACATAGATTTCTGTACTGTTGTCAGGTGATGTGATAAAGACAATCGAATTACTGAGTAAATTGAGGTGCGTGCCATGGTGCTATGTCTATTATTTCTCCCACCTTGTCTCAAATTTTCTTTAGCCTTTAGCATGTGGCTCTGAATGGATATATACTTCAAGTTCCACCAGAATGGCGGTTGGGGATTATATGAATATCAAATTTGTCAGTGAATGACCTTGCTAAAGTGTCAAGGTCACAAGGGTCTCACAAGAAACTTTCAGATTGTCTTGATGTACTGATTTATGATATCATTTCCTTATGGAAATGGAAAAATTAGATAACATGAATATAAAACTAAATACACTTTAATAAAGATATATTTAATCTCACATAATCTGCCCTATCCAGAAAAATTGCCTTTACTGAAAGAAAATTATTGCAAAATACAAAATATTGGCTATTGAAGATGGTCTATAGCTGATTTTCAAATATGAAAAACCAAGACCTCTCTCAAACATTTATGTGATCCCAATGTCAAGACCACACTTAATGATTTTTATCATATGTAAGCGATTGTGTAAGCAGACCTGCCTCATTCATGTTGGATTCATGAACTTCACAAAGGCTCATGTAAAGCATGTGGTTAGTCAAGTTGACCTGTATCAAAGCTTCTTACTACCTGTCTTATCAAGGTACTGGATCATATGTATGAAAATTTCAGTTAGTCTGAAGTCAAGATGAAATATGCTGAGGATAAAAATGCGAGAAGTATTGAATATTTCCTGTCTATATATCAAACTGAATGTAGACCCACTACAAAACTGAAAATTAGGGACATGTCTGACCCCTTCATCAACTACTAACCTTAATTTTACCCTTCCTTTTGACTGAAGGTGATAGCTTTGAATCATATTTTGTATCAGCTTTGATAAATATGTTTGACTGAATCAACAGTTGTCATCAGTTGCCATGGGGACTCACAATTTTATGCTTGTTACAGGCAATTACGGCTGGAGATCCAGTCCATACGAATGAAAAGTGTCCTTAGGGATGGGGATGACCTGTCTAAAATGTGTGCCCGTTGTCATGGTGAACTTGGCTTCCTGTTCAACAGAGGCGAGATTTGTCCCTCTTGTCATTTTAAAGTGTGCAAGCTTTGTCAAGAGACCTTACTGAATGGCAAGTGGCTGTGTTCCTTGTGTTACAAACAGAGGTAAGTAATATATGATATCCATATTACAGTGTTTAGGAAACTTACCCCATGCCTGGTAATAAACCCACCAATACCTATTGCTGAACTAACAAACCATTACCTTGTAGTAAGCCCACCCCCTACTTTTGACCCTGGGCTTATTAAAGGATAACATTACCAGTTATATAAAACATCAGAAATAAACCAATAATAAATATCATATAATGCTTTTTTCTGACATCTCTGATGCAACCCTTGTGAGCAATGCTCAGCATACCCAAGGATCTCTTTATCCAAATGAAGACAAAGGATCTAGTTATCCAGGTGAAGGAGCAAGAATCTATTCATCCAGGCAAGGAGACAACAATCTATTTGTCCATGCGAGAACCCAGGATTCATTCATCAAGGACAGGGACAAACAGGCTATTTATAGAATTTATGGGCCATGGATCTATTCATCAAGAGATGAGTCTGGGATCTATTCATCCAGATGAGGACAAAAGATCTAGACAAAGGATCTAGTTATCCAGGTGAAGGACCAAGGATCTATTCAGGTGAGGGCAGAGGACTTGGTCATCAAGGCCAGGATCTATTCCTCCAGATGAGGGGCCCAGGATTTATCTATCCAGGTGAAGGACCCAGGATTTATTTATTCAGGTGAAGGGCCAAGGATGTTTTCAGGCAAAGCTCAAGATTCTATCTATCCACGCAAGTGCCAAGATTCTATCTATCCACACAAGGGCCAAAATTCTATCTATCCACACAAGGGCCAAGATTCTATCTATCCACGCAAGGGCCAAGATTCTATCTATCCACACAAGTGCCATACAAGGGCCAAGATTCTATCTATCCACACAAGGGCCAAGATTCTATCTATCCACACAAGGGCCAAGATTCTATCTATCCAGACGAGGGTCTAAGGATCTATTTATCTAGTTAAGGGCCCACGATTGATCTTGGAGGGGGTCCAGGATCTATTAATCTAGTTAAGGGCCCACGATTGACTCATCAAGGAGGGAGTCCAAGATCTGTTTATCTAGTTAAGGGCCAGGATTGATTTATCTAGAAGGGGGTCCAGGATCTATTTATCTAGTTAAGGGCCCAGGATTATTCATTAAGGAGGGAGTCCAGGATCTGTTTATCTAGTTAAGGGCCCAGGATTGATTTATCTAGAAGGGGGTCCAGGATCTATTTATCTAGTTAAGGGCCCAGGATTATTCATCAAGGAGGGGGTCCAGGATCTATTTATCTAGTTAAGGGCCCAGGATTGATTCATCACGGAGGGGGTCCAGGATCTATTTATCTAGTTAAGGGCCCAGAATTAATTTATCTAGAATGAGGTCAAGGATCTATTTATCTAGTTAAGGGTCCAGGATTGATCTTGGAGGGGGTCCAGGATCTGTTTATCTAGTTAAGGGCCCAGGATGGATTTATCTAGAAGGGGGTCCAGGATCTATTTATCTAGTTAAGGGCCCAGGATTATTCATCAAGGAGGGGGTCCAGGATCTATTTATCTAGTTAAGGGCCCACGATTGATTCATCAAGGAGGGAGTCCAGGATCTGTTTATCTATGTGAAGGTCAAGGATCCACTTATTCATCATATCAATTTGTATTTGTAAATCCCAGATGTATAGAACATGTTTTCTGTAAGTAGTAACTGGAGGAAACCAATAGACATTTCGAAAATGATATGAAATAAATTTAGTAAGGTTGGTGTGAGTTGTTCTAGCTTGAAAAATTGTTCGTGCTCCATAAATGTGTAGGAAATCCTCGTTACCCTAAAACTGATTCTGATCTGAAGCAATTGGAATGAAATGCTTCTTTTCTGCCAATTATAAATGATAACCCATTCAGTTGATAGTATTTCTTTTAGAAGCTTGAATCTGTATGATTGAAGAAGAGAGATTGTTGTCCTGTTGATGAATCAGCTGTGACTATTGTGTATAAAAAAGTACAACCTTTGGGAATGAAAAACAAGCTTTGTGCTTTGCCACTTTTTTCCTTAATATTGATTTGTTATTGTAAATGCTCAGTGGAGCTCTAAACAGATTCCATTAAAGTATTTGTACCTGTTATCTACAGCACTACAGGTATCGGGTGCAGGGGGTATAACTCTTCCATCCTTGTTAATGTTTGGCTTATACATACACATCTTATGTACTAAAGCATTGATGCCTTGATGAAGTCAGGAACTCTGGTATTGTTTCCACAATGGAATCCAAATTACTTTACAGAAGTTTGATCAGTTTGGGAATTTGAATGAGAATGGTAAATAATATTTGTGGTATTTAAGCAGTGTTTGGTTGGAAGATAGCTATTAAAAGGTGTATTCCCAAGATTTTTCTGACTTCAACAAAGGTCAAGGAAGAGACCAACTCAAAGTCTTTGTGGTTTTTTTTCCACAGCAGAATCTAATATATGTACATGAGTTTCCCAAGAGTAAAGCTTTAAATGATAACCTAAATTATAAGTAAATATCTGGTCGTTTACTTGTACAGCTTTCATTCAGAGAGATTGTACTGCTGATGTCATGACTGGTCAATGTGAACTGTTTTATGTTGTACTTTATGCTCATTGAATAAACAACAGAACATTATGAAATTTAAGCTGTCTGTTCTGCCATCCATCTATAATCCAATGACATGTTTGAGTCATACATATCAATTTCTGATCACTTAGCTCAGCGTCAAGGTAGCACTGAGGCATTACAGGTCAAATTCATTGTCCTAGAGCAAACTTTATTCAGTTTAAGGTCAATAAAATGTCATATTCAATAAAGCTAGGCCATGTGTTCTGAATCATGAATTAAGTCACATTCACAATGGGGTCAAACACAAAGTAGATTGTTCATCAAGGCTAAAGAAATTTTAGCGCATCATATCATCACATGGTGGGCTATTCAAATTGTCTTGTGGCTGTCCACGTTTTCCTGAAAAGTGTTGGATGGATCACAATTCCATATGGAGGTACCCCTTGCTCCCCAGTTGTGCCACTTTTATTTTCGGGATTTATCAAAAAAAAAAAAAAAAAATGGTTGACTGGTGGTGATTTTTTATTTTGACAATGAAAATTCTGTTATCACTTTTTCGTGAGAAATACTTGATGGATCTTTCTCAAATTTTATACAGATATCCCCCTTGGTCTGCAGTTGTGCCCTTTTGATTTTTGACAGATCAGAAAAACCAATTAAGCGACAGATCACCATCTAGTATTCAATATATAAAGATTATTATATCTATTTCTTAAAGAGAATTTTCAAATTTCTCAAAATTTAAGAACAAATAAAGTCCAAACAGTAGTGGATGTCATGATCCCCTTGGGATCTAATTTGTTTGTAATAAAGAATATAAAAACATATGTTTGCTTGTCTATACACTTCATTTTAAAATGGCTTCTCAGCAAGTACAGACCAACAAATAAATTCATTTATCATTAATTTTTCTGAGACATTAATTTTTGATGATTTTGTGAGTACTCAAAATCCCTGAATTTATATGTTCATGAACTGTTGAAATAGGTTGAAGAAGATCCATTCAGTTTAATTTATCCATGAAGTCAATTGTGAATTCGCAATTATTACAATCTCCTTTTGTCTGGCATTTGGCATCATGTGTTCACGTCGAGACCTTGCAGCCTCTTGTATTCAGTATAACTTACCTGAGGTGATGTCAAGCCTTAACAGCCTCTTGTATTCAGTATAACTTACCTGAGGTGACGTCAAGCCTTAACAGCCTCTTGTATTCAGTATAACTTACCTGAGGTGACGTCAAGGCTTAGCAGCTTCTTGTATTAAGTATAACTTACCTGAGGTGATGTCAGCCTCTTGTATTCAGTATGACTTACCTGAGGTGATGTCAAGCCTTAACAGCCTCTTGTATTCAGTATAACTTACCTGAAATGATGTCAGCCTCTTGTATTCAGTATAACTTACCTGAGGTGACATCAAGGCTTAGCAGCCTCTTGTATTCAGTATAACTTACCTGAGGTGATGTCAAGCCTTAACAGCCTCTTGTATTCAGTATAACTTACCTGAGGTGATGTCAGCCTCTTGTATTCAGTATAACTTACCTGAGGTGACATCAAGGCTTAGCAGCCTCTTGTATTCAGTATAACTTACCTGAGGTGATGTCAAGGTTTAACAGCCTCTTGTATTCAATATAACTTACCTGAGGTGATGTCAAGCCTTAACAGCCTCTTGTATTCAGTATAACTTACCTGAGGTGATGTCAGCCTCTTGTATTCAGTATAACTTACCTGAGGTGACCTCAAGGCTTAGAAGCCTCTTGTATTCAGTATAATTTACCTGAGGTGATGTCAGTCTCTTGTATTCAGTATAACTTACCTGAGGTGACATCAAGGCTTAGAAGCCTCTTGTATTCTGTATAACTTACCTGAGGTGATGTCAGTCTCTTGTATTCAGTATAACTTACCTGAGGTGACATCAAGGCTTAGAAGCCTCTTGTATTCAGTATAACTTACCTGAGGTGTTGTCAGTCTCTTGTATTCAGTGTAACTTACCTGAGGTGATGTCAGCCTCTTGTATTCAGTATAATTTACCTGAGGTGATGTCAGCCTCTTGTATTCAGTATAACTTACCTGAGGTGACATCAAGGCTTAGAAGCCTCTTGTATTCAGTATAACTTACCTGAGGTGATGTCAGCCTCTTGTATTCAGTATAACTTACCTGAGGTGATGTCAGCCTCTTGTATTCAGTATAACTTACCTGAGGTGACATCAAGGCTTAGCAGCCTCTTGTATTCAGTATAACTTACCTGAG
The DNA here is from genome assembly GCF_031769215.1 of Ylistrum balloti. Taxonomy (NCBI): domain Eukaryota; kingdom Metazoa; phylum Mollusca; class Bivalvia; order Pectinida; family Pectinidae; genus Ylistrum; species Ylistrum balloti. Next base: position 354,702 of record NW_026781931.1, on the reverse strand, counting down.
GTGATGTCAGCCTCTTGTATTCAGTATAACTTACCTGAGGTGACATCAAGGCTTAGCAGCCTCTTGTATTCAGTATAACGTACCTGAGGTGATGTCAGCCTTTTGTTATCAGTATAACTTACCTTAGGTGATGTCAAGGCTTAGCAGCTTCTTGTATTAAGTATAACTTACCTGAGGTGATGTCAGCCTCTTGTATTCAGTATAACTTGCCTGAAGTGATGTCAAGGCTTAGCAACCTCTTGTATTCAGTATAACTTACCTGGGGTGATGTTGAGGCTGCTAGGCCTCTAGAAGAAATCATGATGAATCTAATGTCCTTTTATAAAAATCTCATTCAAATACCTTACTAGTTTAAGATAGGTTTAAGTGCAAAAGCAGGATAAGTAGTATAAAAAACACAATCTGTTTATTTGTCTGCAGGCAGCTGAAATGGCTTCAGCAGGGTGGAATGCAAAGTAACACAGGACTGAAGCGCTGGCCTTCAGGAGCAGACCTGGTCAAGGCATCCATACGTAAAACTTTCGTCATTGCAGATCCAGGTGAGTCCTGATGTACCAATTACATAAGCATCTGATCAAAAGAAGAATATCACATAATCCTATTGTAGCCAGGTCCAAGTTCAAAGGCTGGTTAGAGATAACTAGTAGTTAATGAAAATTTTCAGACATGAATCAAACAAAGTTGGAACCATTCTTTTTCATTTTACAGCTCTAGGTTTATGGAGACAGATCAGATTGATATGTTTTTAGTGTGAATTTCGCATTTAACACTTTTTTTGGTTCTGTGGTAGCAATTTAAATTTTTTTCACTATTCACTGGTTAACTCTATCTAACCTTTGGTCAGCCAGGGCGTGGTTACACCTCTGTTGTGATACCAAACTCCATCTTTTGTTAGTTTAAGTACCCCGATTGGCTTTGTGAAATCTCTGATAACCATTCTTGCTGTGGCACCTTTATAGAAAGGAAGACACACTACAAAGTGAATCAGTTGATTTGGATCAATTCAGAGAGAGTATCACACATATCATAATATCATGAATGAGACCCAGAACATATTTCATTGTCATTCTTTATAAATAGATCCTAGATATCATTTGTACCTCTGTATCTTATACAATCTGTAGCTGTGTTCTGTTCAATTGATATCTAATCACTTCTGGGAATTGAAAAACAGCTTTGAGGAATTCTAATTAAATATTAAAGCTGCTGTGTTAAATTACATAGCTTGATGGTTTTATTGGTGCAGAATTAGACAATTTCTGTTAGAGATTTCAGAGCTGTGAATTAGACAATTTCTGTTAGAGATTTCAGAGCTGTGAATTAGACAATTTCTGTTAGAGATTTCTGAGCTCTGAATTAGACAATTTCTGTTAGAGATTTCAGAGCTCTGAATTGGACAATTTCTGTTAGAGATTTCAGAGTTCAGAATTAGACAATTTCTGTTAGAGATTTCAGAGCTCTGAATTGGACAATTTCTGTTAGAGATTTCAGAGCTCTGAATTAGACAATTTCTGTTAGAGATTTCAGAGTTCAGAATTGGACAATTTCTGTTAGAGATTTCAGAGCTCTGAATTAGACAATTTCTGTTAGAGATTTCAGAGCTCTGAATTAGACAATTTCTGTTAGAGATTTCAGAGCTCTGAATTGGACAATTTCTGTTAGAGATTTCAGAGTTCTGAATTAGACAATTTCTGTTAGAGATTTCAGAGCTCTGAATTGGACAATTTCTGTTAGAGATTTCAGAGTTCTGAATTAGACAATTTCTGTTAGAGATTTCAGAGTTCTGAATTAGACAATTTCTGTTAGAGATTTCAGAGTTCTGAATTGGACAATTTCTGTTAGAGATTTCAGAGCTCTGAATTGGACAATTTCTGTTAGAGATTTCAGAGCTCTGAATTAGACAATTTCTGTTAGAGATTTCAGAGCTCTGAATCTATTCTGTACAATGTTTTATCAAAGGATTTATCAGAGTATTGAAGTTTCTGAACATGTTGTTGGGTGTGAAATATATAACATTTTTCATCGATAAATCATCTATATTTGAAAGCATTGCTCTCATTCAACATCATACACATGTATTATTCACACTTTCGGCATCTGAAACATTAACTTTGTAGTCCACTGTACCATACTGGCTGTCTGTGTTGATAAATTTCATATCATACCAACTAAATTAATTTGTAAATGAGTTGGTTGGTAATTAATATGTAAATGATTTGGTTGGTAGATATACCAGTATGGACTGGTTTTTTATGATGTAAATTGAGGTACTGGAAACCAGTTCTTTAATAAGTTCCCTTGTACAGACAATTCATATAGAATATTTAATCATATCTGTATTATACACTGTAATACAAGGGAGATAACTTCACTGATTGTTATAAAGGTTGATTCATGTGTATAACCCTATACTATATCTGTATAACCCTATACTCTATCTGTATAACCCTATACTACATCTGTATAATCCTATATCTGTATAACCCTATACTCTATCTGTATAACCCTATACTACATCTGTATAACCCTATATCTGTATAACCCTATACTCTATCTGTATAACCCTATACTACATCTGTATAACCCTATATCTGTATAACCCTATACTCTATCTGTATAACCCTATACTACATCTGTATAACCCTATATCTGTATAACCCTATACTCTATCTGTATAACCCTATACTCTATATAACCCTCTACTATATCTGTATAACCCTATACTATATCTATATAACCTTATATTGCTATAATGAATGTGACATTTGAAACAGGTAACACCTCTAATATGGTCTGTGGGATATTGATGACATCATTAGAATTTTTTTTAATGACTACCAATTTTTTTAATTGCGCTGAGATTTAATGAATGTTAGCTAACAATGAAAGCAGGCTTGACAACAGAAATCAATACATTGGGCAGCTGTACTGGTATTTAGTGACAACTGTAGGTATAATGTTGGATTACCATTTTCATCACCAAATCATGCACAGGGGAATTATCTCTTATCTACAGTATCAGAATATGTAATAAATATGTCGACAGTGATAATTAGTTGGTAGGACTGTAAATAGGTCCCTGGATAGGGCGTGATGAGGTCACAAGCATTAGCAATGATTAAATGAGATTAATGTTACTTTGGCTGATTATACCAGGCTGTGCACCCATTTCCTTAGAAAACTCCCATGGACTGACACCCAAGTTCGGTCATTGCGAATGATTTTATTCCATTTGATGAAGATATTCAAATTTACTTCATTTTATTTTTATTTATCCTCAAGTTTTCCTTTGAAGATATATATCATTTGATATGAAGTTGATAGATTTAAATCTCTTTTTCAAAAGTATTACCAAACACGTGGTGTCAGATGATATACAAGAAATCTCACTTAAACTGATAATTCCACTGTGAGGCCTTTTTGATCTAAGTACCTAGACAGACATTTTGGGAAATAGCTTAGTCTTCTTTTACATGTTAGGTATTAGTTCAATAAGATAACATCAGGGATAATCAGTAACCCCAAAAGGTCATGATCGGCTGATTTTGAATATTCCAGAGTATGGAAACCCTGATTCTGAAATTGTGCATAGAACAGCACTTAATTCTTGTGTTTTTGTTTGTTTAAATCTGTATATGTTAGAATAGGGATAATTCCACGAAGTGTTTTGAAAATTTTGTTGATATATCATCATGATACTGATGCAAATAGAGCCTTTTTACTGTTTCAGCTACGTTACCAGTAAAACTCAATTTGTGGTAGTATAATCATGATACACGGTCATAAATTTCAAAATGCAGTAGCTGGGTTATCACCTAGATATATTAGCAGTGAATGGACTAAGGAAGCCATCCAGCAGGTAGTATTTTATCACTAAATCAAATGTATTTCCTACGTTTGAAATTTTTATTTTTGATCATGTTCTGTTAAAGGTAAAGCAAGGGCAATTTTATTTTACAAATACCTAGTTAAGGCAAACAAATTCTGTCTGATCAAATGCCTGTTATAATAGCAACAAATCCAAATATGATTTACAAATTACATATCTGAAAAGTAAGGAATGGAACTCTTTAGCTGAAAAATTGATTAGAAGATAAAAATTAAAAAAAAAAATGAGAATAAAAATCAAAGAGAGTTTTGAGATGCTGAACTGTTATGATTTGAATGTAAATTTTGAACACAAGAGACCAACATCACTGCTACACTGGTATTCAGGTGGTAAAACCAATTAAAAGAAAAGTGATTTGATACCAGAAAAACCCATTATATTTGCTGGAAACTGTTACATGCGCAAAGAAGACTGTGGAGACTATGAATATTTTATTTCAAAACTATCAATTTCCTATGCACACAATGACCTAGCCAGTTCTAAAGAGATTATGGATACTGTTTGATTTGTGATGGTCCCTAGTTAGATATTGACCAGGGTAGACTACTGTGGTGTCTATACTACAGTGTTGTCAGTACTGTTGCAGGCCTCCATTGTCCAGACAACCACTAAACACACAATTTCCTTTTAGCACTGCTCATTTCCAACTTGTTCAAGACTAGTGTTAACACTGACAATACCCAAGCTCATCATGTTCGAAAAGAGAATCGCAGTCAATGCTGCAAACAAGTGCTATTAGTGTCATCCACTAGGGATAAGATTCTGTGATATTGATTTCAAACAGCATAGATCACTTCCAGGGGAAACAACCAATCAGAAAACGGCTCTCATCTAGCTTTTGGTAATGAATACATACTACAAAAGGAGTTTGCATGGTGGAGTACAAATGTCTCCAACACTCAGGTGATGTGGAGTGATGAAATTAGTCATATTTAATTAATAACAGTTGTTCTGTTCTGGAAAGTATAGAAGTCTTCTTTCACTCAATTAGTATATCACTAAATTATGGCTGTGTTGACAACCTTTCCAATGGATATTGTCATGGGACACTGCCTCTCGTCAACCACAAATGGATTACTATCAGATACGAAGATAAACAGAATTTGAAGTGTCTATACTGCTTCCTTATCACCCTGTTCTGTTAACACATCTAACACAATGCTGGAGCGATTTCGAATGCTAATTTTGGAAGCCACCGCAGCCCCTCAAGGTTTGTAAAAAGCACCTGTTTTTATCTACATAGACCTGACAGTTGTCCTTTGATGTCACTGACAGTGTCCAGGTGTCAAATATTACCATGATGACACTGACAGTGTCCAGGTGTCAAATATTATCATGATGACACTGACAGTGTCCAGGTGTCAAATATTACCATGATGACACTGACAGTGTCCAGGTGTCAAATATTATCATGATGACACTGACAGTGTCCAGGTGTCAAATATTACCATGATGACACTGACAGTGTCCAGGTGTCAAATATTATCATGATGACACTTACAGTGTCCAGGTGTCAAATATTACCATGATGACACTGACAGTGTCCAGGTGTCAAATATTACCATGATGACACTGACAGTGTCCAGGTGTCAAATATTACCATGATGACACTGACAGTGTCCAGGTGTCAAATATTACCATGACAACACTGACAGTGTCCAGGTGTCAAATATTACCATTATGACACTGACAATGTCTAGGTGTCAAATATTACCATGATGACACTGACAGTGTCCAGGTGTCAAATATTACCATGACGACACTGACAGTGTCCAGGTGTCAAATATTACCATTATGACACTGACAATGTCTACCATGATGACACTGACAGTGTCCAGGTGTCAAATATTACCATGACAACACTGACAGTGTCCAGGTGTCAAATATTACCATTATGACACTGACAGTGTCCAGGTGTCAATTATAAACCATATAAACGGAAAGACACTTGTTCTAACATTGATATCCTGCATGGTGTCTCACACAGGATGTGTGTCTTAATGATAAAGAGGTGAGAGAGTTATCCCACAAAAGTGTTCCACATAGGGCACCTTTATATATGTAAGATACACATATCTCATATAGGCTATCATGTCACCAATGTTACCTGTAGATAATGAAGCCACCTCCATTACCTGTACTTAATGAAGCCACCTCCATTACCTGTATTTAATGAAGCCACCTCCATTACCTGTACTTAATGAAGCCACTTCCATTATCTGTACTTAATGAAGCCACTTCCATTACCTGTACTTAATGAAGCCACCTCCATTACCTGTACTTAATGAAGCCACTCCCATTACCTGTACTTAATGAAGCCACTTCCATTACCTGTACTTAATGAAGCCACCTCCATTACCTGTACTTAATGAAGCCATTTCCATTACCTGTACTTAATGAAGCCATTTTCATTACCTGTACTTAATGAAGCCATTTCCATTACCTGTATTAAATGAAGCCACCTACATGATAAAGTCTGTCCCGCAGAATCCTGGCTGTAGTGTGGTACAATTTGTCCCTTAGAACACTTCCTGTATTGAGGTACAATTTGTCCCCTGGAACACTGGCTGTATGTGGTACAATTTGTCCCCTAGAACACTGTAGTGTTGTGCAATTTGTCCCCTAGAACACTGGCTGTAGTATTGTACAATTTGCCTCTAGAACACTGGCTGTATATTGAACAGTTGTCCCTAGAACACTGGCTGTATATTGAACAATTTGTCCCCTAGAACACTGGCTGTAGTGAGGTACAATTTGTCCCCTAGAACACTGGATGTATGAGGTACAATTTGTCCCCTAGAACACTGGCTGTAGTGAGGTACAATTTGTCCCCTAGAACACTGGCTGTAGTGAGGTACAATTTGTCCCCTAGAATACTGGCTGTATGTGGTACAATTTGTCCCCTAGAACACTGGCTGTAGTGAGGTACAATTTGTCCCCTAGAACACTGGCTGTAGTGAGGTACAATTTGTCCCCTAGAACACTGGCTGTATGTGGTACAATTTGTCCCCTAGAACACTGGCTGTAGTGAGGTACAATTTGTCCCCTAGAACACTGGCTGTAGTGAGGTACAATTTGTCCCCTAGAACACTGGCTGTATGTGGTACAATTTGTCCCCTAGAACACTGGCTGTATGTGGTACAATTTGTCTCCTAGAACACTGGCTGTAGTGAGGTACAATTTGTCCCCTAGAACACTGGCTGTATGTGGTACAATTTGTTACCTAGAACACTGGCTGTAGTGAGGTACAATTTGTCCCCTAGAACACTGGCTGTAGTGAGGTACAATTTGTCTCCTAGAACACTGGCTGTATGTGGAACAATTTGTCCCCTAGAACACTGGCTGTAGTGAGGTACAATTTGTCCCCTAGAACACTGGCTGTATGTGGTACAATTTGTCCCCTAGAACACTGGCTGTATGTGGTACAATTTGTCCCCTAGAACACTGGCTGTAGTGAGGTACAATTTGTCCCCTAGAACACTGGCTGTATGTGGTACAATTTGTCCCCTAGAACACTGGCTGTAGTGAGGTACAATTTGTCCCCTAGAACACTGGCTGTAGTGAGGTACAATTTGTCCCTTAGAACACTGGCTGTATGTGGTACAATTTGTCCCCTAGAACACTGGCTGTATGTGGTACAATTTGTCCCCCAGAACATGAGCCGTATATTAGACATACAATTTGTGTTGGCTATATTAAGGAGATAATGACTGGATCGAGTAGGATGTGGTATGTAGGCTAATGACCAGTATATTATTTCTCTGAGAAAAGAAAGATCAATTTCATGTTGGGAAAAGAGTGATCAAGTCGACCATTTTTATCATTGAGGTGAGAAAAGAGTGATCAAACCAACTGTTAAATGATTTATGTGAGAAAAAATCTTCTTTCATCAGAACGACAACATGAAAGAAATTAGGAAAACCTTACAAAGAATAGACTGCGTTTGTCTTTGTTTAACCTTATTATAGAGTATGCTACATTCTGTTAATTACCTGGAACCATTTTGCTGTTACATTTCATCTGTCATTGACGTTATTTACGACCCTCTCGGGTTGGAATTATTTACCACTCTCCAGGATGTAATAAAAGTGCAAGGGATTGATTGTGAAAATCATAGTTGTGACTTTCAATCTATATACATCCTTTTTGTTAAGGTTTCGGTAAAGTTGGAAAAATTTGAACCATTTTTCTTTGAATTACTTCAATTTTTATCAATGTTTGAGATGGTGTTGCAGGGCTGTTTAGTTATGTTGTCAGAATAGACCAAACATGATGCTTTACTTTATAAATGATAGGTATAGGCCCAGGGTGATCTCAGAGGTGGAGTACGTTCACTCAGACAGGACAAACAAATGTCATGGGGGTTGTTGACTAAGGTCACGGAGACTTTGTTTATAAATACTCGATAAACCCACAGACGAGTATAGGTTATTTACTGCTCTGTTCATCATCATAATGGAGGACTGCATCCCATTGTGCTCAGTATTTGACATGAATGCTGGTAAATAGACTATAATGAGAAGAGGAACGATAGTTGTAATTTAAAATATTGGCTTTGCATGTGAAAGCAGACATAACGCTATTGATCTTTATTACTGGAAAATCAATATGTATGATATTGTCCAAAACATACATCATAAAGGTTTCATGAGTATGGATTGCTCTGAGCAGCTGAGTGCTAAATCTAGTGCTGCTGTACTGTTTAAAATTTGTTTAATTTGTGTGAATAACATACCCAAGGGGGTTTCTCTAATAGAAGTTGAAATGGTAGTAATGACTCTTTGATGATGGTTCTTTACGGAAAAAAACTGTGGGTTTAAAAGGGAAACAAACATCTTTACATCCCTATTAAAAACTGGTGTGACTGGATTTTGTAACAATCCTGTTAAAAGTTGGTGTGACTGGGTTTGTAACAACCCTGTTAAAGCTAGTTTGACTGGGTTTGTAACAATCCTGTTAAAAGCTGGCGTGACTGGGTTTGTAACAATCCTGTTAAAAGCCAGTGTGACTGGGTTTGTAACAATCCTGTGAAAAGCCGGTGTGACTGGGTTTGTAACAATCCTGTGAAAAGCCGGTGTGACTGGGTTTGTAACAATCCTGTTAAAGCTAGTTTGACTGGGTTTGTAACAATCCTGTTAAAAGCTGGTGTGACTGGGTTTGTAACAATCCTGTTAAAAGCTGGTATGACATAGTTTTTAACAACCCTGTTTAAACTGATGTGACTTAGTTTGTACTGTCCTATTACCATAACTCTGGTGTGACTGAGTTTGTACCCAGTAGAGAGAGTTCTACCCTTTGAGGGGAACTAGGTCACCCCCTCATGTTGCCAGATAACATACATTGGTCGATGAGACAAGGCTTAGTGATGGAAACAGTCATGGAGACAAAAAACCTGTAACAAACCAGCCCATCAACCAACATACATGTTTATTGTGCAGGTAAATATGTACATTCTGTGTTACAGAATAGCTGTAGTACTATATGTCTGTAGAGTACAGTATTAAGTGAGTTTCCATAGAACTGTTGAAGGTTACAGCCAAGCTTGCCTCTGATGTGATAGTTTTTTGTCGCCATCAGGTTCTGGTTTTGTGTCCTAGTCTTCTGATACTTGGGTGTGAAAGCAATGTCTTATCCTGATTTAGCTTCCATGGATTGGCATTTCTCCAGGGGCTGATGTCGGTCAGACCATCTAAGACTACTCCAATTGTTAGTTGATCTTGTCAACTTTTGTATCTGGTGTCTGCAGCCAAACTCTTACTGGGTGGATGATAGTTACATCTCACCATTTGGTTTGAAACTAAGAAAGTACTTCATTAGACAAGAAGCAGTGATTCTGTACCTACAGGAAACATAAAAACAAGGACAAAGGGTCAGGAGGTTCTGTACCTACAGGAAACATAAAAACAAGGACAAAGGGTCAGGAGGTTCTGTACCTACAGGAAACATAAAAACAAGGACAAAGGGTCAGGAGGTTCTGTACCTACAGGAAACATAAAAACAAGGACAAAGGGTCAGGAGGTTCTGTACCTACAGGAAACAATAAAACAAGGACAAAGGGTCAGGAGGTTCTGTACCTACAGGAAACATAAAAACAAGGACAAAGGGTCAGGAGGTAGGCTTATTACAGGATATTAAATTCCGGGAGTCAACACATTTACCTTGAATTACCAAAATTAAGGAATAATCTTCTCATTAGACAACGAAAAGCCAGGTAATAACATCTAATAAAACTGAGTCCAGTATATTACTTGATGCTCCAGGAAAGTAAGACAGCCCCTGATATGAAGTATTGCCTGTTTGTATTATAGGAACGGCCATATTTGTGAAAACTATTCTATTTTTGGAACCTTAGTTGCTGTTGTGTCTGAAATTTATCTTATTTACTGAGTATCTCATGAATTCTGCTCATACACTTATATATATACTGTATATATTTTAAATTTTATCTTAACCAGCCTCTCCTTATATCTGAGATGTGATCACCATATTTATCCATCAATGACCACGTGTCTGCTAATTAGCCTATCCATATCGTTTCCTCTTCAGTAGAACTACAAATGGATGGCATTTCATTGTCCTGCAGTAGGGTCATGACCCCTGACTTTGAGGTAGATAATTTGACCTCTTGAGTTATGATAAGTACAGTAAACACTGCCTTTTTATCTAGACAGACTAGTCCTGTCATCCATTTTATCTATCTTCTCCGACAGTACTCTATGACTTTTCAGTGGTGTTTCACCTGCATGGTTTCTAAACATAAGTTGTGGCATTTTCCAGGGTTTTTTTAAAGTCTTCTTTTTTGTTAGAATTTGTTTGATTCTGTGAATTCAGAAAGTAAATCTTTAAGGAATAAAAACAGTTAATGCTGAATTGCAGACATGCTGATTGATTTTGTAGGACTTCTGTCTGAGGAATAATGACCTAGCTAGGTCGAATGGAACTCTTCAGTAAAAAAAGGTTCAGAAGACAAAATAGAATACATTAGGACTGATGGGAGTGTTGTACGATAATAATGGTCCTTAACAGTATGTCTGGCCTGCTTCTTAGAATGTATAAAAACCTCCATAAAGTTTGATTCAAGACAGATACGTAAGGGAAATTCTAAACCACAGAGTGAATCAGACACATTTAGGTTTTTTCAGGCAAAATTTCAGCCATGTTAAATCAGTTTACAGTCAATGTTTTCAATTTATTCAAAAAATTTTTCATACCTTTCCAAATCTCCTCCAAAAGTACCTGAGTTTGGGTTTCTGTTCACTCCTCTATTGTTTTATTCATTAACCTGATCAATTTACACTTCCTAGTAACTGATGTTTTACACTTTGTTTCTAAAATCAGCAATTCTCATTAGAATTTAAAGAAGTTTGTGTGATTAGTTGGTGTTAAATTAACGGTGGTACAGAAACATCATTCTCCTGATGTCAACACAAGTCTGCTGCTGGTTGATTGTATAAGTACATCAATATTTATTGTATAATAGACTTATAAACAAAAAGTACAGCAGGATTGAACATTTTGTCACACTGATTCACTCTAGTTTTGTATCAATGTTAATATGTCTTAGCTTCACTGATCTTCTTTGTTTTGTTTGAAATATTCATTGTCCTGTTAGAGTGTTCCATGAACGTCGCTTTTAAGTTTATAACAACAGATAAATAGTTAACAAGAGTTCCATCATGTCACGTTATTTGTCCAGATGTATATAGAGATGAAAGACTCGTTTTGCAGTAAGTGTGTCAGATCTTTGATATGTCCTGTGTTAAATTTCTGTTGTGGAACTTTGCTTAGATACAGCTTTAGGTATGAGTATATTAGAGTACAGAAGCCTCCACAGTATACGTTTGTTGACAGTCAGGTGGCAATATCAATACTTGTTTTGGGGGAGTGTCTTTGACTTCTCTCAAATTAACGTGAAGTGTTGGGGAAGTGTCTTTGACTTCTCTCAAATTAACGTGAAGTGTTGGGGAAGTGTCTTTGACTTCTATCAATTTAATGTGAAGTGTTGGGGAAGTGTCTTTGACTTCTATCAATTTAATGTGAAGTGTTGGGGAAGTGTCTTTGACTTCTATCAATTTAATGTGAAGTGTTGGGGAAGTGTCTTTGACTTCTATCAATTTAATGTGAAGTGTTGGGGGAGTGTCTTTGACTTCTATCAATTTAATGTGAAGTGTTGGGGAAGTGTCTTTGACTTCTATCAATTTAATGTGAAGTGTTGGGGAAGTGTCTTTGACTTCTAGCAATTTAATGTGAAGTGTTGGGGAAGTGTCTTTGACTTCTAGCAATTTAATGTGAAGTGTTGGGGAAGTGTCTTTGACTTCTAGCAATTTAATGTGAAGTGTTGGGGAGTGTCTTTGACTTCTCAATTTATCAAATTTAATGTGAAGTGTTGGGGAGTGTCTTTGACTTCTATCAATTTAATGTGAAGTGTTGGGGCAGTGTCTTTGACTTCTATCAATTTAATGTGAAGTGTTGGGGTGTCTTTGAGTGTCTGTTGACTTCTATCAATTTAATGTGAAGTGTTGGGGGAGTGTCTTTGACTTCTATCAATTTAATGTGAAGTGTTGGGGGAGTGTCTTTGACTTCTATCAATTTAATGTGAAGTGTTGGGGAAGTGTCTTTGACTTCTATCAATTTAATGTGAAGTGTTGGGGAAGTGTCTTTGACTTCTATCAATTTAATGTGAAGTGTTGGGGGAGTGTCTTTGACTTCTATCAATTTAATGTGAAGTGTTGGGGAAGTGTCTTTGACTTCTATCAATTTAATGTGAAGTGTTGGGGGAGTGTCTTTGACTTCTATCAATTTAATGTGAAGTGTTGGGGAAGTGTCTTTGACTTCTATCAATTTAATGTGAAGTGTTGGGGGAGTGTCTTTGACTTCTATCAAGTTTAATGTGAAGTGTTGTTGGGGAGTGTCTTTGACTTCTATCAATTTAATGTGAAGTGTTGGGGAAGTGTCTTTGACTTCTATCAAATTAATCAATTTTAATGTGAAGTGTTGGGGGAGTGTCTTCTTTGACTTCTATCAATTTAATGTGAAGTGTTGGGGAGTGTCTTTGACTTCTATCAATTTAATGTGAAGTGTTGGGGGAGTGTCTTTGACTTCTATCAATTAAATGTGAAGTGTTGGTGTAGTGTCTTTGACTTCTATCAATTAAATGTGAAGTGTTGGGTGAAGTGTTGGGGAAGTGTCTTTGACTTCTATCAATTTAATGTGAAGTGTTGGGGGAGTGTCTTTGACTTCTATCAATTTAATGTGAAGTGTTGGGGGAGTGTCTTTGACTTCTATCAATTTAATGTGAAGTGTTGGGGGAGTGTCTTTGACTTCTATCAATTTAATGTGAAGTGTTGGGGGAGTGTCTTTGAAGTGTTGGGGAAGTGTCTATCAATTTAATGTGAAGTGTTGGGGAGTGTCTTTGACTTCTATCAATTTAATGTGAAGTGTTGGGGAAGTGTCTTTGACTTCTATCAATTTAATGTGAAGTGTTGGGGGAGTGTCTTTGACTTCTATCAATTTAATGTGAAGTGTTGGGGAAGTGTCTTTGACTTCTATCAATTTAATGTGAAGTGTTGGGGAAGTGTCTTTGACTTCTAATTTAATGTGAAGTGTTGGGGAAGTGTCTTTGACTTAATCAAATTGAAGTGTTGGGGAAGTGTCATGAAGTGTTGGGGAAGTGTCTTTGACTTCTATCAATTTAATGTGAAGTGTTGGGGAAGTGTCTTTGACTTCTATCAATTTAATGTGAAGTGTTGGGGAAGTGTCTTTGACTTCTATCAATTTAATGTGAAGTGTTGGGGGAGTGTCTTTGACTTCTATCAATTTAATGTGAAGTGTTGGGGGAGTGTCTTTGACTTCTATCAATTTAATGTGAAGTGTTGGGGAAGTGTCTTTGACTTCTATCAATTTAATGTGAAGTGTTGGGGAGTGTCTTTGACTTCTATCAATTTAATGTGAAGTGTTGGGGGAGTGTCTTTGACTTCTATCAATTTAATGTGAAGTGTTGGGGGAGTGTCTTTGACTTCTATCAATTTAATGTGAAGTGTTGGGGGAGTGTCTTTGACTTCTATCAATTTAATGTGAAGTGTTGGGGGAGTGTTCTTGACATACATCAAATTAACGTGAAGTGTCTTTGACTTCTATCAAATTAACGTGAAGTGTTGGGGAAGTGTCTTTGACTTCTACCAAATTAACGTGAAGTGTTGGGGGAGTGTCTTTGACTTCTACCAAATTAACGTGGAGTGTTGGGGGAGTGTCTTTGACTTCTATCAATTTAATGTGAAGTGTTGGGGGAGTGTCTTTGACTTCTATCAATTTAATGTGAAGTGTTGGGGGAGTGTCTTTGACTTCTATCAATTTAATGTGAAGTGTTGGGGAAGTGTCCTTGACATACATCAAATTAACATGGAGTGTTGGGGGAGTGTCTTTGACTTCTATCAATTTAATGTGAAGTGTTGGGGAAGTGTCTTTGACTTCTATCAATTTAATGTGAAGTGTTGGGGGAGTGTCTTTGACTTCTATCAATTTAATGTGAAGTGTTGGGGAAGTGTCTTTGACTTCTCTCAAATTAACGTGAAGTGTTGGGGGAGTGTCTTTGACTTCTATCAATTTAACGTGAAGTGTTGGGGGAGTGTCCTTGACATACATCAAATTAACGTGAAGTGTTGGGGAAGTGTCTTTGACTTCTATCAATTTAATGTGAAGTGTTGGGGGAGTGTCTTTGACTTCTATCAATTTAATGTGAAGTGTTGGGGGAGTGTCTTTGACTTCTATCAATTTAATGTGAAGTGTTGGGGAAGTGTCTTTGACTTCTATCAATTTAATGTGAAGTGTTGGGGAAGTGTCTTTGACTTCTATCAATTTAATGTGAAGTGTTGGGGAAGTGTCTTTGACTTCTACATCAATTTAATGTGAAGTGTTGGGGAAGTGTCTTTGACTTCTATCAATTTAATGTGAAGTGTTGGGGAAGTGTCTTTGACTTCTATCAATTTAATGTGAAGTGTTGGGGAAGTGTCTTTGACTTCTATCAATTTAATGTGAAGTGTTGGGGGAGTGTCACTTACTATCAATTTAATGTGAAGTGTTGGGGAAGTGTCTTTGACTTCTATCAATTTAATGTGAAGTGTTGGGGAAGTGTCTTTGACTTCTATCAATTTAATGTGAAGTGTTGGGGAAGTGTCTTTGACTTCTATCAATTTAATGTGAAGTGTTGGGGAAGTGTCTTTGACTTCTATCAATTTAATGTGAAGTGTTGGGGAAGTGTCTTTGACTTCTATCAATTTAATGTGAAGTGTTGGGGAAGTGTCTTTGACTTACATCAAATTAACGTGAAGTGTTGGGGAAGTGTCTTTGACAGACATCAAATTAACGTGAAGTGTTGGGGAAGTGTCTTTGACTTCTATCAATTTAATGTGAAGTGTTGGGGAAGTGTCTTTGACTTCTATCAATTTAATGTGAAGTGTTGGGGAAGTGTCTTTGACTTCTATCAATTTAATGTGAAGTGTTGGGGAAGTGTCTTTGACTTCTCTCAAATTAACGTGAAGTGTTGGGGAAGTGTCTTTGACTTCTAGCAATTTAATGTGAAGTGTTGGGGAAGTGTCTTTGACTTCTATCAAATTAACGTGAAGTGTTGGGGAAGTGTCTTTGACTTCTCTCAAATTAACGTGAAGTGTTGGGGGAGTGTCTTTGACTTCTCTCAAATTAACGTGAAGTGTTGGGGGAGTGTCTTTGACTTCTCTCAAATTAACGTGAAGTGTTGGGGGAGTGTCTTTGACTTCTATCAATTTAATGTGAAGTGTTGGGGGAGTGTCTTTGACTTCTATCAATTTAATGTGAAGTGTTGGGGGAGTGTCTTTGACTTCTCTCAAATTAACGTGAAGTGTTGGGGGAGTGTCCTTGACAGACATCAAATTAACCTGAAGTGTTGAGGAAGTGTCTTTGACTTCTATCAATTACAATGAGAAGTGTTAGGGGAGTGTCCTTGACAGACATGAAATTAACGTGAAGTGTTGGGGAAGTGTCCTTGACAGACATCAAATTAACGTGAAATGTTAGGGGAGTGTCCTTGACAGACATCAAATTAACGTGAAGTGTTTGGCTTGACATTCATCCATTTAACCCTCTTTTTATTTGTGTAATTGCTGTAACCAGTTTTTCCTCAATTTTCTAATGATCTGGCTTCCCCTTCTTCCTGCACTAATGCTTTCTGTAAGGTATGAAACATCTGGCATGGTTTACTCTTTTATGATACAATGACATTGAAGGTAGAACCACACCAGAGTTTGTCTGATATATCTCATATAGACCAGCATTACTGAGAAATATCAGAAAACAATGGTTGGGAAAACTACATAATTATTAACAAATTCTGGCAATAATGCTACATTTTACAGCCATTAGATTGAAATAAGATTGTGATAATATTGAATTGTATTATTTCGAAGTAGACTTGATCATAACATACTTCTGTTCACTAATATTACCCAAGTTTAGAATCTATAACTAAACATGTTTCTGTAGGTTTTGTATAGGAGTAGTTTCCAGCTCTTTTTCCAGACAATATTTATCTTGCTTTGAAGCAGAAGTAAATCTGCTATATTTCTTCAGCAATGAGCCAAGGGTCCAGCTGTACCACAATACTTCTGACTCCGAGTCTTAGGATAGCTTATTATAGGATAAGGAAAATACCGATATTGATAACTGATCTAGGCTGCAATAGATTTGGTTTATGATAGACATGGACATATTAGAGGATAAATCATGTTGTACAATCCTTCCATATACAAGAGTTTTCATTATTCTCTAGAAAGAATCTAGAAGGAGAGCTTTGTTATGTTGTCATTTCCATCAGTGTTCAGATATGATGTGTAGTTTGTAGAAATCAAATTTGTTGTAGCTGGAGATCGTAGTGTGTAGAACACAAATAAGGACAAAATAGAAATTTGTATGGCTTTGGACCATTGTTGTTTGGTGAGAAAATATTATTACATGTTAATGGATTTTTATAAATGGCAGATTTTTTTTTCTTTGAATTAATATTTTGTCTTATATCATTTTTTAAATGTTAGTAAATAAAAAAAATCATAGTATCAAGTTAGCTAAAATAGCTGAAGTGCTTTGTTCAGAAAGTAAGTATAAAAGGAGATTTTGAATATTTATCAGGATCAGTTACAAAAACTTTAAAGGTTTTGGCAATATCTCACTAGTTGGTTATGAGAAATAATTATTGTTGAATGAGAAGTTTATAAGTCTATTAGATAGTTGTATATATTCCTTCATACAAAGTTATGATGAACCACTCCAGTTATCTCCCCTTCATAGCAATATCCTGGAACTGTGTAATCATTTACTATGTTTCAACAGCTAAATGTCAGATGTCAACATGCTCCTTCTGTGGGTATGGTTATCAAGCACTGTAGGAAAAACAGTGTGTGATGGGCGCTGTGTTGAGATAGCTGCAATGAAGCCATTTGTCAAGAACATGGAACAGTGAGTTATCAATTATTAACACAGGGTTTATCTGAAATGGTGGATTACCGCCCATAAACATGTTCTGACCGTAAGACTAATACCTCACGAGGTCGGTCATCAGGTCATTCTGTATCTGCAACTTGTTTACAAACTCAGGTCATTGATAACACTCTAATTCTTAGAGGCAATGGAACTTTTGATTAACCATGCATAAAGCAGGACACGCTGGTAAATTCTATTAAAGTCATTGAAATGAATTGTATTTAAATTACAAAGATGGATTTGCTGTCGTCACTTATATCATATCAAGATTGATATATTTACTGATTTGTTCACAGCATTTTTAGCCTACCATCATCAGATAACTTAAATCCTTAAGTGGAGTGGTTCATCATAACTTTGTGTGAAGGAATATAAATATGATATAAAGTCTTAAATTTCATACATAGGTTCCACTTAATCCCTTGTTGTGCCCATGTAATTTTTGGACTGATCAGAAAAACAAAATGGCCGAAAAGGCGGACATCTTGGATTTTTACTTGAAAGGATTGTTGTTACTATCACAGCATAGATCTTTCTCAAATTTCATGTGTATGCTTTCCTTGATCCCTAGTTGTGCCTGTTTGATTTTGGTACTGATCAGAATAAAAAAAATGACCCACAAGCAGCCATCTTGGATTTTGACTTTGAAAACTTATTATCGTTATTTCTTGAGAACTACTTGATAGATCTTTCTCAAATTTCTTGTATAAGTTCCTTTATGTCCATAGTTGTGCCTGTAAGAGTTTGGGACTGATCGGAAAAACAAAATGGCCAAAGGCAGCCATCTTGTTTTTTGCCTAGTAAAGATTGTTATTTCTATTTCTTAAGAAGTACTGAATGGATATCTCTCAAATTTCAAATGTATGTTCCCTTTGATCTCTCCTTGTTCTCGTTCGATTTTGGGACCGATCAGAAAAAAGCAAAATGGTTTCCAGGTGGCCAGTTTGGATTTGGCAGGTAAAGATTATCATCACTATTTCTGCAAAGGAATGTTCAAATGATCCAACATTCAAAGAGCATATGAAGATCAAACAATGGTAGGCACCAAGATCCCTCTGGGATCTCATGTTTGTGACCAAGATTGTTTTGTCTTTTAACTGAAACTGGAAATTCCAAAAGTCTTGATTAAGAGCACAGAGATAGCTTGATATGTAACTATAGGTGAACACTCTCCAGAATTGTATAGAAGACAAATTGAGAAATTGATTTTACTACTTTGATCTAGACTGAAATGTTTAAAGTTTGATTTATATAAAAATTTATAAAAGTGTAAGTTTTCACTTTATCCAATACCTGTTTCAGCAGTATTTAAAATAAAGAAATCAGAACGAAATTAATGCCTTTTTTCCCCCTTACTGTTTTTGTATGTTTGAAAGCTTGTTAGATGCAAAGTGATGATAAGCTGGAAACAGATTATATGTGATCTTGTTGGCAGTCTAGTGTTCCTCAGGGTCTACAACGAAAAATCAACCTGGGCATGACATTGAATAATAAAAATTTTATTTTGAGTACCAAATATATTGATGTTCTGTGGCAGCACAGCAATAATGAAATAAAAAAAATTGTATAAATCTAATTGAAAATTCTGTTTAATTAAAACTGGATGAATGTCATTTCATGTGTTAAAGTGTGTTTGAGGTTGTTCAGGTGCATTTTTGTGGTTCTATGGATTTTTCTGTGTGTTAGCATATAATGGCTTTTACTGGAGGCAACAGTTTGTCTGAAAGGATAGAGAAATCAAGTAATTTTTTCATCTTATCGTACACCAGGCTGTTCATAACAATATGTACATAACCTTTAAATGAGATAGAAAAGAACAAATGCAACAGTGTCAAGACACAATGATAATTTGATCTTTAAAACAATGCAACATTTCAATATGGAACAAAAGAAATACTGTGGAGAGTTGTGTGTTCTAAGATAACAGACAATTCCCGTTGACTGTGTCAGTACACAGACAATATATGCTACAGTATAACCAAACAGACAAGATATCCTACAGTATCAACACACAGAGACAAAATATACCACAGGATCAACACACAGAGACAAAATATACCACAGTATCAACACACAGAGACAAAATATACCACAGTATCAACACACAGAGACCAGATATACCATAGTATCAACACACAGAGACCAGATATACCACAGTATCAACACACAGAGACAAAATATACCACAGTATCAACACACAGAGACAAAATATACCACAGTATCAACACACAGAGACAAAATATACCACAGTATCAACATACAGAGACAAAATATACCACAATATCAACATACAGAGACAAAATATACCACAGTATCAACACAGAGACCAGATATACCACAGTATCAACACACAGAGACAAAATATTCCACAGTATCAACACACAGAGACACAATATACCACAGTATCAACACACAGAGACACAATATACCACAGTATCAACACACAGAGACACAATATACCACAGTATCAACACACAGAGACACAATATACCACAGTATCAACACACAGAGACAAAATATACCACAGTATCAACACACAGAGACACAATATACCACAGTATCAACACACAGAGACAAAATATACCACAGTATCAACACACAGAGACAAAATATACCACAGAGACACAGAGATATACCACAGTATCAACACACAGAGACAAAATATACCACAGTATCAACACACAGAGACAAAATATACCACAGTATCAACACACAGAGACAAAATATACCACAGTATCAACACACAGAGACAAAATATACCACAGTATCAACACACAGAGACAAAATATACCACAGTATCAACACACAGAGACAAAATATACCACAGTATCAACACACAGAGACAAAATATACCACAGTATCAACACACAGAGACACAATATACCACAGTATCAACACACAGAGACAAAATATACCACAGTATCAACACACAGAGACAAAATATACCACAGTATCAACACACAGAGACAAAATATACCACAGTATCAACACACAGAGACAAAATATACCACAGTATCAACACACAGAGACAAAATATACCACAGTATCAACACACAGAGACAAAATATACCACAGTATCAACACACAGAGACAAAATATACCACAGTATCAACACACAGAGACAAAATATACCACAGTATCAACACACAGAGACAAAATATACCACAGTATCAACACACGGAGACAAAATATACCACAGTATCAACACATGAATTTTTTAGGTCATCTGACCCTTGCAATCGTCTTTTGTCCGGCGGCGTCCGGCGTATACATTTTCAAGTTCTACATGTCTCATGGAGCTGAAACTTACCTGAAATGATCGTGACATGATCCTGACCAAAGTTTGTTAATTTCGGGTTGGTCCGAAATCCAACATGGCTGCCATGGCCGCCATCTTGAAAACACATTTTCGACTTCTTCTCAAGTTCAAAATTTGAAATCTTGAATTTTATGTCAGATGACCGTTAAGGACCATGGGCCTCTTGTTTTTTTTTACATATCTTTGGAAGAGGTTCAATAAATTAGGCAGATTGATAAAGTTTTATTACACAGGATAACATAGAGTTGTTACATTTATGTAGCTGTTATCACCCAGATAGAGGTATAATTCTCTTCTGGTGGTACACAGAGATACAGTAACACTTTCTGTAGGATATGTGCTCATCAACTGTCTATATAAGGACTTTTCTAGAAATAAAATATGACTTAAATCCATCAGGAATTCATAACAGATGACATTTATAACAGTTTTGACATCTATCCATAAATATTCTTCTCTGAAGCTGGTGCCATTTCTGGAAGCACTCTGAGAATTATGTTAAGACCTTGTGACAGTAAGAAGGTTGTAAACCAGTATTTAATTGATATGTCCATTGGTTTCCATGGGGAAATTCCCTGTTGTCATGGAGACACGAAGTGGGCAATATGAAATTTGTTTTCATGACAATTTGAATTTGAATACAGTATACATATAAAAGCTGTTGTGAAGAAGTCTGCCTTCTTATTTAATTTCCCAACATAACTCATTAACTCAATTTATGAGATGTTTGCATATTTATGTTTGTGTATGCCTCTGCTGTGAAATGTTCAGTGTCACTCCTAGCGTTCATTCCTGTATACCATCATCTTGTCATAATTTGGCTTCTGCTAACTTACTCTTTGATGGATGAAAATATTGAACTGAAAATTGGTGTCAGAATTGTCTGATGAGGAGATTCAGGTCAGTTTGACATTTAGTCCCTGTCATTGTATTGTTCCATTCGTTTTGATCCTTAAGGTTAGAATTTTTCAAGAAAATCTCTGTTGATGCTAAATTTCTCAAAGCTGCATGGCTATATTGAACTCAAAATTCAGTATGAGTATAGTTATGTTCTTGCTTCCATGCATATAGTCAAGTGATTTTATGTGTATGCAATCAGGAATGAATTAGATATGCAGCTTTCTACTCATGAGATAGGGGTGCCCCAAGAATTAGTGAGAAATTAAATAATTTGGCAAAATATTTTGTCAATTTGCATTGATGTGCATGCAGCAGCATATTTGCATTAAGTCTGTCTCACCTGTAGTTAATTAAATGTGGTCATTCACTTGGACATTCCTTGTTAATATCCAATAATGATTTTAACTATATAAGTTTCACCAAAAAACTTTGCTAATATCCAATAATGATATTAACTGTATAAGTTTCACCAAAAACCTTTGCTAATATCCAATAATGATTTTAACAGTATAAGTTTCACCAAAATCCTTGCTCATATCCAATAATGATTTTAACTATATAAGTTTCACCAAAAAACCTTGCTAATATCCAATAATGATATTAACTGTATAAGTTTCACCAAAAACCTTGCTAATATCCAATAATGATATTAACTGTATAAGTTTCACCAAAAACCTTGCTAATATCCAATAATGATATTAACTGTATAAGTTTCACCAAAAACCTTGCTAATATCCAATAATGATATTAACTGTATAAGTTTCACCAAAAACCTTGCTCATATCCAATAATGATATTAACTGTATAAGTTTCACCAAAAACCTTGCTAATATCCAATAATGATATCAACTTTATAAACTTTATCACAGACCTTCTCAAAAGTTACATGTAGTGATATTGATGGTATAAGCTTCTTCATAGACTTTGCCAATAACCACTAATGAAAATTCTCAATGAACTTTTACCCAAGACTGTATTGATTTTAGCAGACCAATCGATGTGTGTGCTAATGGCTTTATATCACATGTCTGTCAGAGTTACGTATTAACTTGCCCATAAAAGAGATGGTGGGCAGATCACAGTTTATGATGTTGCTGCATATTGCATTCATTTACATGGAATACAGACGCATAATGTAGAAAGTTGGGCATATTACTGACACGCACTGCTTTACTCTTCGGAGATGTCTTCTGTCGTTAAATTCAGGCGTCAAAACTCCACTGAACAGTAGATATACCCTCTGACTTGTAGCCAAGGAGTCAAACAAACTTACCACATTTATCTTATGATAAGCCCAGTTGATGCTGCTTTTTACAGGACAATGTAATGACATTGGTAGTTATTCTTATGGAACAACGAAAGATACAGTATCATTAACAGGCAGGGCTATATAGCTGGGTACATAAGTCTGGGTATCATTAACAGGCAGGGCTATATAGCTGGGTACATAAGTCTGGGTATCATTAACAGGCAGGGCTATATAGCTGGTACATAAGTCTGGGTATCATTAACAGGCAGGGCTATATAGCTGTTACATAAATCTGAGTATCATTAACAGGGCTATATAGCTGGGTACATAAGTCTGCGTAACATTAACAGGGCTATATAGTTGGGTACATAAGTCTGGGTATCATGAACAGGTAGGGCTATATAGCTGGGTACATAAGTCTGGGTATCATTAACAGACAGGGCTATATAGCTGGGTACATAAGTCTGGGTATCATTAACAGGCAGGGCTATATAGCTGGGTACATAAGTCTGGGTATCATTAACAGGCAGGGCTATATAGCTGGGTACATAAGTCTGGGTATCATTAACAGGCAGGGTTATATAGCTGGGTACATAAGTCTGGGTATCATTAACAGGCAGGGCTATATAGCTGGGTACTTAAGTCTGGGTATCATTAACAGGTAGGGCTATACAGCTGGGTACTTAAGTCTGGGTATCATTAACAGGCAGGGCTATATAGCTGGGTACATAAGTCTGGGTATCATTAACAGGCAGGGCTATATAGCAGGGTACTTAAGTCTGGGTATCATTAACAGGCAGGGCTATATAGCTGGGTACATAAGTCTGGGTATCATTAACAGGCAGGGCTATATAGCTGGGTACTTAAGTCTGGGTATCATTAACAGGTAGGGCTATATAGCTGGGTACATAAGTCTGGGTATCATTAACAGGCAGGGCTATATAGCTGGGTACATAAGTCTGGGTATCATTAACAGGCAGGGCGGTATAGCTGGGTACATAAGTCTGGGTATCATTAACAGGCAGGTCCGTATAGCTGGGTACATAAGTCTGGGTATCATAAACAGACAGGGCCGTATAGCTGGGTACATAAGCCTGGGTATCATTAACAGGCAGGTCCGTATAGCTGGGTACATAAGTACACCAGCTTCATATCCCTATGGCAACTGTATGTATTGAATAATTTATCATAGCAAGGTAATTTATATTAGTCTTCAGAGTGTTTAATTTTAGAAAGCTCATTTTAGTCATTAAATTCTTTTTTGCAATCTGTAACACAACCATTCTACAGTCAATATTATTGTTTTAAGGGGCATTTATCACAAGAGGTAAGGTTAAGCAAAGAATTTACTGTGTGTGGTTTCATAACTGAATAACAGAAAATTGTAGCAGTGTTAGTATAAGGATAAAATTACATATTGTTATTAGGTAGTGGTATGTGTATCAATAGCATAGGTGCTTCTTTTTAAAGATACTTTGTATGAAGCCTGTTACCTCATTCTAAAGGCACTTTGTACAGAGTCTGATGCCTCATCCTGATGGCACTTTGTACAGAGCCTGATGCCCCATCCTGATGGCACTTTGTACAGAGCCTGATGCCCCATCCTGATGGCACTTTGTACAGAGCCTGATGCCTCATCCTGATGGCACTTTGTACAGAGCCTGATGCCCCATCCTGATGGCACTTTGTACAGAGCCTGATGCCCCATCCTGATGGCACTTTGTACAGAGCCTGATGCCCCATCCTGATGGCACTTTGTACAGAGCCCCCATCCTGATGGCACTTTGTACAGAGCCTGATGCCTGATGGCACTTTGTACAGAGCCTGATGCCCCATCCTGATGGCACTTTGTACAGAGTCTGATGCCCCATCCTAATGGCACTTTGTACAGAGCCTGATGCCCCATCCTGATGGCACTTTGTACAGAGTCTGATGCCTCATCCTGATGGCACTTTGTACAGAGCCTGATGCCCCATCCTGATGGCACTTTGTACAGAGCCTGATGCCCCATCCTGATGGCACTTTGTACAGAGTCTGATGCCCCATCCTGATGGCACTTTGTACAGAGTCTGATGCCCCATCCTGATGGCACTTTGTACAGAGTCTGATGCCCCATCCTGATGGCACTTTGTACAGAGTCTGATGCCTCATCCTGATGGCACTTTGTACAGAGTCTGATGCCCCATCCTGATGGCACTTTGTACAGAGTCTGATGCCCCATCCTGATGGCACTTTGTACAGAGCCTGATGCCCCATCCTGATGGCACTTTGTACAGAGTCTGATGCCTCATCCTGATGGCACTTTGTACAGAGTCTGATGCCTCATCCTGATGGCACTTTGTACAGAGCCTGATGCCTCATCCTAAAGGCACTTTGTACAGCCTGATGCCCCATCCTAAAGGCACTTTGTACAGAGCCTGATGCCTCATCCTGATGGCACTTTGTACAGAGTCTGATGCCCCATCCTGATGGCACTTTGTACAGAGTCTAATGCCTCATTCTAAAGGTACTCTGTATGGAGGAGGAAATGCAGATTTACAGTGGTTTACAAGAGTACATGAATTGTGAATGGTCTGACTTGGTTTGTACCTTAAATGAAGCCAAAGGCACTATAATATCATGGTGGGATCGTCAGCCATTGATGTGTTTAATCAGCTATACCTTTTTGTTTTTTCATCACCATCATGACTTTGCTGTCTAGTTTAAATCTCAATCAGCCATCAAGTTAGCTGAGTTTTGTCTTTTTTAGCCTTATTACTGAAAAGCTTTTAAAAAAATTGGTCAGTCATGCAGGGTGATGATACATCAGTCTTAAGAGATATGTGGTATTTGTAGGGAAGAGATATGTGGTATTTGTAGGGAAGAGATATGTGGTATTTGTAGGGAAGAGATGTGTGGTATTTGTAGGGAAGAGATATGTGGTATTTGTAGGGAAGAGATGTGTGGTATTTGTAGGGAAGAGATGTGTGGTATTTGTAGGGAAGAGATATGTGGTATTTGTAGGGAAGAGATGTGTGGTATTTGTAGGGAAGAGATGTGTGGTATTTGTAGGGAAGAGATGTGTGGTATTTGTAGGGAAGAGATGTGTGGTATTTGTAGGGAAGAGATGTGTGGTATTTGTAGGGAAGAGATCTGTGGTATTTGTAGGGAAGAGATGTGTGGTATTTGTAGGGAAGAGATGTGTGGTATTTGTAGGGAAGAGATATGTGGTATTTGTAGGGAAGAGATGTGTGGTATTTGTAGGGAAGAGATATGTGGTATTTGTAGGGAAGAGATATGTGGTATTTGTAGGGAAGAGATGTGTGGTATTTGTAGGGAAGAGATATGTGGTATTTGTAGGGAAGAGATGTGTGGTATTTGTAGGTGATTTACCGTGGAAAGTCAATGTTATCATGTCATCAGATAGACATTTTTATTTTTCTCTCTTCTTTCCTTCCTGTCATTCTGTTATCGTTCTTACCTATTATTTTTAGTTTGTATTAAACAGTAGGTGATATGAAATTTTAAGTTGAATTGCATGCAAATTAATTTGTTCGCTGAAGTATGTCGCCATTGTAATAACATTTCTTTATAAGATGTTTTAATACAAGTTCGAAAATCATTTCACATAACCAGTCTTAATTCGTCAGTGAACTTGTCATACATGTCAAATACAACATTGTTTTAAGCCATCATTAAATGAAGCACTGACAAAAACTTGTCCACAAAGATGATCTTTGTTTAACACAAATACCAGCCAACCAACACCATCTTCGTGGAATAGAGACATCACTTTTCTACAAAGGCTTTTCATACATGTCACATTACAAAGAAATCCGCGAGTTCAAGATTGGAAATATTTGAGTTCTGCTTTCCCATGTATTCATAATTCATTTCCTATCTGGGATTCTATAGCAGATAAAGTGTTTGTGTAGAAAACAATTGTAAATATCATACATTGTGTAGAAAACATGATTGTAAATATCATACATTGTGTAGTAAAACGTGATTGTAAATATCATACATTGTGTAGTAAAACGTGATTGTAAATATCATACATTGTGTAGTAAAACATAATTGTAAATATCATACATTGTGTAGAAAACAATTGTAAATATCATACATTGTGTAGAAAACATGATTGTAAATATCATACTTTGTGTAGTAAAATGTGATTGTAAATATCATACATTGTGTAGTAAAACGTGATTGTAAATATCATACATTGTGTAGTAAAACATAATTGTAAATATCATACATTGTGAAGAAAACAATTGTAAATATCATACATTGTGTAGTAAAACATAATTGTAAATATCATACATTGTGTAGAAAACAATTGTAAATATCATACATTGTGTAGAAAACATGATTATAAATATCATACATTGTGTAGTAAAACATGATTGTAAATATCATACATTGTGTAGAAAACATGATTATAAATATCATACATTGTGTAGTAAAACGTGATTGTAAATATCATACATTGTGTAGTAAACATAATTGTAAACAACAATTGTAAATATCATACATTGTGTAGTAAAACATAATTGTAAATATCATACATTGTGTAGAAAACAATTGTAAATATCATACATTGTGTAGAAAACATGATTATAAATATCATACATTGTGTAGAAAACAATTGTAAATATCATACATTGTGTAGTAAAACATAATTGTAAATATCATACATTGTGTAGAAAACAATTGTAAATATCATACATTGTGTAGTAAAACATAATTGTAAATATCATACATTGTGTAGTAAAACATAATTGTAAATATCATACATTGTGTAGTAAAACATAATTGTAAATATCATACATTGTGTAGTAAAACATAATTGTAAATATCATACATTGTGTAGAAAACAATTGTAAATATCATACATTGTGTAGAAAACATGATTGTAAATATCATACATTGTGTAGAAAACAATTATAAATATCATACATTGTGTAGAAAACAATTGTAAATATCATACATTGTGTAGTAAAACATAATTGTAAATATCATACATTGTGTAGTAAAACATACATTGTGTATTGTAAATATCATACATTGTGTAGTAAAACATAATTGTAAATATCATACATTGTGTAGAAAACAATTGTAAATATCATACATTGTGTAGAAAACATGATTATAAATATCATACATTGTGTAGAAAACAATTGTAAATATCATACATTGTGTAAAAACATATCATACATTGTGTAGTAAAACATAATTGTAAATATCATACATTGTGTAGTAAAACATAATTGTAAATATCATACATTGTGTAGTAAAACATAATTGTAAATATCATACATTGTGTAGTAAAACATAATTGTAAATATCATACATTGTGTAGTAAAACATAATTGTAAATATCATACATTGTGTAGTAAAACATAATTGTAAATATCATACATTGTGTAGTAAAACATAATTGTAAATATCATACATTGTGTAGTAAAACATAATTGTAAATATCATACATTGTGTAGTAAAACATAATTGTAAATATCATACATTGTGTAGTAAAACATAATTGTAAATATCATACATTGTGTAGTAAAACATAATTGTAAATATCATACATTGTGTAGTAAAACATAATTGTAAATATCATACATTGTGTAGTAAAACATAATTGTAAATATCATACATTGTGTAGAAAACATAATTGTAAATATCATATATTGTGTAGAAAACATAATTGTAAATATCATATATTGTGTAGAAAACATAATTGTAAATATCATATATTGCGTAGAAACATACCTTTGATATTTCTCAGTTTTGTAAAGAGAGAGAAAGAGAACAAGTTTTATTGAGGATGTAAGTAATACTGCTGACATAGAATCCTGTGATTCCTGTGTATGTATACATGTTAGCTCCAGTACCTATATCAGTGGGTATACCCTTCCTATACCTATCATTACACTGACATCTGTAGGATCTTTACTTCTGCACTGTTGGGATTCCTGTGGGACTTTGTTGCAGCTTGATTGGTTTTCTGTAGTTACCTTATCTTATCTGTATGCAGAAGATATTGTCCTCTACCATAGCTTTTTGTTCTGAAATCTCCAGAGCCTTGTCTATGTGTTTTGAATATGTATTAACTGGCTTGATTAGAGGGCACTGTGAGCATATGCATATTGCATACAGATGTACAGAATGACATGGTGCGTTCCACTTGCATGAACACTTGAAGTATTTGCGTTTTGCAGTTGTCATGGTGACATGCATTGAATGATGGATAGCATTCATCGTTTATCTTTGTCTGATTGTGTGTTGTGATCAATAGGTTTCAGTTACTCATGAAATATGGAGGATCTCCATTGACAGCATCAGTCAATATCCTTACATTCTTTCATCTGTAGCCTTGTCTCATTTAAGTAATTGAAAACAGTTTACAAACAGCATGATGAGAGCAATATTCAAAATGCATTTGCGAAAATTCAAATATTTTTTTAAAGATTGTAATGTATAATTCTTAGCCCAGTATTATCAAATGGTTGGCTATTCAAATTGCCCTATGCCTGTTGTCTGTTGGTCTGTTATCTATTCTTTTTAACACTATTCCTTGAGAAGTGCAGGATGGATTTGCCTCAGGTTTCATATGAAGTTCCCTCCTGGTGTTTATTTGTGCTTTTTTTTAATTTTGGAGTGAACAGAATAATGGAAAAGCTAACTGGTGGCCATCTTGGATTTTGACTTTGAAAGTTTGTTATTGCTACTTCTTCAGAAGTATGTGATGGATCTTTCTCAAATTTCACATTTAGTGTCCAAAGTTTTGTCCTTTTGATCCAAATTAATATTTGAAATAAGAAGTACTAATAAAAGAATTAAAAAAAAAAAATAATAGATAAATAAAATAAAAAGAAAGAGAGAAAAAAAATTTTGGTTTTTTTTCATTGCAAGAGCAATTGTCTTCAAAAGAAAAGTTTACATTTGTGTCAAAAAAATTTCAAACATTGATTTATTGCAGTAAAATTTTGTAATTTTGAAATGCACAACTGAGCTGTGCAGAAAGCCTGGTGTTAGTGTCTTTCTATCATTAGAGATTGTATGTCAGAAGACTATTACTGAAGTGGTTTCAAGGACATGAAGTTATGATATAAATTTTGATAGGAGAAAATCATTCAGATATTGTCAGCAAGTCTCTTCTCTCAAAGTGTAAGTGCTAACAACATGTTTAAAAGCCATACATACAAATTGTGTCAGAGTGTTTTTTAATTTTCTTTTTATTCTGACACAATGAACACATTCAGAATGCTAACATCACTTCAATCACAGACTCTTTCCCATACACAGTAAATTAAATCTCCATTACATTGGCGTATTTGGTTTTACAGAGGGGAAATCCACATCTCTGATATTGGACAGAATATTCATTAAAGCTATCACTACTCCCTACATTGAGTATTGTTGTACAGAGGGCAGAGCACAGCAGACGGTGTGTCGCTGACCCTTGGCGTCGCTAGCGCTCAGCCAGTTATTTCATGTATACTTGGTTTGGTTTTGTGGATTACCACAGGCAAGAGTATGTGAAAATCACTTGATAAGTGCCCTTTTGTCTTATATATTCCATCCAGACTTTTCTGCTCTGGAGAAGAGAATCTGTTCATGAGTGACAATGGCAGCCACAACGGGCCCATATCCATGAAACTATTGTGACAACCACCGTTTACTTTTTCATGGATCGAAATATGCATTATAGCATTTATCTTGGAATCAGTCATTTTTAAGCTTAGGCGGTCCTTAGGTTTGAGGCACAAGAATGTGTTTATTTTACATGATGTAACCAAAGCTTAACGTATGTGGTTAGCTTTGTTCTATTGTTGTCGGGTGATTGGCACCACAGCTGCAGAGCTCACTCACCCAATCAATCACCCACAGTCAGCTTGATGAAGAGCAGAAACAAGTTGGAAATGGATTACAACAAATTTCATAAAAGCCTTATTTCACACTTTTGGAATTAATTAGAATAATTCCTAAGGATACGTATTGTGTGCAGTTCTGAGTCTTGTTCTCTGTCTACACATATTCCAAGCCAAAGCTGGCCGAATGTGTCATGGGTGGAGTTTTGAAAAATGTCCGAAGTACCATGTAAGTATTTCTTTTTAACATTACACTCTAGAGATTAGAAGATGCTGTGTTATGTATATTATTGTCATCAAATAAGAAATGGGACAGAGGGCTGATGATGAACACATGTACTTGTAATTACCTTATCTTTGAGCTATGCATCATATCACCCTAATTGTGGTTAGCACAAATATACATATACAGACATTCTGTTGTTGGATGAATTGATCTATAAACGTGGTGAATGTAATACTTGTTCCCTTACTCAATACCTGTTCCCTAACACCTGTTCCCTTACTCAATACCTGTTCCCTAATACCTGTTCCCTTACTCAATACCTGTTCCCTAACACCTGTTCCCTTACTCAATACATGCTCACTAACACCTGTTCCCCAATACCTGTTCCCTTACTCAATACCTGTTCCCTAACACCTGTTCCCTTACTCAATACCTGTTCCCTTACTCAATACCTGTTCCCCAATACCTGTTTCCCAAAACATGTTCCGTTGCTCAATACCTGTTCCCCTGTACCTGTTCCCTTACTCAACACCTGTTCATCAATACATGTTCTGTTGCTCAATACCTGTTCCCCAATACCTGTTCCCTTACACAATACCCGTTCCCCAATACCTGTTCCTTTACACAATATCTGTTCTCCGATACCTGTTCCCATACTCAACACCTCTTAACCCCTTCCTTATACCCACTCTCATAGTCTGGCCTTGTAATATTGTCTGATCTCCCTCATCCCTGGAACAGGTTCATTAGTCTGATTGGGGGTGACAATGGTACAGTATGATGTGGTCCAGTAATCCTGACAATGAATGGTATATAAGAAACCAAACAATGTAAATATCACCTATCCTAGTCAGCAATGTACATATCACATATCCCTGATGTCAGCGATGTACATATCACATATCCCTGTAGTCAGCGATGTACATATCACATATCCCTGTAGTCAGCAATGTACATATCACATATCCCTGTAGTCAGCGATGTACATATCACATATCCCTGTGGTCAGCGATGTACATATCACATCCCTGTAGTCAGCAATGTACATATCACATATCCCTGTTGTCAGCG
The DNA here is from genome assembly GCF_031769215.1 of Ylistrum balloti. Taxonomy (NCBI): domain Eukaryota; kingdom Metazoa; phylum Mollusca; class Bivalvia; order Pectinida; family Pectinidae; genus Ylistrum; species Ylistrum balloti. The sequence continues at coordinate 322,686 of NW_026781931.1, read as the reverse complement.
ATGTACATATCACATATCCCTGTAGTCAGCAATGTACATATCACATATCCCTGTAGTCAGCGATGTACATATCACATATCCCTGTAGGCAGCGATGTACATATCACATATCCCTGATGTCAGCGATGTACATATCACATATCCCTGTAGTCAGCGATGTACATATCACATATCCCTGTAGTCAGCGATGTACATATCACATATCCCTGTAGTCAGCGATGTACATATCACATATCCCTGTAGTCATTGATGTACATATCACATATCCCTGATGTCAGCAATGTACATATCACATATCCCTGTAGTCAGCGATGTACATATCACATATCCCTGATGTCAGCGATGTACATATCACATATCCCTGTTGTCAGCGATGTACATATCACATATCCCTGTAGTTAGCGATGTACATATCACATATCCCTGTAGTCAGCAATGTACATATCACATATCCCTGAAGTCAGCAATGTACATATCACATATCCCTGTAGTCAGCGATGTACATATCACATATCCCTGATGTCAGCGATGTACATATCACATATCCCTGTTGTCAGCGATGTACATATCACATATCCCTGTAGTTAGCGATGTACATATCACATATCCCTGTAGTAAGTGATGTACATATCACATATCCCTGTAGTCAGTGATGTACTTATCACATATCCCTGTAGTCAGTGATGTACATATCACATATCCCTGTAGTAAGTGATTTACATATCACATATCCCTGTAGTCAGCAATGTACATATCACATATCCCTGTAGTAAGTGATGTACATATCACATATGCCAGTAGTCAGTGATGTACTTAGCCCATAGGGACAAATATGGTCCTGGGGAACACATGCAGTTGTACAGGACAGATACAGTTCTACAGGACTGATACTTAGGCCATAGGGACAAATATGGTCCTGGGGAACAGAATTGTCCTAATATTAAATCATGTGAGGGAATTAATATTGTTATACAGTCATGTCCTGAAAAGAAATCACTTTCCCTGCTTTTGTTACTGCTTCAATGTAATGTTAAAAAGTTGAACTAATGAATCATTTTGATAAGTAAAGATTTTAGATTTTGTCTAGAAAGGAGTATCATGTTAACAGTTAATGACATGATTCTGTGTCATTGATTCTGTGTCGTTGATTCCATGTTGTTGATTCGGTGTCCTATTGTATATGTTGTCATATTTTTATTGCGGATATTTATGTATAACTGCTGATTCATGGTGAGAAAACCAATCTTGTCTTATAATTCAGAAGTTTGTTTTGAAAATAAAACCAAATATATGAAAATAAACCTGTTAATATATCTTAATTACAAAAGATTATTTGTTTGAACTTCAATATTATAGGAAAAGATGATTTTGTCTACATTTTTTCTGAAGATCTGCAATAACTCAGGTGGTTGGAATGTTTTTTTCTCTATGGAGGGTCAGGTGATGGTTCACAGTGTTCATTGCTCCCTACCCCAATTAGATTGTGTTTCGTTAAAAATGAACCAGTCTGTGCTGACATGCTGGTGTCCTTGGGCGAAACATTTCATGTTAATTGCTCTGAATTGTGTGGGACAGGCCTCTCATGGGCTGTTCAGTGGAAGTAGCCATCAACTACAACAAGGAGATCCTGCCTTTTAAAACGGTGGGTTATAAATCTGGCAAAACTTCATTGTCAAAAACATTAATATTTAGTATCCAGTGGGAAATAATTGAACCGCAAACCCTGTGTAGGTAGTGTTTGTGATGATGTATCGTTAAGGTTGTTGATGGTGACATGTTATTATTAAATATATGGATGGTGACATGTGTCATTACAAATGTTGATGGTGACATATTGTCATCAGATATATGGACAGTGACACATGTCATAACAAATGTTGATGGTGACATGTCATCAGAGATGTGTAAAGTGGTATGTCAGTAAAGATGTTGGTGGTAACATGTCATCAGATGGATATGGATAGTGACACGTGTCATTTCAAATGTTGGATGTTATATGTCATCAGAGATGTGGATAATGACTTATGTTAATAAGGATATTGGTGGTGACATATGTCATTACGGATGTTTTGGAGACAAGTAATCTGAGATGTAGGTGGGGACATGTCAGTTCAGAAAGTGTTAATGACATGTCATTTGGATGTGGATGAATGCATGTCTTGACAGATATATATGTTAAGCTGGCAACAAGAAAACCTGCAAATAAACACATTATTGCATTGTCACTTTCATCAACATTAATATTTTATGGGTGAGATCCTAGTCTTGTGCGGGCTGCTCTTGGATAAATGTCTGCATGTTTTTTATTTGGAGTTAAAAATACCACATCAGACAGACAGTACATAGTCAGTTCTCCATGGAAGGTGAAGCTTGTATCATAGGATGCCCTTCTCGACAGAGTACACAGAAGATGTTGAAACAGGCTCAGTTGATCTTTTAGTGCATTTTTGTCCTGCAAGAAGAATGGCACAGTCCATATTTGGAAGTTATATGTGCTATGTGGATTATAGTTGCATCTCAATGAGGAAAGTATGTGTCTTGTGGATGCTGCGTTTGACACACTTCATTGCACTAATTCACAATATAGTGGAGTAGAAATGTGAAGTCATTACTTGGGAAATAATTTATCTTAATGGGGTACATAAATCTATGAATGATTTATTTAGGGTTGGTCTTCAGATAATTGTTACAGGTCCTGAATTTGAATCGGACTACATAATATGGATTCATGTATTTGTTGCTATTAATGTCCAGTGAGAACTGTGATACTGTCAGACAGGGTTATGTGAAGTTGTACTATACAGAAATACTGAATTAATGTCCAGTGAGAGCTGTGATACTGTCAGACAGGGTTATGTGAAGTTGTACTATACAGAAATACTGAATTAATGTCCAGTGAGAGCTGTGATACTGTCAGACAGGGCTATGTGAAGTTGTACTATACAGAAATGCTGAATTAATGTCCAGTGAGAACTGTGATATATTACTATCAGACAGGGTAATGTGGCGTTGTACTATACAGAAATACTGAATTAATGTCCAGTGAGAACTGTAATATATTACTATCAGACAGGGTTATGTGGTGTTGTACTATACAGAAATGCTGAATTAATGTCCAGTGAGAGCTGTGATATATTACTGTCAGACAGGGTTATGTGAAGTTGTACTATACAGAAATACTGAATTAATGTCCAGTGAGAGCTGTGATACTGTCAGACAGGGTTATGTGAAGTTGTACTATACAGAAATGCTGAATTAATGTCCAGTGAGAACTGTGATATATTACTATCAGACAGGGTTATGTGAAGTTGTACTATACAGAAATGCTGAATTAATGTCCAGTGAGAACTGTGATATATTACTATCAGACAGGGTAATGTGGAGTTGTACTATACAGAAATGCTGAATTAATGTCAAGTGAGAACTGTGATATATTACTATCAGACAGGGTAATGTGGAGTTGTACTATACAGAAATGCTGAATTAATGTCCAGTGAGAACTGTGATATATTACTGTCAGACAGGGTTATGTGAAGTTGTACTATACAGAAATGCTGAATTAATGTCCAGTGAGAACTGTGATACTGTCAGACAGGGTTATGTGAAGTTGTACTATACAGAAATGCTGAATTAATGTCCAGTGAGAACTGTGATACTGTCAGACAGGGTTATGTGGAGTTGTACTATACAGAAATACTGAATTAATGTCCAGTGAGAACTGTGATATATTACTATCAGACAGGGTTATGTGGTGTTGTACTATACAGAAATGCTGAATTAATGTCCCGTGAGAACTGTGATATATTACTATCAGACAGGGTTGTGTGGAGTTGTACTATTCAGAACTAGGCTCTTAATAATTATCACATTATCACAACGTCATTATTTTTTATGTAAAAAAACCAGTTAGTATGATAGGAAATTGTTACTTATTGTTCAGGTATATATTTCAAAATACTCCCTGCAACAAAGTCAAGTGAAGTGAAGAAAGTCTGTCTGTACAGCTTTCTGTCTGTCCAGAGAAACATTTTGTCCAGACAACCCCTCCTAACATTGTGAATCAATTTCCATGAAACTACATGGTAATGCAGTTTTTTTCAGCAGAACTTTTAGTTATTGGTATAAGTTATCTTAAGGATGAAAATTCTGTAAATATTACAGACACTGCCATGTTGTGTTGCTATTCTGTTCAGCAGGCCTTTTAGAACCCTATTTCCTGTTTTTGACCTAGTTTGACATATAATATCATTTTACATCTGACCAATTTTCTGTTTTTTAATTTTTTTAGTCTTATGAAATTACTGACCTGGAGTTTAATCACAGTGACCTATATTGTTCTATATGATCAAGTTAATTTGACTATGACCTAGTTTTATGCATGTCTCTTTCAAAGTAACAATATCATAACTTCCTTTGTGCATTTTTATATAATTTAAACAAAATGCATTTTATTAGCAATAATAAATATCACTAATGTTCCTACTACACTGGTTAAATGTTCCATTTGTGGAAATTTAGAAATAAATTTGGTTCCTGACAGACATTAATCATATTTGTTATTCCAGAGAGAAGTCTAAATTTGTGAGTGTTTTGAAACCTGGACTCCAGAGTCCTTAACATGTTAACCTTGATTTGTAGCGTAATAAATATGGTCAGTTTAATTACAACCTGTTGCGAGGGAATCAGAAATTATGCAGATCTCATATTTCTATGTCATATGTAATTAATCCCAAGTGGTTTCTGATGCTGTGATTTCATTAATATTCAGGAATGAATCAGTAACTATGGATTGGTATTTACAATGTTGTGCAGCGACATTTTCTGGTTAGTGCCTCGGTTCATTCATCAAATGAATTTGATTTAGTGAGAATGCATGATAGTAAAAGCATGTATTTGGGATTTTTTGGTGTTTTGAAATTGGATTTTTCTGTATATAAACAAGGGTATGTTTCTGACATGTATAAACTATGAAAATGACTTGAGGTCACTTACATTAGACAAAATGGCTGTAGCTGGAATTCGTTTCAAAATTAACCAATTGTCATACCACATCAGAATTATTTCAAGGACTTTACTTCATCCAAATTTGACAGTTTTCATTGAAATGGCAAATGACTTTTTTCTGACAATTTGCAGTTTTAGATTTCAAACGACCGTTGAAAACGCCCTCAAAACAAGGTTCAGCTGTGAAGGGCCATGAAAATGATGAAAAAGCTTTGTAAAACTTTAATTTCAATGAGAGGCCTTGAATTTGGGAAAAGAAGCCTTAAATTAGATGGATTATTCAATATAGATAATTTCCATATCAATTCCTTTTGTGTTTTATTGATTTTGTCCTAATAATTAACAGAGCAGTAGGATTTTGTCATTTTTGGATTTCCCCTTCCATGTCAAATTTGATTGTATTCAATATAAAGTGTGTATTCCAAGTGCAATGTTCCTGTATGGAAAATTCCTACTGGTTATATATTGTTATTAAATGCTTCAAACTTATCACATTAGTTTTACAGTAAAGTGATTGGAAAATTACACTTTGTTGCAAGGTGTAAAGTGACCATACTTGTTGCTAGGTGTAGAGTGACCATACTTGTTGCTAGGTGTAGAGTGAAATAATACTTGTTGCTAGGTGTAAAGTGAAATAATACTTGTTGCTAGGTGTAAAGTGACCATACTTGTTGCTAGGTGTAAAGTGAAATAATACTTGTTGCTAGGTGTAGAGTGACCATACTTGTTGCTAGGTGTAAAGTGAAATAATACTTGTTGCTAGGTGTAGAGTGACCATACTTGTTGCTAGGTGTAAAGTGAAATAATACTTGTTGCTAGGTGTAGAGTGACCATACTTGTTGCTAGGTGTAGAGTGACCATACTTGTTGCTAGGTGTAAAGTGAAATAATACTTGTTGCTAGGTGTAGAGTGACCATACTTGTTGCTAGGTGTAGAGTGACCATACTTGTTGCTAGGTGTAAAGTGAAATAATACTTGTTGCTAGTTGTAGAGTGACCACACTTGTTGCTAGGTGTAGAGTGACCATACTTGTTGCTAGGTGTAGAGTGACCATAGTAGTTGCTAGGTGTAGAGTGAACTCATACTTGTTACTACGCGTAAAGTGAACCCATACTTGTTGCTATGTATAGAGTGAACACATACTTGTTGCTAGGTGTAAAGTGAACCCATACTTGTCGCTAGGTGTAGAGTGAACCCTTACTTATCGCTATGTATAGAGTGAACACATACTTGTTGCTAGGTGTAAAGTGAACCCATACTTGTCGCTAGGTGTAGAGTGAACCCTTACTTATCGCTAGGTGTAGAGTGAACACATACTTGTCGCTAGGTGTAGAGTGAACCCTTACTTGTCGCTAGGTGTAGAGTGAACACATACTTGTCGCTAGGTGTAGAGTGAACCCATACTTGTTGCTAGGTGTAGAGTGAACCCATACTTGTCGCTAGGTGTAGAGTGAACCCATACTTGTCGCTAGGTGTAGAGTGAACCCATACTTGTCGCTAGGTGTAGAGTGAACCCATACTTGTCGCTAGGTGTAGAGGGAACTCATACTTGTTACTACGCGTAAAGTGAACCCATACTTGTCGCTAGGTGTAGAGTGAACCCATACTTGTCACTAGGTGTAGAGTGAACTCATACTTGTTACTACGCGTAAAGTGAACCCATACTTGTCGCTAGGTGTAGAGTGAACCCATACTTGTCGCTAGGTGTAGAGTGAACCCATACTTGTTGCTAAGCGTATAGTGAAACCATACTTGTTGGTAAGCGTAGAGTGAAACCATACTTGTTGGTAAGCATAGAGTGAAACCATACTTGTTGCTAAGCGTAGAGTGAAACCATACTTGTTGGTAAGCATAAAGTGAAATCATACTTGTTGCTAGGTATAGAGTGACAATACTTGTTGCTAGGTATAGAGTGACCATACTTGTTGCTAGGTATAGGGTGACCATACTTGTTGCTAGATATAGAGTGACAACACTTGTTGCTAGGTATAGAGTGACCATACTTGTTGCTAGGTGTAGAGTGACCATACTTGTTACTAGGTGCAGAGTGAAATCATACCTGTTTATTAAAGTCATATCTATATTGGTAGGTTAATTATGTAACCTTAAGCAATGTGTTCTGTTCATGTGAAAGGAAGGAAGTAACACATCTACAAGAGATGACTGCTGTCTTGTTTGCTTTAATGAAATTTATTTCTCCTTTTGTCTGAAAAGGATAAAGGTTACTTGACATCAACAGATATTATGGTGTATTAGAAAAAGTATTTTCTGTCTAAGTTTAGCAGTGTGTTTTGTGAATCAACGTAGAAATTGGCATTTGCAGCTATTGCTAAATCAACCAGACTAATTTTGCTTGTGAACTCTCCTGGGTCCTGCTTGCCTGGATCACTGCTTGTCATGGCTGCTACATACAATAAAACCAAGTTCTGGTCCTCGTCACATGAAAACAGAATTGAATTTCCTGTCATTTAGAGACGTAAGAAATTGCTGTGTCACAGAAGAAATGGAAGCTGAGAGGGTTTCATTGAAGTCACTGTTCCTTGATCAGTTATAATAGTCACAGATAACAAAGAATGTGCCAGAGGATTAATATTATTGTTAGATCTGTGCAGTGTCTCTGACAGCTGGGAGGAGACAGTAGCAGACTGGAATGGCACGTAACATATAGATTGTTTATGATATAGGTGAAGTTACTATAGTCATGTCAGTGTTTCCTTGTCCTAAGCTTTGTGATATCACCATATTACACAATGCAGCTATGAGATCTGACAATAAGACTGATCTAATTTAAAAATATATATTTCCTACGTTAGTTACAGCTTTTCCATTTGTTTATATGATAATCCTACAGAAGATGATTTGATACAGAAACACTACTGCATCTGATAAATGTGTAACAGGAACCCACTAACAGCATAGATATTTCTACACTTAATAGAAGTAAACAGATTGACAATTAAAAAAAATTCTCAAACCGTTTGATTGCCATTTTCCCACACAAAAATATCAGGATAGATTCAAGTATCATTGTTCAAAGCTGTACACAATTCAGTTTTCCTCAAGAAAGTAGCTGTGGGAATTTGACTGTTAAATGTTTGTTAGAGACTAATTGTGGAGAACTGTTGTTGAACTAGTTGTGGAGAATTGTTGTTGAACTAGTTGTGGAGAACTGTTGTTGAACTAATTGTGGAGAACTGTTGTTGAACTAGTTGTGGAGAACTGTTGTTGAACTAGTTGTGGAGAATTGTTGTTGAACTAGTTGTGGAGAACTGTTGTTGGAGACTAGTTGTGGAGAACTGTTGTTGAACTAGTTGTGGAGAATTGTTGTTGAACTAGTTGTGGAGAACTGTTGTTGGAGACTAGTTGTGGAGAACTGTTGTTGGAGACTAGGTGTGGAGAACTGTTGTTGGAGACTAATTGTGGAGAACTGTTGTTGGAGACTAGTTGTGGAGAATTGTTGTTGGGGACTAGTTGTGGAGAACTGTTGTTGGAGACAAGTTGTAGAGAACTGTTGTTGGAGACTAGTTGTGGAGAACTGTTGTTGGAGACTAGTTGTGGAGAACTGTTGTAGTAGACAAGTTGCGGAGAATTGTTGTGGAGACTAGTTGTGGAGAACTGTTGTTGGAGACTAGTTGTTTAGAACTGTTGTAGGAGACAAGTTGTGGAGAACTGTTGTTGGAGACTAGTTGTGGAGAACTGTTGTTGAACTAGTTGTGGAGAACTGTTGTTGGAGACTAGTTGTAGAGAACTGTTGTTGGAGACTAGTTGTGGAGAACTGTTGTTAGGGACTAGTTGTGGAGAACTGTTCTTGGAGACTAGTTGTAGAGAACTGTTGTTGGAGACTAGTTGTAGAGAACTGTTGTTGGAGACTAGTTGTGGAGAACTGTTGTTGGAGACTAGTTGTGGAGAACTGTTGTTGGAGACTAGTTGTGGAGAACTGTTGTTGGAGACTAGTTGTGGAGAACTGTTGTTGGAGACTAGTGGTGGAGAACTGTTGTTGGAGACTAGTTGTGGAGAATTGTTGTTGGGGACTAGTTGTGGAGAACTGTTGTTGGGGACTAGTTGTGGAGAACTGTTGTTGGAGACTAGTTGTGGAGAATTGTTGTGGGAGACTAGTTGTGGAGAACTGTTCTTGGAGACTAGTTGTGGAGGAAATTTGTAGGGAAATAAGAGAAGACCAATTCACTCATGTGATGGAATTGAATTCAGTTATGACAACTTTTAATTTATTGTGGTGCAGTAAGACCTGTTTGGAACTAGTGTCATGTTCGGTTCAAAGTGACGACATTCCTTATATATTTAATATGACACTGATGAAGAGCTCAAATATAGCAATTTTTTAAATTATTTTCTAACCATTTGGCTTATTTGGGAATGTATATATTGAAATTTATGCAATAGAAGCATTGTATATCAAAAGCTAGTTTTTTGTCACAGATCAGCATGATATGATTATGTCAGTATGTATGCCTGGGATTTGCTTTAGTGTTTTGTATTTAAGTGAATAGTTTTGGTAGGAACTACAGAAAACAGTATAGATGTCAGATTTAATGGTTCAACTCTATTCTCCAAGGAACAATATCTGTTTAGGAATCAAAACGTAATGTAAATTTAAATTTCTGAGAATTAATCCCTCAATAAGGTTTCACATGCAGGTAGGTATAACATAATATCTGTGACATCCAGCCAGTAGTGTATGGTACAGACTATTGATGTTGTAATGTGTAGACTGATGGAACTGGAAGATTCCATATATCAATACTGGTGAAGCACTCTGTGTCCGATATCAAATAGATATCAAGGTCAGAGAGCAAAAGAGCAAAAGGTCAGAGGGCAAAAGGTCGATGGTCATACAGTGTGTTTGTTTTAATGGAAAAGATGGGATATCAAAATTTCAATTATTTTGTGCAGTTATGTAGATTGTTAATTTCTTTTGTTTGGAGTACAATATATACTGATAAAGTTGTTCATTTCCATTATATATAACGGCAAGTGTGAGGAGTATATGCTGATTAAGTTTGAATTGGTACAACAGTGCAACAAATGTTGATGAACTGCTTAAAGCAATATAAATCTGTACGATAAGGGTTAGATGTTCTTTACAGCATTAATGTTGGATTACAGAACACTTTAAAACTTTGAAATCAAAGACATTTATCTACATTAATAAAGAACAAACCGTGTATCCTAATGACAAACAGATCTATACTAAGTGAATCACAAAACAAACACATCCCATGTATCTCTATAAGTGGTGTACCTAGATACATCACAAATTAGTCAACCACTCTTGTTGATAAAAGTGTATACTGCTTGTCAAACTCTCTTGTTGTTGATAAAGGTGGACACTGTTTGTCAAACTCTCTTGTTGTTGATAAAGGTGGACACTGTTTGTCAAACTCTCTTGTTGTTGATAAAGGTGGACACTGCTTGTCAAACTCTCTTGTTGTTGATAAAGGTGGACACTGTTTGTCAAACTCTCTTGTTGTTGATAAAGATGGACACTGTTTGTCAAACTCTCTTGTTGATAAAGGTGGACACTGTTTGTCAAACTCTCTTGTTGATAAAGGTGGACACTGTTTGTCAAACTCTCTTGTTGATAAAGGTGGACACTGCTTGTCAAACTCTCTTGTTGTTGATAAAGGTGGACACTGCTTGTCAAACTCTCTTGTTGTTGATAAAGGTGGACACTGCTTGTCAAACTCTCTTGTTGTTGATAAAGGTGGACACTGTTTGTCAAACTCTCTTGTTGTTGATAAAGGTGGACACTGTTTGTCAAACTCTCTTGTTGTTGATAAAGGTGGACACTGCTTGTCAAACTCTCTTGTTGTTGATAAAGGTGGACACTGTTTGTCAAACTCTCTTGTTGATAAAGGTGGACACTGTTTGTCAAACTCTCTTGTTGATAAAGGTGGACACTGTTTGTCAAACTCTCTTGTTGTTGATAAAGGTGGACACTGTTTGTCAAACTCTCTTGTTGTTGATAAAGGTGGACACTGCTTATCAAACTCTCTTGTTGTTGATAAAGGTGGACAAACTCTCTTGTTGTTGATAAAGGTGGACACTGCTTGTCAAACTCTCTTGTTGTTGATAAAGGTGGACACTGCTTGTCAAACTCTCTTGTTGTTGATAAAGGTGGACACTGCTTGTCAAACTCTCTTGTTGTTGATAAAGGTGGACACTGCTTGTCAAACTGTCTTGTTGTTGATAAAGGTGAACACTGCTTATCAAACTCTCTTGTTGTTGATAAAGGTGGACACTGTTTGTCAAACTCTCTTGTTGTTGATAAAGGTGGACACTGCTTGTCAAACTCTCTTGTTGATAAAGGTGGACACTGTTTGTCAAACTCTCTTGTTGTTGATAAAGGTGGACACTGCTTGTCAAACTCTCTTGTTGCTTGATAAAGGTGGACACTGCTTGTCAAACTCTCTTGTTGTTGATAAAGGTGGACACTGTTTGTCAAACTCTCTTGTTGTTGATAAAGGTGGACACTGCTTGTCAAACTCTCTTGTTGTTGATAAAGGTGGACACTGCTTGTCAAACTGTCTTGTTGTTGATAAAGGTGGACACTGCTTGTCAAACTCTCTTGTTGTTGATAAAGGTGGACACTGTTTGTCAAACTCTCTTGTTGTTGATAAAGGTGGACACTGTTTGTCAAACTCTCTTGTTGTTGATAAAGGTGGACACTGTTTGTCAAACTCTCTTGTTGTTGATAAAGGTGGACACTGTTTGTCAAACTCTCTTGTTGTTGATAAAGGTGGACACTGCTTGTCAAACTCTCTTGTTGTTGATAAAGGTGGACACTGCTTGTCAAACTCTCTTGTTGTTGATAAAGGTGGACACTGCTTGTCAAACTCTCTTGTTGTTGATAAAGGTGGACACTGTTTGTCAAACTCTCTTGTTGTTGATAAAGGTGGACACTGTTTGTCAAACTCTCTTGTTGTAAAGGTGGACACTGTTTGTCATATAAAGGTGGACACTGTTTGTCAAACTCTCTTGTTGATAAAGGTGGACACTGCTTGTCAAACTCTCTTGTTGTTGATAAAGGTGGACACTGCTTGTCAAACTCTCTTGTTGTTGATAAATGATTGTCAAAATAACTTGTTGTTGATAAAGGTGGACAAACTCTCTTGTTGTTGATAAAGGTGGACACTGTTTGTCAAACTCTCTTGTTGTTGATAAAGGTGGACACTGCTTGTCAAACTCTCTTGTTGTTGATAAAGGTGGACACTGCTTGTCAAACTCTCTTGTTGTTGATAAAGGTGGACACTGCTTGTCAAACTCTCTTGTTGTTGATAAAGGTGGACACTGTTTGTCAAACTCTCTTGTTGTTGATAAAGGTGGACACTGTTTGTCAAACTCTCTTGTTGTTGATAAAGGTGGACACACAAACTGCTTATCAAACTCTCTTGTTGTTGATAAAGGTGGACACTGTTTGTCAAACTCTCTTGTTGTTGATAAAGGTGGACACTGTTTGTCAAACTCTCTTGTTGTTGATAAAGGTGGACACTGTTTGTCAAACTCTCTTGTTGTTGATAAAGGTGGACACTGCTTGTCAAACTGTCTTGTTGTTGATAAAGGTGGACACTGTTTGTCAAACTCTCTTGTTGTTGATAAAGGTGGACACTGCTTGTCAAACTCTCTTGTTGTTGATAAAGGTGGACAAAGGTGTTTGTCAAACTCTCTTGTTGTTGATAAAGGTGGACACTCTTTGTCTGTTTGTCAAACTCTCTTGTTGTTGATAAAGGTGGACACTGTTTGTCAAACTCTCTTGTTGTTGATAAAGGTGGACACTGTTTGTCAAACTCTCTTGTTGTTGATAAAGGTGGACACTGTTTGTCAAACTCTCTTGTTGTTGATAAAGGTGGACACTGTTTAAAGTCAAACTCTCTTGTTGTTGATAAAGGTGGACACTGTTTGTCAAACTCTCTTGTTGTTGATAAAGGTGGACACTGTTTGTCAAACTCTCTTGTTGTTGATAAAGGTGGACACTGTTTGTCAAACTCTCTTGTTGTTGATAAAGGTGGACACTGTTTGTCAAACTCTCTTGTTGTTGATAAAGGTGGACACTGCTTGTCAAACTGTCTTGTTGATAAAGGTGGACACTGCTTGTCAAACTCTCTTGTTGTTGATAAAGGTGGACACTGCTTGTCAAACTCTCTTGTTGTTGATAAAGGTGGACACTGCTTGTCAAACTCTCTTGTTGTTGATAAAGGTGGACACTGTTTGTCAAACTCTCTTGTTGTTGATAAAGGTGGACACTGTTTGTCAAACTCTCTTGTTGTTGATAAAGGTGGACACTGTTTGTCAAACTCTCTTGTTGTTGATAAAGGTGGACACTGTTTGTCAAACTCTCTTGTTGTTGATAAAGGTGGACACTGTTTGTCAAACTCTCTTGTTGTTGATAAAGGTGGACACTGCTTGTCAAACTCTCTTGTTGTTGATAAAGGTGGACACTGCTTGTCAAACTCTCTTGTTGTTGATAAAGGTGGACACTGTTTGTCAAACTCTCTTGTTGTTGATAAAGGTGGAAAACTCTCTTGTTGTTGATAAAGGTGGACACTGTTTGTCAAACTCTCTTGTTGTTGATAAAGGTGGACACTGCTTGTCAAACTCTCTTGTTGTTGATAAAGGTGGACACTGCTTGTCAAACTCTCTTGTTGTTGATAAAGGTGGACACTGTTTGTCAAACTCTCTTGTTGTTGATAAAGGTGGACACTGCTTGTCAAACTCTCTTGTTGTTGATAAAGGTGGACACTGTTTGTCAAACTCTCTTGTTGTTGATAAAGGTGGACACTGTTTGTCAAACTCTCTTGTTGTTGATAAAGGTGGACACTGCTTGTCAAACTCTCTTGTTGTTGATAAAGGTGGACACTGTTTGTCAAACTCTCTTGTTGTTGATAAAGGTGGACACTGTTTGTCAAACTCTCTTGTTGTTGATAAAGGTGGACACTGCTTGTCAAACTCTCTTGTTGTTGATAAAGGTGGATCTCTTGTTGTTGATAAAGGTGGACACTGTTTGTCAAACTCTCTTGTTGTTGATAAAGGTGGACACTGTTTGTCAAACTCTCTTGTTGTTGATAAAGGTGGACACTGTTTGTCAAACTCTCTTGTTGTTGATAAAGGTGGACACTGTTTGTCAAACTCTCTTGTTGTTGATAAAGGTGGACACTGTTTGTCAAACTCTCTTGTTGTTGATAAAGGTGGACACTGTTTGTCAAACTCTCTTGTTGTTGATAAAGGTGGACACTGCTTGTCAAACTCTCTTGTTGTTGATAAAGGTGGACACTGTTTGTCAAACTCTCTTGTTGTTGATAAAGGTGGACACTGTTTGTCAAACTGTCTTGTTGTTGATAAAGGTGGACACTGTTTGTCAAACTCTCTTGTTGTTGATAAAGGTGGACACTGTTTGTCAAACTCTCTTGTTGTTGATAAAGGTGGACACTGTTTGTCAAACTCTCTTGTTGTTGATAAAGGTGGACACTGTTTGTCAAACTCTCTTGTTGTTGATAAAGGTGGACACTGTTTGTCAAACTCTCTTGTTGTTGATAAAGGTGGACACTGTTTGTCAAACTCTCTTGTTGTTGATAAAGGTGGACACTGTTTGTCAAACTCTCTTGTTGTTGATAAAGGTGGACACTGTTTGTCAAACTCTCTTGTTGTTGATAAAGGTGGACACTGTTTGTCAAACTCTCTTGTTGTTGATAAAGGTGGACACTGTTTGTCAAACTGTCTTGTTGTTGATAAAGGTGGACACTGTTTGTCAAACTCTCTTGTTGTTGATAAAGGTCAAACTCTCTTGTTGTTGATAAAGGTGGACACTGTTTGTCAAACTCTCTTGTTGTTGATAAAGGTGGACACTGTTTGTCAAAGTCAAACTCTCTTGTTCTCTTGTTGATAAAGGTGGACACTGTTTGTCAAACTCTCTTGTTGTTGATAAAGGTGGACACTGTTTGTCAAACTCTCTTGTTGTTGATAAAGGTGGACACTGTTTGTCAAACTCTCTTGTTGATATTATGGGGAGATATATTTTCTCTTTTTTTCGTATTTGCTCAAAGAAACATAACATGTCACATGTTTAATTGGAGAGAGATTTAGAGTTTGGTATGTGCTCTTATAAATATCAAGATTAGAATTTATCTGACAAAGTCATGTAGTGTTTAGCTGTAAATCCTCAATGATTGTAGACTCCAAGGCCTACTGTATTAGTCTGTTGGCTACCAGTTTAAAAAGTTGCATCCAAAGTTTTGTATGGAGACAATGAACACTATATACATGACCTTGTGTGTGACCTTGAGAGTGTTTTGGCTCTTTGATCTTCTAATAGGGTCTCCAGTGACACTCCAGAAGAAAAGCAGACCCACATTAAAACAATTGGTGTACACCAGGTCTGGTATGGAACCAAGTCCCAAAGGGTTTAATGGTTTTGTTACCCTACATTTTAACCCCAATACTACATGTAGAGAGGATCAAAAGTGTTCAATGCAATAAAATGTTTAGAATAATTCCTTTTTTAATTTTGAAAATGGATTTGATCTTTGACCTTTGAGTTTATGACCATCACTGATTTGACCATAACAGTTCTTTGTCTTATATTTATTTTGCATTGGTCTTTGTTCATATTTTGAGGATATTCATTGCCTTGGGCTCATTGCGAGACTTTGATGACACACTTTTAAATAATAAATACACTGGATACTAAAACCGTATTGATTCTTACAGTTACAGTTAAGTGGAAACATAGCCTGAATTTTGTGTCACCAACATAAATTGCCATACCTGCCAACTTTCATATTGTATCTATTAAATAATAAAGTTCATAAAAAATTCTTTGTATGGGAAAGTATGATCCAATGTAGTAACCTTGGATAGTTTACTTAGATATCCAAATTAAACTTGTCACTAGCGACTGGTACCTTACTGTTGTTGTGACTGGATATTTTGTATTGATTGTTGTTGGATGGGGAATGTTTCCTAGAAATATTGGGAGAATGTTATAAAACCACTGCCAGTTTATACTGGTACACATGGTAGTGTGGGTTGTCATAGCAATAGTAGAAAAGACAGTGTCCAATGACTACCAGGGGAGATCTAGACCGTGAAACATAAAGACTTCCGAAGTATGTGTGGTTATAGTATCACACCACAGGTGCCCATAACATATCCTCATCCTTATATTTATAACTTTGTGGTGTCCTTTTTTGTTTCTTGCTATTTAGCATTCACTTAGTTTCTAACCCTAGGGTGATTCTTGTCTTTATGTCAAACTGTTACATACTTAGGATGTCGTGTGGTAAATATCACCATCTCAGGTTCATAAATCATCCTATTCACCTGACAACAGGTCAATAATTGACACTTTATCTTAATTACTCTATACAGCATGCAATGGGCCTCCTGTATGTTGTTCAGTGAAAAAGACATCTACTAATTCAAAGAGACCAAAATGAGTTATTCTTATTTATAAAATTTGTAACAAGAAAATTTATATGTATGTTTCTTGATTCAACAGTAGTTCTACTGTTGTGATCTAACTGTCCGTACCACAGACACTTGTATCATGGTGAAACACTAATAACTGGTCAAGACTGTGGTAGCATGTTAATCAGTAGATTTGGAATCTCTAACAATACACAATAAGGAGGACTGCATCATTTGGAATACATATGTCTCGGCCTGTAAACTAGCAGAAAATAAACACTACATATATTGATATTGATGTAACTGGAGTTAAGAGAAACAGAAGGACCTCCTATCAGTTTCTGCTCAGCCTGTAAACTAGCAAAAAAAAAAGAGAAACAGAAGGACTTCCTATCAGTTTCTGCTCAGCCTGTAAACTAGCAAAAATAAACACTACATATATTGATATTGATGTAACTGGAAAGAGAAACAGAAGGACTTCCTATCAGTTTCTGCTCAGCCTGTAAACTAGCAAAAAAAAGAGAAACAGAAGGACTTCCTATCAGTTTCTGCTCAGCCTGTAAACTAGCAGAAAATAAACACTACATATATTGATATTGATGTAACTGGAGTTAAGAGATACAGAAGGACCTCCTATCAGTTTCTGTTCTCTTTAAATTATTCACGAGGACTGTTTCCCTGTAGTTTAAATATTTCATTATTACATGCTCTCAGCTTGAAATGGCCGACATTTACTCACGACACTAGGAAACCATTCAAAATCCATTACAGGCTTGACTTGGGATCAATGGCCAATATTTCAGTGACAAATTGTGATCTTAGTGTTGCCTATGATCAGTTTACTTGTTTATCAGTACAGATTTTTTTGGAGATTTTTTTGGAGACCACTGATTAATTCATTAGTGTGAAGAAGACATTGATATCACATAGTTAAGATTTTTACATTGACATCACTTTGGTAACATTTATACATTCATGTCAATGTACATTGTAAAGATTGTTTCACACATCATACATTTTGTATTTTTATGCCACCAGATCAAAATATAGGGTGGCATGTTGTTTTTCTGCTTTCTTTCTGTTTGTATGTCTGTTGCCAACACTAATTTGTCCATAACTTCTTGCTCTGTATTCACTAGATTCTGCTAGAACCCATTAATTAGGTTTATATAGATGATGAATACATGTTATATTTTATGTTTCTTAGGTGCAGAATCTGATCCTGGGACTGAGACAGGATTCAAGCTGAATGGCGCAACAGTCAGGAACGGATCTATTCATAAAGATAAGACACCACAAGATGCTGAACGCATTGAGTATCCTAAAGATTCTGACAAACGTAAACTCACACAATTGTTTGATGCATTTAAAATGCAAAAAACGATGGACAGTCCAGAGAGAAGGCTCCAGCAGCAGACATCAGTTCGTAGGGCAACGTCACGGAGATATGGAACAGATACAGAGTCAAGTTCCTCATCGGAGGAGGATGTGTCATCATCGCTTCCAGCATCAATGTTAACAACTGTATCTGTGCAGAGTTCACCAGCATCCTCTAGGGTGTCTGGTTACAACACAACTGCATCAGAATTTGAGGAGATACATGTTAGTGATTCTGTGTTACATAAAACTTCAGAAAGTGCAAATAGTAGTCCTCGCAAATCCTTACAAAGAAAACATTCGTATGATTCAGATCAGACTATACATTCAGATGATGCGCCATTTTCAAAAAGTAGTACAGAAACACAAATAAGAGTTGAAGTCCATTCAGATGCCTCATCAACACAAAGTGCAGACATTTGTCGGCCGAAAACTTCTCCTTCAAAAAGTGCATCATCTAATTCTCAAAATAGCTATAGCAAAGTAAGACATTCAAACAAAGAGGGATATACAGGTGTAAAAGTGACAAGAAAAGAAAGTTCTTCTTCACAGCGTTCCACATCACCAGAAATGGGAGGCATGCGACATGTGCAGGTCTCTCGACAATCTGTTCTTCAGCCTGGAAGGTCACCGTCTCCTTATTCTTTTGATAGTATTCCGTCTTCCCATGCCAATTCTCCATTACCACGACAACGGATTTTTGACCAAACTTTGGATTATCCACTTCAAAAAAATTCCTCAGAGGATACTGATTCGTTGTCACGGTTTAGTGGTACAGAATACAGTGGTACAGAGTCATCCTATCATATACCAGAGGGCAGTAGTGGGGGTGATGACCTCATGATGGATATCTCAAAAGTGAAAATTCATAAGTTGTCAAAGAAAATGGAAAATTCTAGATCCAGGTCACCACATTCACCAAACACAAGTAAGTAGTGATTTATGTAACACTTATATATATTACTTATCTAGGGTAGGTCATTTATACACCATAATATCTCATTAACACAGCTTAGTACTTCAGTGGGAATATGGCAGTATCATCTAATGTGTCTGGGGTAGCTCACAGGTGTGTTGTTTATACATGTAGTGTGTTTTATGCTCTCCTATTACTTCTTCTCTAATGTTGGTTATTCTAAATTGTTATGAAATTGAATTTTCAAGGGCAGGTTAAGGTGTAGTGTAATCATTATTGATCTGCAGAACAGCAGTAGAAAATATGTGTAAACAACAAGTAAAATAAAACCAATGAAACTAGGTGGAAATAGGAAGAAAGTGAAGATTGACATTGAGGCCCCGTATAGTACAAGGAGAATAAGACCACGTGTTCAGGAAGGGCAAGCACCTGCTGCTTTGAATGCCACCTGTAATTTGAAGACCAGGTTACACAACAGAAACACAGTACACTAATAAGCATAATACAAGCTGGTTATCACTTTGTAAAAAACATTTATCTGGTTATAACAAATTTCCATTGAGATGATGATGACGACCTTCTGAAAGCTAGATCTATGAGTATTGACGTTTTAATTTATACAACTGTACTTGATATATAATAGCATTAGAATCAACTGTTACATGTAAACTCTATGTGGTTGCAGGTAGTATTAGGGAATAAGAGAATTCAGAGAATAAGAATGATCATTTTTATCAAATTCCTTAAGTGTAAGGGATTCAATATTCATAGGTATAAATGTGAGGTCATCATTTTCAAATTAAAGAGTGTAAGTAACATTGACATGCTGGTAGAAAAGACGACACAATATAATCAGAAATACAGGTAAAACAGAAATGGCTGGTAGATATGTTTATCAAAGACAACACAATATTATCAGAAATACAGGTAAAACAGAAATAGCTGGTAGATATGTTTATCAAAGACAACACAATATAATCAGAAATACAGGTAAAACAGAAATGGCTGGTAGATATGTTTATCAAAGACAACACAATATTATCAGAAATACAGGTAAAACAGAAATGGCTGGTAGATATGTTTATCAAAGACAACACAATATTATCAGAAATACAGGTAAAACAGAAATGGCTGGTAGATATGTTTATCAAAGACAACACAATATTATCAGAAATACAGGTAAAACAGAAATGGCTGGTATATATGTTTATCAAAGACAACACAATATTATCAGAAACACAACATACAAAAATAAAACAGAAATGGCTGGTAGATATGTTTATCAAAGACAACACAATATTATCAGAAATACAGGTAAAACAGAAATGGCTGGTATATATGTTTATCAAAGACAACACAATATTATCAGAAATACAGGTAAAACTGAAATGGCTGGTAGATATGTTTATCAAAGACAACACAACATCATCAAAAATACAGGTAAAACAGAAATGGCTGGTAGATATGTTTATCAAAGACAACACAACATCATCAAAAATACAGGTAAAACAGAAATGGCTGGTAGATATGTTTATCAAAGACAACACAACATCATCAAAAATACAGGTAAAACAGAAATGGCTGGTAGATATGTTTATCAAAGACAACACAACATCATCAAAAATACAGGTAAAACTGAAAAAAAATATTTTGTTAGCTTTACTGATTAGACCAGGTCACCTAATACTATACAGAGCCACAACATCACAGGTTTAATGGTATCAGATATTGTAGTATGAAATGGCTTCATTGATCATGAAGGCACTACAGTGTAAATCAATGGGAGATGGAATAGAGTAAACAGAGACGAGAAGACTACACAGACATGGCAGTAATGGACGATCCTTGTTAGATAATAATGCAAATCAGAACATCATTGTCAAATTTTTATGCCCAAAGCAGCATATTTTGTTTCCTAGAATGTAGTTTTTTTAATGATTTTTATATCATTAACAATATTATACCAAAAACATTGTACACACAACATTGTCATGTTGACTTCATCCTTCAGTTGTATATATATCTGTGTATGTATATATGACATGTTTTCTCAAGGACATCTCAATGCAGGATGGTGTTTGTCAATAAAATTGAAACACAATCAGCAGATGGAATGTATAAAAATAGCTTTAGTTACTTTAGAATTGCTCTAGGCTATTTCTAAAGCAATGATTATTTCCATGGAAGCAGCTTGTGTATTTCGGTAATGATATTACAGCATTCTAAGGATTTTCTTTGTGAATTTTACGTGTATAGCTGTAGGAAATAGAATTATATCACAATCAAGATTACTGTCAATAACATGTTGTTTTTTTAAATGTGATTCTTAATTGTAATGTGACAGACGATGTGTAGCTAATTTGTGACTGCTGTGAACCTGTAGTTATCATGTAAACTAATTAATACTGTTTTCTTAAATACTTTTATCATTGGAACATTCATTCTTTTGACTTTTGTGTATTTAACAATACACTGTCTAGTTAGATTAATACCACTGAATCTTTTATTCAAATCTATAAGACAACTTAAGGACTGAATCCTTTAGTTTCCATAAACCTGGTTACCTAGAGGTCCAATACAGATCTGTAGTTACCTGGTTACCTAGAGGACCAATACAGACCTGTAGTTACCTGGTCACTTAGAGGACCAATACAGATCTGTAGTTACCTGGTTACCTAGAGGACCAATACAGACCTGTAGTTACCTGGTCACTTAGAGGACCAATACAGACCTGTAGTTACCTGGTCACTTAGAGGACCAATACAGACCTGTAGTTACCTGGTCACTTAGAGGACCAATACAGACCTGTAGTTACCTGGTCACTTAGAGGACCAATACAGGTCTGTATTTACCTGGTCACTTAGAGGACCAATACAGGTCTGTATTTACCTGGTTACCTAGAGGACCAACACAGATCTAAAAGTACCTGGTTACCTAGAAGTCCAATACAGATCTGTAATTAACATGGTTGCTGGGAGGCCCAAACAGATCTAAAAAAATCCTGGTTACTGTTTTCACATGTCCAGTACAGATTTAGATTTACATGGTAACTTATACCACAAGACCAGTGAAGATTGGTGTGACTGGAGGTAGAGTCTCTTCTCCATCTTCCTGTATATAAAATTACAGCCTCCTCCCCATCTTACTGTATATAAAATTACAGCCTCCTCCCCATCTTACTGTATATAAAATTACAGCCTCCTCCCCATCTTCCTGTATATAAAATTACAGCCTCCTCCCCATCTTCCTGTATATAAAATTACAGCCTCCTCCCCATCTTACTGTATTTGTAGTTACAGCCTCCTCCCCATCTTACTGTATTTGTAGTTACAGCCTCCTCCCCATCTTACTGTATTTGTAGTTACAGCCTCCTCCCCATCTCCCAGTATTTGTAGGTACAGCCTCCACTTCATCTCCCTGTATTTGAAGTACAGCCTCCTCCCCTTTCCCTCTGCATTTGTAAATACTAGGAGTAAAGCCTCCTCCTCTCTCCCTTTACATTTGTAAATACTTAGGGTAAAGCCTCCTCCCCTTTCCCTCTGCATTTGTAAATACTAGGAGTAAAGCCTCCTCCTCTCTCCCTTTACATTTGTAAATACTTGGGGTAAAGCCTCCTCCCCTTTCCCTCTGCATTTGTAATTACTGGGGGCAAAGCCTCCTCACCTTTTCCTTTACATTTGTAAATACTGGGGGTAAAGCCTCCTCCCCTTTCCCTCTGCATTTGTAAATACTGGGGGTAAAGCCACCTTGCGTATCCCTTCGCATTTGTAAATATTAGGGGTAAAGCCACCTTGCGTATCCCTTCGCATTTGTAAATATTGGGGGTAAAGCCTCCTCCCCTATCCCTCTGCATTTGTAAATACTGGGGGTAAAGCCTCCTCCCCTTTCCCTTTACATTTGTAAATATTGGGGGTAAAGCATCCTCCCCTATCCCTTTACATTTGTAAATACTTAGGGTAAAGCCTCCTCCCCTTTCCCTCTGCATTTGTAAATACTAGGAGTAAAGCCTCCTCCTCTCTCCCTTTACATTTGTAAATACTTGGGGTAAAGCCTCATCCCCTTTCCCTCTGCATTTGTAATTACTGGGGGCAAAGCCTCCTTACCTTTTCCTTTACATTTGTAAATACTGGGGGTAAAGCCTCCTCCCCTTTCCCTCTGCATTTGTAAATACTGGGGGTAAAGCCACCTTGCGTATCCCTTCGCATTTGTAAATATTAGGGGTAAAGCCACCTTGCGTATCCCTTCGCATTTGTAAATATTGGGGGTAAAGCCTCCTCCCCTATCCCTCTGCATTTGTAAATACTGGGGGTAAAGCCTCCTCCCCTTTCCCTTTACATTTGTAAATATTGGGGGTAAAGCATCCTCCCCTATCCCTTTACATTTGTAAATACTTAGGGTAAAGCCTCCTCCCCTATCCCTTTACATTTGTAAATACTGGGGGTAAAGCCTCCTCCCCTATCCCTTTACATTTGTAAATACTGGGGGTAAAGCCTCCTCCCCTATCCCTTTACATTTGTAAATACTGGGGGTAAAGCCTCCTCCCCTATCCCTTTACATTTGTAAATACTGGGGGTAAAGCCTCCTCCCCTATCCCTCTGCATTTGTAAATACTGGGGGTAAAGCCTCCTCCCCTATCCCTCTGCATTTGTAAATACTGGGGGTAAAGCCTCCTTGCCTATCCCTTCACATTTGTAAATACTGGGGATGGAGCCTCCTCACCTTTCCCTCTTCATTTGTAAATACTGGGGGTAAAGCCTCCTTGCCTATCCTTGTTTAGGTGTGAGAGAGGACAGATAGAGGCCCGCTAGTACCTGATCTGTCCTCTGTTACACATATTGTATAGTTTGATACTTATCTCTAACTTAAATCAAAGCCTCCTCATCCCCTTGATACAGTCTCCTGTTGTAGCGAAAAGCTTGGAGAAATGTGTTTCAGCAAAACTTCCATTGGGAGTGCTTAATGTCACCATATCTCTTTGGTCAAATCAAAAGATGCAAGAGAGATACAACTATGTAGACAATTAGTCTATACATACTAGTAATGCATTTATCATCTATTCAACTTCTAAACCTGCTCTTTAATAAGTTTTGTTTTCTTAACATTTGATGTCTGGACATGCTTTAGGTTTTCTGTGGTTACATTGATTTTTCAACAAAGATTTTTTTCTTTTAATTCGTAACTCAATTTTTTTAATGTCAGGTTAATTGTTTTTGATAAAACAACTTTTCATGAATATTTCTGTAGGGTTTGTTTCATTTCATTTTTTGTAGATGTTCCAGAAATGATATTTTTTTTAATTTGCTGCTAAAATAGATTAATTACGGTTTTCTGAGCTATGAATAAGACAACTACTACGTTTGGCTGACAGAGAACATGGTTGATTTATTATGTTACATTATCATACATACAAAAATACATAATTAATGCCTGGTAAAATATAAAATGTTCACAATTGCGTTTTATCTCAGTGAGTCAATATTGTGTGTTTTATATAAGTGAGTCAATATTGTGTGTTTTATATAAGTGAGTCAATATTGTGTGTTTTTATATCAGTGAGTCAATAATGTGTGTTTTATATCAGTGAGTCAATATTGTGTTTTATATCAGTGAGTCAGTATTGTATGTTTTATATCAGTGAGTCAATATTGTATGTTTTATATCAGTGAGTCATTATTGTGTTATATATCAGTGAGTCAATATTGTATTTTAGATCAGTGAGTCAGTATTGTGTTTTATCTCAGTGAGTCAATATTGTATGTTTTATATCAGTGAGTCAGTATTGTGTGTTTTATATCAGTGAATCAATAATGTGTGTTTTATATCAGTGAGTCAATATTGTATGTTTTATATCAGTGAGTCAGTATTGTGTGTTTTATATCAGTGAATCAATAATGTGTGTTTTATGTTTTATATGTTTTATATCAGTGAGTCATTATTGTGTGTTTTATATCAATGAGTCAGTATTGTGTTATATCAGTGAGTCAATATTGTGTGTTTTATCAGTGAGTCAGTATTGTGTTATATTAGTGAGTCATTAATGTGTTTTATCAGTGAGTAAATATTGTGTGTTTTATATCAGTGAGTCAATATTGTATGTTTTATATCAGTGAGTCAATATTGTATGTTTTATATTAGTGAGTCAGTATTGTGTTTTATCAGTGAGTCAATATTGTATGTTTTATATTAGTGAGTCAGTATTGTGTTTTATCAGTGAGTCAATATATAGTTTAGCATATGTAATTGGAATGTTATTCAGACATTATATTGTAATTTTATAATCATGAAGACAATATTTTGTATTACATCATATTTATGGACCTTTGTTGAAGTCAATATGATGAAAAAATGTTGACCAAAGATAAATCATAGATACTTTTGTACACATCTACCTGTAATTAGCAATCAACCTCTCCCTTGTTCCCTCGCACTTCTCGACCAAAATCAACCTAACTCTCTCTTCCTAGCACACATCTCTACCAAAATCAACCACAAAGAGTTTAAATACCTTGATCTTGATTTAATAGAGAAAATCCATCTCCCTGTAAATGAAATCCACTTCCGAAATCTTTTCACCTGCAATCCTGGTAAGGAAATGAGTTCTCACACCAACATGTAAAGAAAGACTTTACTGAAAAAGCAATTCACTTGATTGTGTCAGAAAATCATGTAGAACAATGAAAAGCTACTTTGGATGCAGCTCTGTATTACATCATCACTATCACAAAAAGAATAATTTATCTTTCATTTCCTTTTGTTTATTGTATAAAACAAAGGTGACTTCCTCATTCCTGTTACCAGATGTTTTTAGAGTATTTTTGTTTAATTATGATACAAACAAACTGTTTTTCAATGTCATGTATAATATATGCCAAAGCTTAATAATTAGCCTCAAGACACAACAATTAGTGGAATTGTTGTCACTTTGATCCTCTTTTATGTTGCTGTCAGATTCACTCAAGTGTTTTATGACAAGTAGTATTGCAATATCCTTAACTGATACTGAATTAAGCTTTCTGTTGATTAAGTTTTTTGGTAAAATTCATTATTTGTGTCACAGCAACACATCTAGTTTTACTGTGTGGCATTCCATTTTTGAGTTTTAATGAATTGATTCATGTTTGTTTCCTTTCTTCATTTGCATGTCAATGTTGTATCTGTTGCCAGGTTCCTCTCCACAGCTTGCTGAAAGAGGGGCTAACTGTGGTAGGGGCGGGGCTGTAGGGGGCTCGGCATATGATCAGATAACAGCATCCAAAACTCAGTCAATCACAAATGTCTCGCAATCTCCCCAACAGGTAGAGGAGTTAGTTCAGACTCAACAGTCCTTAACTGTAAATACGTCACAGTTCACTGATGGTGAACCAGTTGCTCCAGTGAGACGAAAAGTCAAGATTGAGGTTACCGACTCCATTAACCCACCAAGGAAGAGAGATTCTGCAGAACCAAAGGTAGTGTCTTCACCAGACAAAGTGAAACATTCTGATGATGCAGATCTTATTACTCCACCACCAAGGAAGTCAAAGCATGTTAAAGAAGCTGAATTAGCTGCTTCACTAAGGAAAATACATAATACAGAGGCAGATAGACCTGAAGCCCCACCAAGGAGATCTAAGGTTTTGGAAGGTTTTAAACCTATCTCCCCACCAGGAAAATCGAAGAATGCTGACAGGTATGAAAACAATTCAGAACGAGGCTCCATGGTTGTCCAAGACCCTGATCCAGTCCCCCCACCACGGAGAAGGAGCATGCGAAGGAGTCGTGAGGATGTTCCTTCTCCTCCATCTTCAGTCCCATCATCTCCGGTCAGCTACTCAGGGGAGGATTCCTCGAGTGAGAGAAATTTGTCTATTAGAGATGCTAAACGTCTTTTTGAGGAGAAAGAAAGAATACAAAGGTTGGGAAGGTCACCAAGAGCATCACCAAGAGGACACCATGACAGCTTTTTTAATGACAGGATCTGGCAAGAAGAGACTATGACAGTAGCATCCACACCTTCCTCAGCCCCAGATGACGACTTCGAGGCATTGTTTAGCAAAGCAGTAAGTGACCTTGAAGTGCCTGAATCTCCGTTACCAAAAATACGGTCACGATCAGGTTCAATGAGGTCAAGGTCAGGATCAAAATCAAAGAAAAGGCCAGTATCAGGAGAGTTTGAATCGGATTCTGAGTCTAGAAAAAGGTCATCAACAAGTGAGCTCTCAATTGTTACGGAGCCTGAAAGTGAATGGCTAAATGCTACAGTACCACCTGACACCTGTGATCTGGATGAGATCATAGATTCTATAGGAGAAAAGCAAGTGGCCTCATTACCAACGATCAAATTAACTGAGGCTGATGATGACCTGCCACAAAAAAGTGATCTTGAGCCAAAATCAAAGGACTTGCAAAGCAGAACTGAGGAAGTTGGCAAGGTGTCTTCACCTCACAATGAACCCCATATGACTACTGACACTAACCTTGAAGGAGAGAAAGAAGAATCAGATGGTCATATTGAAGTGGAAGATTCCCCTGTGAAAACCTTAGATTTGAAGGTTGAGGTCACAGGTCATTGGAGTCAAGAATCAGATGGTGAGAATCAACACCAATTTTATACAGAGGAACAAGAAATCAATGTTGAGAATGAACATTCCATGTCTGGTAACTTATGGCAATTTAAGGAAAACTCCACAGAAAACGACTTCAAGAATACTTTTGGTTCACCATTGGAAAATAATAACAATGGCCAGTTTCTGGAAGCAAGGACCACTGTACGAGCAGCCATGGCAGAGCTATCTCATAGTGATACATCGTCAGACATCCTTAGTGTTATAGCTGAGGATACAGAGCCAAGTGAAACCAGCACCAGGAGCTGGGAGTCTGGTGGTCAGTGTAGCACTGTAAGGGCTGCATCAGGAATGGACAGTGATTGCGATCGTACTATGGAACACATTCCCATGGAAACGATTCTTGTGGTGAGTCAGAAACGAAGTGATGATGTGGATATTAAAACACCACTTACTGTAAAGGAAACTGTCGATCAGGTTACAGAAAAGATACATACTGAGGACACTGCTGATACTACTATTACAACTAGTTACCATAGCAATGAGGAAATCAAGAAAGTTAGTGCTGATAGGGAACAGAAGAAAACAGAGGATATTCCTAAGCCAGGCACATTGTTAGCATTGACAAGAAAAGCTGAGAAGCAAGAAGACAATGGTATGGGGGTGCCAAGACACTTGGAACCAGAGATTACCATCAGAGAAACATCACAATTGGAGACAGAGGGTACTGTCAGTAAAAAGGTGTTCCGAGAGAAACTTGTCAAGCAGTGGTTGGAGGCAGAGGTTCATAGTTCAGAAGGTCAAACTGACTGCAAAATACAAAAATCTCTCAGTCAAGAGTCTGATCCACAGTTCCCACATAGCCCTGCCCTTGGCCCCTACCACACAGGCCAGACCAGCACCCCAGGGACCCACCCACTTGATTCCACCCAGATACCAAGCCTTCCTATTGCTTCTCTGACTGACACAGATCCAGGTATCACCATTGTTTCATTGGTTTTGCTCTATAATCAGTGAAATGACAAGTGGTGAGGGGTCCCTCCTGTTTGCACTGCTTTCCATGCGCACTAACTTCTACCTTTAGATTTTGTCTCATGAAACTTTTATGTAGAATTTTGATACTTGTAGAACCTATGTTAATTGTAGATTATTTCCTCATGTTCATACTCTTACACACTCTTCTGCGTGTTTGTAATTTATGTTTAAAACGGAATAGTCATTGTTTAGAACCAGGAGAAAAGGTAGTCCTGTACCTATTTGTTTGTATCGAGGAGGCAGTTTTTGGGACAAATATACTAACTTAATTCCATCTAAATTAGAAATTATTGGTAATTGTACTAATTATTTCAACTAATTACTAAAACTAGGTATTTATTAACACTAAGACATAAGTATAGATCTGTCTAGCCCAGCTCTATAAAGCATTATTAACAAAATTACTCAGAATTCACAAGATTTATCTTCCTTAAAATACCATTGCAATGTACATTTAAAATGAACATTGATTTCCTTTTTCATTTCCATTTTCATTTGGATTCACTTAAGATTGCATCCTACAAATGAAATGTACCTTTGTATAAAATACATATGTTATAATGAGTAAGACTAGCATCTTTGAACAACTAGGCTCAGATCTTGTCATACTTTGTAGTGTTTGCACATCATGCATGCTTGTATGTGTACTTGTAGTTTGTGATGCATGCTGGTATAATTTGTGATGCATGCTGGTATAATTTGTGATGCATGCTGGTATAATTTGTGATGCATGCTGGTATAGTTTGTGATGCATGCTGGTATAGTTTGTGATAATTTTTGATGCATGACAGTATTTTTTAATGCATGTTTATACTAGAAGCTTGCATCATGCTGAATTATCAGTCTACAACAGAAGATGAATAATCTTGAATATAGTTCACAACAAAATGTTGCAAAAGTAAATACAATATCTATTAGATCTAGAGACCAGTTGACAGTGTATGCTTTGTCTCGCTCAGTCACTCAAAACTTACTCAGCTTTAACTGTGTATGCTTTGTCATGCTCAGTCACTCAAAACTTACTCAGATTTAACTGTGTATGCTTTGTCTTGCTCAGTCACTCAATACTTACTCAGATTTAAGAATTTAGCATCGTACTTCACTTAACAAAATATTCAAGTTATTGACGTACTATATGTATCTATATCCAACTCAACAAAGTCAAGCTAGATTTCCCAACAGAGCAGCAGATACCTAAATGGATTGACAACTCTCTTCAGTTTCAATTTCACTTCAAACTTTATTCTTATTGTTTAAAGTTAGAGTTGAAAAAGTTCATAGAAACCGTGTTGGGAAGCTTTCCACCTCACAAATTATATTTGAAAGGGGAGATAATTACAGGCTGTTTGTCCGCCTGTCATTAGGTTGTCTGGAATTATGATGCCTACTCGCTTAAGTAATCAGTTGGAACTTATGTCCTTACTTAGCCAGTAACTAACTCAGACAGTTTCATGTTTGTCAGTGATTACATCTCATTACTTTTTTTTTTCATTTTGGTGATTATTTAGAGATACGCCCCTTTTGTAATGTTAGGTCAAAATTTTCATAATTAATGTTAGGATTTTAAGAATTTTACCCGTCGGTGCTAGGAATAGTGCAGTTGGACTCTGACCTTGTGCCATATTACTGATGGTCAACTACCAGCACCTGAAGTCAGATATTTTTTTACTCTACCATGTGAAGACATGAAATGTCTGTATAACTTTACCTTGAGATGATTGTGATTATCTAGTGAAACTAGTAATGAACCAAATTACTGATATCACCTTTTGACCTTCAAATGCCCTTTATTTTACAATATTTACTCTGTTATACCATATCACAAAGGAGGCACTGTATAGAAACTATATACTCACAGCAATCATACATAATGTCCTTATGTTTAGCAATATAGACATTCACAAAACACTTGTATCAGATTGAGTGCCAAGTTTGATCAAATTTCCTGGGTTGATTAAGACAAAATTAACGGTGATTATTTTCAATTTGAACTTAAGGAGTACAGCGATGTTATTTGTTCAACTGACAAAGGCTTACAGGGCTTTGGACAAGAAGCTTATAATTCTATTTAAAACTAATGTAGATCAAATGGCTAAAACAAAGTGAAACAGATGTATTGTAAAAGCTCCCGGCCTGTTAAGTATTGATTGTAAGATATATGTCATGTAAACACTGGAAGTATTTATAGTAAAGACAGAAACCATCGACTGTCGATGCAAATTTCTAAAAGTTGAGATATGAAGGGGTATGAATTATTTAAAAGATAGTCTTAGTTTGGGTCCAAACAGAACTGTTAAAACATGGTCATGCAACTGTAGGTTTCCTACACAGAATTTTGTCTTCCCTGGAATATATTATGACTACCCCAACAGAATCTGGGTGTTTGTTTTCATCAGTCTGATATCATGTCATTTCCCTCCATCAGCTGTTTGGATGTTTGTTACTTACATCATCTGTCTGTTTAAGTCACTAAACCACACTGTGTCTATTGTCTCAGTAACTACCGACGACCTGTGTCTGTTGTCTCAGTAACTACCCCACCCTGTGTCTATTGTCTCAGTAACTACCCTGCCCTGTTTCTATTGTCTCAGTAACTACCCCACCCTGTGTCTATTGTCTCAGTAACTACCCCACCCTGTGTCTATTGTATTAGTAACTACCCCACCCTGTGTCTATTGTCTCAGTATCTACCCCACCTTGTGTCTATTGTCTCAGTATCTACCCCACCCTGTGTCTATTGTCTCAGTAACTACCCCACCCTGTATCTATTGTCTCAGTAACTACCCCACCCTGTGTCTATTGTCACAGTAACTATCCAACTGTGTGTCTGTTGTCTCAGTAACTACCCCACCCTGTGTCTATTGTCTAAGTAGCTACCCCACCCTGTGTCTATTGTCTCAGTAACTACCCTACCCTGTGTCTGTTGTCTCAGTAACTACCCCACCCTGTATCTATTGTCTCAGTAACTACCCCACCCTGTGTCTATTGTCTCAGTAACTACCCCACCCTGTGTCTATTGTCTCAGTAGCAACCCCACCCTGTGTCTATTGTCTCAGTAACTACCCCACCCTGTGTCTATTGTCTCAGTAACTACCCCACCTTGTGTCTATTGTCTCAGTAACTATCCAATAGTGTATCTATTGTCTCAATAGCTACCCCACCCTGTATCTATTGTCTCAGTAACTACCCCACCCTGTGTCTATTGTCTCTTTAACTATCCCACCCTGTGTCTATTGTCTCAGTAACTACCCAACCCTGTGTCTATTGTCTCAGTTACTATCCCACCCTGTGTCTATTGTCTCAGTAACTACCGACGACCTGTGTCTGTTGTCTCAGTAGCTACCCCACCCTGTGTCTATTGTCTCAGTAACTACCCTGCCCTGTTTCTATTGTCTCAGTAACTACCCCACCCTGTGTCTATTGTCTCAGTAACTACCCCACCCTGTGTCTATTGTATCAGTAACTACCCCACCCTGTGTCTATTGTCTCAGTATCTACCCCACCTTGTGTCTATTGTCTCAGTATCTACCCCACCCTGTGTCTATTGTCTCAGTAACTACCCCACCCTGTGTCTATTGTCTCAGTAACTACCCCACCCTGTGTCTATTGTCACAGTAACTATCCAACTGTGTGTCTGTTGTCTCAGTAACTACCCCACCCTGTGTCTATTGTCTAAGTAGCTACCCCACCCTGTGTCTATTGTCTCAGTAACTACCCTACCCTGTGTCTGTTGTCTCAGTAACTACCCCACCCTGTATCTATTGTCTCAGTAACTACCCCACCCTGTGTCTATTGTCTCAGTAACTTCCCCACCCTGTGTCTATTGTCTCAGTAGCAACCCCACCCTGTGTCTATTGTCTCAGTAACTACCCCACCCTGTGTCTATTGTCTCAGTAACTACCCCACCTTGTGTCTATTGTCTCAGTAACTATCCAATAGTGTATCTATTGTCTCAATAGCTACCCCACCCTGTATCTATTGTCTCAGTAACTACCCCACCCTGTGTCTATTGTCTCTTTAACTATCCCACCCTGTGTCTATTGTCTCAGTAACTACCCAACCCTGTGTCTATTGTCTCAGTTACTATCCCACCCTGTGTCTTTTGTCTCAGTAACTACCCCACCCTGTGTCTATTGTCTAAGTAACTACCTCACCCTGTGTCTATTGTCTCAGTAACTACCCTACATTGTGTCTACTGTCTCAGTAACTACCCCACCCTGTGTCTACTGTCTTAGTTACTACTCTACATTGTGTCTACTGTCTCAGTTACTACCCTACATTGTGTCTACTGTCTCAGTAACTACCCTACATTGTGTCTACTGTCTCAGTAACAACCCTTCATTGTGTCTACTGTCTCAGTAACTACCCTACATTGTGTCTACTGTCTCAGTAACTACCCTACATTGTGTCTACTGTCTCAGTAACTACCCTACATTGTGTCTACTGTCTCAGTAACTACCCTACATTGTGTCTACTGTCTCAGTTACTACCCTACATTGTGTCTACTGTCTCAGTAACTACCCTACATTGTGTCTACTGTCTCAGTAACAACCCTTCATTGTGTCTACTGTCTCAGTAACTACCCTACATTGTGTCTACTGTCTCAGTAACTACCCTACATTGTGTCTACTGTCTCAGTAACAACCCTTCATTGTGTCTACTGTCTCAGTAACTACCCTACATTGTGTCTACTGTCTCAGTAACTACCCTACATTGTGTCTACTGTCTCAGTAACTACCCTACATTGTGTCTACTGTCTCAGTAACTACCCTACATTGTGTCTACTGTCTCAGTAACTACCCTACATTGTGTCTACTGTCTCAGTAACTACCCTACATTGTGTCTACTGTCTCAGTAACTACCCTTCATTGTGTCTACTGTCTCAGTAACTACCCTACATTGTGTCTACTGTCTCAGTAACTACCCTACATTGTGTCTACTGTCTCAGTTACTACCCTACATTGTGTCTACTGTCTCAGTAACTACCCTACATTGTGTCTACTGTCTCAGTAACTACCCTACATTGTGTCTACTGTCTCAGTAACTACCCTACATTGTGTCTACTGTCTCAGTAACTACCCTACATTGTGTCTACTGTCTCAGTAACTACCCCACCCTGTGTCTACTGTCTCAGTAACTACCCTACATTGTGTCTACTGTCTCAGTAACTACCCTACATTGTGTCTACTGTCTCAGTAACTACCCTACATTGTGTCTACTGTCTCAGTAACTACCCTACATTGTGTCTACTGTCTCAGTAACTACCCTACATTGTGTCTACTGTCTCAGTAACTACCCTACATTGTGTCTACTGTCTCAGTAACTACCCTACATTGTGTCTACTGTCTCAGTAACTACCCTACATTGTGTCTACTGTCTCAGTAACTACCCTACATTGTGTCTACTGTCTCAGTAACTACCCTACATTGTGTCTACTGTCTCAGTAACTACCTCTCAATGACTTCAGAGTATTTATAGCTTGTTTCACTTTAGCTTTAGTTTATAGTTGTATTGAATCAGTCAGTACTACTAGATGACAGTTTTAATTTAGTCTCTTTTATATTTTATTTCTGAATTAATGAGATTATACATGCTGTTTACCTGGTGTTGAGTTTAAAATGGCTCTGTATTACACATAGTCTATATTTGTACTATGTGTAAAAAATCAATTTCTCTTTTGTGACATAGTACAAAGTTCGATAAAATGCATTTGTTTGTTTGTTTTGACTTAAAATGCAAACTGCAATTTATTTGCTATTGTGGCCTTTTAATCCTTCAGCAGATGAGTGTACCAGAAATATTGTTGTAAACAACAAAAATACTACTGATTAACCCATTGCTAATTTAACTGTATCTGTTATGTACGTTAAATCCATCACATAACTTGTTAAGGATCTAGGTTCTACACTAGCAAGTCAGCAAATTAGAGACCATAACTTCAGTTTAGATATGTTGGTGTTTAAAAAGCACAGTCTGCTGTAAGAGTGACATATGACTTCCGACAATGCAGCTAGGAGATAATTAAAGGCACGCTGGATGCTGTCAACTGTTACCATTGCGGACTTAGATATATGTGTTCATAAACCACGAGCTTTGAGATAATTTGGAAGTTTTTAGACCAGAAATCATGCTTGCTTGAATCCTTCCATGGTGGATATAAGATGTGAAGGCCATCACAAGTGACTTTAGGATCATTGATTATTTCTATACAGCTCGTCTGACATATGTTCTGAGGAAAACCTCAGATAATGGTTCTTGACTTAACAATATCTTTCAGAGTTTAAGTGCATTTTCAAGATGGTGTAAGGTTCATTATCCAAAAAATTCAACTGAGATTCTTCAAAGATTTTCCCTTGCTTGTCATCGCCCATTCTCTCACTCCTTTTTTAGCTTGCAGCTTATCTAGAAAACTTTCCAATTGATCCGTGTTTTTAATGAATTATTTTTTATATCCTGCTGTATCATACGCTTGCAAAAATGATATGCACGGAATCCTATTAACAGCGCATATTGATTTCACTTTTCAGCATCATAGAGATTTAATTTTAATACAAAGGCATGGGTGATCAGAAGGGTTTTGTTGCTGTTACAGAGAAGGACGTCCCACCCAAACTGTCACCGCGAGCCAGTTCTGAGGGATCTGGGAGCTTGGAGGACAGTGGCCATGTCAGTGGCACATCCACACAGGACAACACACCTGAACACCGTCGAACAGATAGCATACAGAGTCAGATGTCAGTGCCCTCTACATTGTCAACAGTTACAGATGCCAGTAATGTAAGTACCCAGTAGAGGAAAGCTCCCACCTTTGTACCTTCTAGTACCTATATATAGACACTTTGCTTAGGTAGACATTTTTATATTACTACTGTAAATGTGTTATATTAAAAATTTAAGCAACATTTTGCATTAAACAAATACCTGAAAAACTTTACACAGGTGTGTAAGGAGAACTTTTCACACAGGTGTGTCAGAACTTTTTTACACAGGTGTGTCAGGAAAACTTTCATACAGTTGTGTCAGGAATACTTTACACACAAGTGTGTAAGGAGAACTTTACACTCAGGTGTGTCAGGAAAACTTTACACAGGTGTATCAAGAGAACTTTACACAAAAGTCTGTCAGGAGAAATTTTCACACAGGTGTGTCAGGTGAACTTTCCACACAGGTGTGTCAGGAATACTTTACACACAAGTGTGTAAGGAGAACTTTACACTCAGGTGTGTCAGGAAAACTTTACACAGGTGTATCAAGGAACTTTACACAAAAGTCTGTCAGGAGAAATTTTCACACAGGTGTGTCAGGTGAACTTTCCACACAGGTGTGTCAGAAAACTTTACACAGGTGTGTCAGGTGAACTTTTCACACAGGTGTGAAAATAGATAGCATCTGCAGACAAGCTACCTAATAGACACATGATAGTGTAGCCCAACAGAAATGACATTTGGACAGTAGATAGTGTCCACCAGTGAGCAACCAAAGGGTCACATGATAGTGCAGCCCCACAGAAATGACACTAGGACAGTAGATAGTGTCTACCAATAAAATACCTAAAGGTCACATTATAGTGTAGCCCCACAGAAATGACACTAGGACAGTAGACAGTGTCCACCAATAAACTACCTGATAGACACAGGATAGTGTAGCCCCACAGAAATGACACTAGGACAGTAGATAGTGTCCACCAATAAACTACCTAATAGACACAGGATAGTGTAGCCCCACAGAAATGACACTAGGACAGTAGATAGTGTCCATTACTGAACTACCTTAAGGTCACATTGAAGTGTAGACCGCAGAAATGACACTTGGACAGTAGATAGTGTCCACCAATAGACTACCGAATGGTCACAGGATAGTGTAGCCTCACAGAAATGACTTGGTCTTCAAGACATTCCAAATGGTCTCAAGGGACCACAACCATTGGAAATATATTGTAGATTTCCACAATAATATCAGTTTGCTTTGAAGGGCATACACAAACATCAATAATAACATAGTTTTCAACAGACGAAATTAAATACTAGATGTACTTTGAGAATTCACCAGAGATAGAGTATTGTATTGACAGACCGACATTTGTTTTGTATTTCATGAACCACCCTATCAACATCAATTGGCACTGCACTCAACAAGTTTGCAGCAGATTGACCCTAATGTATCCTAAGGGAAGCTGGTGGTTTTGGAGCTGACACCAGAGCTTCCACATCACTAACGCACCAACAAACAATAAAATAAAGCAAATCTGCAAACCTGTTTTTTGACATAAAAAAAGCATGATGCAAATAGTTAATTGAATAAATTCTTGTGTACACAGAGAACATTGTAGAAAAGATAACAATACATATTATCTCATATGGCTATAGATTTAATCTCACTGACACAGTCATGGCAAGGAACAAAACAATTTTTAATTGACAACAACGCTATATCAAACACTAGAGGGCTTAAAATGCTGTATATTGTGGTCTGCAAGCCATGTAAAGTGTGTTGTGAAGGATGACATTAGTAACAGCAGACCCAATAAAAGATGACATTAGTAACAGCAGATCCAAGAACAGATGACAGCAGTAACAACAGATCCAATAAAAGATGGCATAAGTAACAGCAGATCCAAGAAAAGATGACATTAGTAACATAGTAACAACAGATCCAATAAAAGATGACATTAGTAATAGCAGATCCAATAAAAGATGGCATTAGTAACATAGTAACAGCAGATCCAATAAAAGATGACACTAGTAACAGCAGACCCAATAACAGATGACATTAGTAACAGCAGATCCAATAAAAAATGACCTTAGTAATTAGGAATAGTAACACCAGATCTATGAAAGGGTGACATTAGTAACAACAGTTATATGGAAGGAGAAGAATTGTAAATATATGCATATATTTTGGATTAGTTACACTGGCCAGAAGGAAATTGGTAGGAAAGTAAATGTGATTTTAAAGTTCTTTCATGTCATAGCACAACACAAGTAATTAGATATATTATTGTTCAGATAGAATTAGAGTTAATATCAAAAGTGATCACATGACTTTTCATCCGTTACAGATTTACAGGGCTACATGTACATACAATGGTGATACTAGATTTACTGAATTCCTTATTTTGTAAGATTTATCCTTCACCACTTCAAACCTTCATAATTTCTCAGTTTTCTGTTATCTATATTAGATTTGACAGATCAAAGTCACCCCTATAATCATAAGAACTGATTTGTAGACACAAAGATTGCAAAATTAAGAATATAAACTCTAGACACGAAGTTTTGAAAAATTAAGTTGTACCAATAGGGTTTGGCTGTTTGCCATTGACTCTTATTCATTGTAACAAAAAGAATTATTATGGTGATTGGATATTGAAATATGACATGAAATATTGTTTCATAAGGGGGCGTGACACAGGATATTGTTAGGGGGTTGGGGGCGTGACACAGGATATTGTTAGGGGGTTGGGTCATGACACAGGATATTGTTAGGGGGTTGGGGGCGTGACACAGGATATTGTTAGGGGGTTGGGGGCGTGACACAGGATATTGTTAGGAGGTTGGGGGCGTGACACAGGATATTGTTAGGGGGTTGGGGGCGTGACACAGGATATTGTTAGGAGGTTGGGGGCGTGACACAGAGTATTGTTAGGGGGTTGGGGGCGTGACACAGGATATTGTTAGGGGTGGGGTCATGACACAGGATATTGTTAGGGGTGGGGTCATGACACAGGATATTGTTAGGGGTGGGGTCATGAAACAGGATATTGTTAGGGGTTTGGGTCATGACACAGGATATTGTTAGGGGTGGGGTCATGACACAGGATATTGTTAGGGGTAGGGTAGCATGACACTGGATATTGTTAGGGGTGGAGTCATGACACAGAATATTGTTAGGGGTGGGGTAATGACACAGGATATTGTTAGGGGTGGGGTAATGACACAGGATATTGTTAGGGGTGGGGTCATGACACAGGATATTGTTAGGGGTGGGGTCATGACACAGGATATTGTTAGGGGTGGGGTCATGACACAGGATATTGTTAGGGGTTTGGGTCATGACACAGGATATTGTTAGGGTTGGGGTCATGACACAGGATATTGTTAGGGGTGGGGTAATGACACAGGATATTGTTAGGGGTGGAGTAATGACACAGGATATTGTTAGGGGTTGGGTCATGACACAGGATATTGTTAGGGGTGGGGTCATGACAAAGGATATTGTTAGGGTTGGGGTTATGACACGGGATATTGTTAGGGGTTTGGGTCATGACACAGGATATTGTTAGGGGTTTGGGTCATGACACAGGATATTGTTAGGGGTGGGGTCATGACACAGGATATTGTTAGGGGTGGGGTAATGACACAGGATATTGTTAGGGGTTTGGGTCATGACACAGGATATTGTTAGGGGTGGGGTCATGACACAGGATATTGTTAGGGGTGGGGTCATGACACAGGATATTGTTAGGGGTGGGGTTATGACACAGGTAAAGTATTCATTGTTCTGGATTCTATTTCTGCTTCTATCACTGGTTGGCCATCATCAATACAACCCACCGGCCCTCCAACTCATAAAACTTCTGGAAAAGTGCTGGATGGATCTTTCTCAAATTTCATATGCAGGTTCCCCTTGGTCCCTAGTTGTGCATTGTACCTTTTTTGGGCTGATTCGAATTCAAGATGGCCGACAGGCAGCCATCTTGGATTTTGGATGTAAAAGTTTGTTACTGCTATTTCTTGGAAAGTACTGGATGGATCTTTCTCAAATTTCATATGCAGTTTCCCCTTAGTCCCTAGTTGTGCATTGTACCTTTTTTGGACTGATTCAAATTCACGATGGCCGACAGGTGGCCATCTTGGATTTTGGATGTAAAAGTTTGTTACTGCTATTTCTTGGAAAGTACTGAATGGATCTTTCTCAAATTCCATATGCAGTTTCCCCTTGGTCCCTAGTTGTGCATTGTACCTTTTTTAGACTGATTCGAATTCAAGATGGCAGACAGGTGGCCATCTTGGATTTTGAATGTAAAAGTTTTTTACTGCTATTTCTTGGAAAGTACTGGATGGATCTTTCTCAAATTTCATATGCATGTTCCAAGTTGTGCATTATACCTTTGTGGACTGATCCGAAATCAAGATGGCTGACAGGCAGCCATCTTGGATTTTGAGAGAAAAATCTTGTTACTGCTATATCTGAGGAAGTACTGGATGGATCCTTCTGATATTTCATAGATATTGGTTTCCCTTGGTCCCTAGTTGTGCATTGTACCTTTTTTGGACTGATTTGAAATCAAGGTGGCCCACAGGCAGCCATCTTGGATGTCGACAGTAATACAGCACAAGCATATTGTCCATTATCCACCTGTAACTGACTGCTATCTAATAATACTTTGGGATCTTTTTCAAATGATATTTGCTAATAGGTGCTTAATAAAAATATCTTGTGCCATCATTGAGTACATTCAATAAAGACCAGTTCATGAACATTTACAACACCTGTAACAAACAAAAAAAAATAAACAAATCTTCAAGAACTGAAAACAGATCCTCAAATGGTGGGCGCCAAGATCCCTCTGGGATCTCTTGTTATAAAGTTGACTTAATTATAAGAAATTGCAAACAGATAAGGCCAGAATTAATGAACTGGTTCATTGGACAACAGTAGCATTTGTTTTGAAATTAAGTTAAAATCAAATTAAATTGAAAGACTGAAAAAAAGAAAAATCTTATATAAATAAAGGGAGGGAGTGCCTTTTTTATAGACTAAGGGGGGTCTTGGACAGACCATAGGTATGTCTTGAATAGACAAGGGGAGGTCTTGTACAGACCACAGGTATGTCTTGAAGAGGCTAAGGGGAAGTCTTGTACAGGCTACAGGTATGTCTTGAAGAGACTAAGGTCTTGTACAGACCACAGGTATGTCTTGAAGAGACTTAGGGTAGGATTGTACAGACTACAGGTATGTCTTGAAGAGACTAAGGGGAAGTCTTGTACAGGCTACAGGTATGTCTTGAAGAGACTAAGGTCTTGTACAGACTACAGGTATGTCTTGAAGAGACTAAGGGGAAGTCTTGTACAGGCTACAGGTATGTCTTGAAGAGACTAAGGGGAAGTCTTGTACAGGCTACAGGTATGTCTTGAAGAGACTAAGGTCTTGTACAGACTACAGGTATGTCTTGAAGAGACTAAGGGGAAGTCTTGTACAGGCTACAGGTATGTCTTGAAGAGACTAAGGTCTTGTACAGACTACAGGTATGTCTTGAAGAGACTAAGGTCTTGTACAGACTACAGGTATGTCTTGAAGAGACTAAGGGAGGTCTTGTACAGACTACAGGTATGTCTTGAAGAGACTAAAGTCTTGTACAGACTACAGGTATGTCTTGAAGAGACTAAGGTCTTGTACAGACTACAGGTATGTCTTGAAGAGACTAAGGGAGGTCTTGTACAGACTACAGGTATGTCTTGAAGAGACTAAGGTCTTGTACAGACTACAGGTATGTCTTGAAGAGACTAAGGGGAAGTCTTGTACAGGCTACAGGTATGTCTTGAAGAGACTAAGGTCTTGTACAGACTACAGGTATGTCTTGAAGAGACTAAGGTCTTGTACAGACTACAGGTATGTCTTGAAGAGACTAAGGGAGGTCTTGTACAGACTACAGGTATGTCTTGAAGAGACTAAGGTCTTGTACAGACTACAGGTATGTCTTGAAGAGACTAAGGTCTTGTACAGACTACAGGTATGTCTTGAAGAGACTAAGGAGAGGTCTTGTACAGACTACAGGTATGTCTTGAAGAGACTAAGGTCTTGTACAGACTACAGGTATGTCTTGAAGAGACTAAGGTCTTGTACAGACTACAGGTATGTCTTGAAGAGACTAAGGAGAGGTCTTGTACAGACTACAGGTATGTCTTGAAGAGACTAAGGTCTTGTACAGACTACAGGTATGTCTTGAAGAGACTAAGGGGGGTCTTGTACAGACTACAGGTATGTCTTGAAGAGACTAAGGGTAGGCTTGTACAGACTACAGGTATGTCTTGAAGAGACTAAGGGGAAGTCTTGTACAGACTACAGGTATGTCTTGAAGAGACTAAGGTCTTGTACAGACTACAGGTATGTCTTGAAGAGACTAAGGTCTTGTATAGACTACAGGTATGTCTTGAAGAGACTA
Organism: Ylistrum balloti; assembly: GCF_031769215.1. Taxonomy (NCBI): domain Eukaryota; kingdom Metazoa; phylum Mollusca; class Bivalvia; order Pectinida; family Pectinidae; genus Ylistrum; species Ylistrum balloti. The sequence goes on along the minus strand of NW_026781931.1, from coordinate 281,226 downwards.
AGGTCTTGTACAGACTACAGGTATGTCTTGAAGAGACTAAGGGGAAGTCTTGTACAGACTACAGGTATGTCTTGAAGAGACTAAGGTCTTGTACAGACTACAGGTATGTCTTGAAGAGACTAAGGTCTTGTACAGGCTACAGGTATGTCTTGAAGAGACTAAGGGGAAGTCTTGTGCAGACTACAGGTATGTCTTGAAGAGACTAAGGTCTTGTACAGACTACAGGTATGTCTTGAAGAGACTAAGGTCTTGTACAGACTACAGGTATGTCTTGAAGAGACTAAGGTCTTGTACAGACTACAGGTATGTCTTGAAGAGACTAAGGTCTTGTACAGACTACAGGTATGTCTTGAAGAGACTAAGGTCTTGTACAGACTACAGGTATGTCTTGAAGAGACTAAGGTCTTGTACAGACTACAGGTATGTCTTGAAGAGACTAAGGGGAAGTCTTGTACAGACTACAGGTATGTCTTGAAGAGACTAAGGGGAAGTCTTGTACAGACTACAGGTATGTCTTGAAGAGACTAAGGTCTTGTACAGACCACAGGTATGTCTTGAAGAGACTAAGGTCTTGTACAGACTACAGGTATGTCTTGAAGAGACTAAGGTCTTGTACAGACTACAGGTATGTCTTGAAGAGACTAAGGGGAAGTCTTGTACAGACTACAGGTATGTCTTGAAGAGACTAAGGGGAAGTCTTGTACAGACTACAGGTATGTCTTGAAGAGACTAAGGTCTTGTACAGACTACAGGTATGTCTTGAAGAGACTAAGGTCTTGTACAGACTACAGGTATGTCTTGAAGAGACTAAGGGGAAGTCTTGTACAGACTACAGGTATGTCTTGAAGAGACTAAGGTCTTGTACAGACTACAGGTATGTCTTGAAGAGACTAAGGGGGGTCTTGTACAGACTACAGGTATGTCTTGAAGAGACTAAGGTCTTGTACAGACTACAGGTATGTCTTGAAGAGACTAAGGTCTTGTACAGACTACAGGTATGTCTTGAAGAGACTAAGGGGAAGTCTTGTACAGACTACAGGTATGTCTTGAAGAGACTAAGGTCTTGTACAGACTACAGGTATGTCTTGAAGAGACTAAGGTCTTGTACAGACTACAGGTATGTCTTGAAGAGACTAAGGTCTTGTACAGACTACAGGTATGTCTTGAAGAGACTAAGGTCTTGTACAGACTACAGGTATGTCTTGAAGAGACTAAGGTCTTGTACAGACTACAGGTATGTCTTGAAGAGACTAAGGTTTTGTACAGACTACAGGTATGTCTTGAAGAGACTAAGGGGAAGTATGGTACAGACTACAGGTATGTCTTGAAGAGACTAAGGTCTTGTACAGACTACAGGTATGTCTTGAAGAGACTAGGGGGAAGTCTGGTACAGACTACAGGTATGTCTTGAAGAGACTAAGGTCTTGTACAGACTACAGGTATGTCTTGAAGAGACTAAGGTCTTGTACAGACTACAGGTATGTCTTGAAGAGACTAAAGGGATAATGTGAGACTATGTACAAACAAAGGGGAGATGTTAAATGTTAGATTTGTATGGCAAACCTGTTCACAGATATAAAACAAAAATATGATTTAAACTTAATACTCTTGCTGATTCTAAAGGAGATGATGAAGTTGACTTTCCTAGATAGCTTTATATACATTTGGGGCTTTTTAGAGAGATCAGAATGACAGAATGATAATCACTTTACCAGAAATTAATGGCAGTCTGGTATTGTGTTATAGAAAATCCTTCAGCTAACTCCAAACGTATGTGTCTCCACCAACAATAAAGTCCCTACAACAGAATGAAGTCACCGTATCATTTCCTGATGTTTATTATATCACGGTATAGCTACAATACAGTATGACACTGTTTCATATTATCTATAAGTAATTAAGTGCAAAGTCACAAACATGTTCCACTTTAACTAAAATTTTATATTTTTTCAAGTTTGCTCTGCTTGATGTATCACCTCTCATTTACAACATCATCTTAATTCATCAATGTATTGTTAGAAAAGAAACTGTTTTTATTGCTGCCAAACATGGTAAAAAAAATGGAAGAAAAAAACACATGATCATCTCTTCAAAGACATTCAGGAAAGAAATACTCAATACAGTAAATCTAATATCACCAGCTGAAACTCACAAGTCATGTGACATCACTGTCATGGTGATCGATTAAATAAAGAACCAGGCATTTCTCTTGGTAGGTCAAGATGAAATTGTCACTTGTACAATTCCAGGACAAAATCATGTTTTGTTGATAAACTTTGGAAACATCGGCGTCATCAATTGCCATCAGCCATTTGTCTTCCAACAAAAAAATGTGTTAACTGCTGCATTTGTGTGCCATGAAAAATGCTTCCAGGCCATTTAACGACATTTGAATTCTTTTACATCCTCCAAGATAATCAATCTTGTACAAATAGGTTTCATTTCAGCTGGCTTTCCTGTAAATATCTCTGGTTTTTATGGGCAGATTATCAATCATGGATCAAATAGGATTTCTCTGTAGCAAATGTGAAATAAAATGAGATAGGTATGAATATGGAGAGGTACATGTCTGTAGGCCATATTTCTAGCTTCCTTTGTTGAATGAATATGGAGAGGTACATGTCTGACGGCCATATTTCTAGCTTCCTTTGTTGAATGAATATGGAGAGGTACATGTCTGTAGGCCATATTTCTAGCTTCCTTTGTTGAATGAATATGGAGAGGTACATGTCTGTCGGCCATATTTCTAGCTTCCTTTGTTGAATGAATATGGAGAGGTACATGTCTGTAGGCCATATTTCTAGCTTCCTTTGTTGAATGAATATGGAGAGGTACATGTCTGTTATTTCTAGGCCATATTTCTAGCTTCCTTTGTTGAATGAATATGGAGAGGTACATGTCTGTAGGCCATATTTCTAGAATATGGAGAGGTACATGTCTGTTGAATGAATATGGAGAGGTACATGTCTGTAGGCCATATTTCTAGCTTCCTTTGTTGAATGAATATGGAGAGGTACATGTCTGTAGGCCATATTTCTAGCTTCCTTTGTTGAATGAATATGGAGAGGTACATGTCTGTCGGCCATATTTCTAGCTTCCTTTGTTGAATGAATATGGAGAGGTACATGTCTGTAGGCCATATTTCTAGCTTCCTTTGTTGAATGAATATGGAGAGGTACATGTCTGTAGGCCATATTTCTAGCTTCCTTTGTTGAATGAATATGGAGAGGTACATGTCTGTTGGCCATATTTCTAGCTTCCTTTGTTGAATGAATATGGAGAGGTACATGTCTGTAGGCCATATTTCTAGCTTCCTTTGTTGAATGAATATGGAGAGGTACATGTCTGTAGGCCATATTTCTAGCTTCCTTTGTTGAATGAATATGGAGAGGTACATGTCTGTAGGCCATATTTCTAGCTTCCTTTGTTGAATGAATATGGAGAGGTACATGTCAGTTGGCCATATTTCTAGCTTCCTTTGTTGAATGAATATGGAGAGGTACATGTCTGTAGGCCATATTTCTAGCTTCCTTTGTTGAATGAATATGGAGAGGTACATGTCTGTAGGCCATATTTCTAGCTTCCTTTGTTGAATGAATATGGAGAGGTACATGTCTGTCGGCCATATTTCTAGCTTCCTTTGTTGAATGAATATGGAGAGGTACATGTCAGTTGGCCATATTTCTAGCTTCCTTTGTTGAACACAGCCCCTTCTGCTCAATTTTTCATTCACATTGCTCATTAGAATCAAAATTCAGAATATTGCTTGAACTCCACTTGAACAAACCTTGCTTCATCCCTGTATGCTTGAACCCCATTTTGCTCTCTGCTTTGTAGAAGGAGGATGACAGTGAGGCTGATATAGATGAGCTAGTAGCTAGCCACAAGGCCACAACACAGAGTTCCTTTGGGAGTAGTCGTGGCAACCTTCTGTCCACAGTAGCTGTAAGTAGCACCGCTCTGTTTCTATGCTCTACATCCATTTGAAGCATTAGTTTAAATGACAAATAACTGTCCCAAGATAGGACTGATAACGCCAGCCAAAACAAGCACTCAGGTGTCTTATATATGTCTGGTGTCATCTGAAATCAAGCTTGTATGGAAAATATCCCTCCTAAGGAAGAGGTTCTATTTGTAAGTATGATAAAGTTTAGCGTTTGTAGTTGTGTACAGGAGAGCTCTGTTTTTACTTCCATTTTTTCCATTAGGAAGAAAAACATTGGTAAAATAATGGTATTAGGTTCTTCAGGCCTATTTATAGGTATAACACTCCTGATTGACAACTCATTGTGTGTTCTAGGACAGTCGCGAGAGTATAGCAAGTTTCTACAGCGATGCTGGTGGAGTGAATTATGGGAAAGTTCCTATAACGGGTGAGATACAGTTTGGCCTAGACTACAACTACCGCACAGGGTCACTGGAGATTGCTATTCGACAATGCAAGGACTTAGCACCAGCTGACCCAAAACGACACCGATCAGACCCGTACGTTGTCTCCTTGTAGAAAAGATTTCATAAACACTATTTGATACTAAGTCTTTGTTAAGGTTCATTTTTGTTTGTAAAATTCATCTTTATATATAAAAAATATAGAAAATTCATATTGCATCAGCTTTGAGGATAACTAGATTTGATGAGATGAGGTGTTTAGCCAGGCATATGTTACATGTTTATATACGTTTATCTGATCCATTAAAGATAAATAGGGTATTGGTACCTCAGTCAGTAGATCGTTAGCCTACGTAACCTCAAATGAAGATTCATGGTGTCTGGTTTAATGTGGCTTGTGCTTCTCAGGAAGCTGAGTAATGGATAAGTTTGTGCTATCATAGCAGCATCCTATAACAAGACACTTTGCCCTAATTGCTCTGGACGGCATGCAACAATCCTTCTGTATGTTGTTCAGTGAGACAACCACCAGTTAATACAAGGAGACCCCGCTCAAAATGACCCTGACTGTTCATCGGGTGATAAACCCAACAAAGTAACAAATGAACAATGATAAAAGTAGGTCAGCTGAGGGGTAAACATTGCAACAAAATTAGGTCTCAAGTGACCTATTTCCTTAATTGTGATGTCTGTAACATTGGTGGTTGTCATGAAACATAAGAATGTCGTGTTGGTAACATAACATAGAAACACGGACTGCAGTAGCACACCACTGTATCATTTCATGATAAGACCAGCAGCAACACCTTCAGTAGGTCAACAAAGGATATTGTGATATTAGACGGTTGTACACGTATCAATCCTCAAGTTATTAGATCAAGATTTCTAGGACTTATAATTTCCTCTTAATGACCTTGAAGTAAAATGACCTTGAAGTAAAAACCAGGGTAACTTTTTTACTATTTTATATTAAAGTTGGTACAATGTTATAAACATTGATCTGAACCTTTCTATTTAACTTCTCTAATAGTGTTCTGTAGGTGAGAGCCATTTTGTGTATACAGTTAACTTACCTGAAATGAAGACTGCATCTTCACCTATGATGGTGAGATGGGTGCCATTTTATGGACAGGGACAAGATGACAGTTTTAACAATGTCTGTCCTGTCCCTTCACCTCATTTTCAATTCTTCATAGTGAGATAGATGCCATTTTATGGACAGGGACAAGATGACAGTTTTAACAATGTCTGTCCTGTCCCTTCACCTCATTTTCAATTCTTCATAGTAAGATGGGTGCCATTTATGGAGAGCTACCACCAAGTCAATGTTATCACTCTAGAGATGAGTTACTTTGGTTTTGATCAAACTTTAAGTCAATGTCACCTATGATGATGTCTCAGATAGTTTTGTCTTTCAGGGTTCAAAGGTCACGTCCACTATTTCTATCTTTAGTTATCAAAACATTGATACATTTATGTATAGGAGTAGGACATTCATGCCTCACAATGACATTTTCTAGTTTATAAAAGTGTTAAGAAATGTTTCATTTGTGACTAATTAATCATATTGAAGATCTATTAAAACTATCAGCTATGTTTACATTCCTTGTTTACAGATATGTGAAGACTTACTTACTACCTGATAAAACACGCGGAGGAAAAAGGAAAACCAGGGTCAAGAAAAACACCCTTTCTCCAATTTTCGATGAAACTCTGCGTGTAAGTATTCGCAGATTAATGTCTTTGCTTAGGAGAGGGAAAAACAAATAAAAAATGATTTTAGCAAAATAGAGTTGATCTATATGTATGTCTGGAATGTAATGAGTTGCACCAGGAACTCTTTGTAGGGAAAAACATTCACAGGAAACGTTTTTCAGACTGATGAAGTATGCAATTAAGTTCTGTCTGGGAAATAACTGCTGCTATTGAAGCTGTACACTACAAGATCTATACTTAAATGGAGAAAAACAGTTAAAACACGACACATTAACGGGCCTGCCTGTCTTGAGTAATGCATCTTTTTGCCTTGTAGTATCTTATCTCTAAGAGTGAGGTGGAGAACAGGATATTGTGGGTCACCGTCTGGCATAATGACAGGTTTGGTCGCAATGATTTCCTTGGAGAGGTATCCATTAACTTTGACTACTTTCGATTTGGAGACTCTGCCCCAAAATGGTACACATTACAAGAAAGGGTAAGAAATTTCTACCTCTCCACTGCTTTATAGATTATCTGACCCAAAGTGTCAGGATGACTTATAGCCATTGTGATTTGTCCGTCATTTTGTGACAACATTGTGTCATGCAACATCCGCAAACTTTCCGTCAAATGACTTCTCCTCAATAACCAAAAGGCCTAGGGTGCTGATATTGGACCTGTAGCATGTTGTGATGAAGGACTACCAAGTTTGTTCATATATTTTGACCTTGATCTTCTTTTAAGGTCACAGGTGTTAAATATGTCTAAATTTTTTAAACAACTTAGTCTTGTAATAATTTCATGTCTAAGATAAGAATTAAAAGTTTGATAATTTATTTAAGCACAAGTCAATAAAGTATACCAATTATTTGACCACCAGGTGGAGACACAGACTACATCACTGCTGACTTACCAAGGTGATCTGATCCTGTCAATAAGGCTGGTATCAAAGGACAATGTTAAGGAGCTCCTCACATCCCCCACCAAGACCAAGAGGAAAAAGGCACGGCCAGATGGCCAATCAGGATATCAGTTACAGATCATGGTGAAAGAGGCAAGAAATCTCACTGCAGTGCGGTCCAATGGCTTCTCTGACCCATTCTGTAAAGCGTAAGTCTTCTTTATTTAAAACTTCTGCATAGCTTTATCTGTTACATAACAGGTACATTGAATACTGAACAAAAGGTTATTTATCATTTATTTTTATACAGGGGAAAAAATACGGGGGTAAAATATGGTCCTTATGATCAATCTCAATGGAACTGCATTAGTTACTTACCTGCCTTTAGACCTTGCTTGGAATAGCTTTTCAGGTGAAAATTCACAGTAATGGATAAAATGATGTCACCATCAATCTTCAAATCTTTGTAGTGTTTCCTTGCTCATTCAAACATAACATTCTATGACATTCGGTAAAAGTAAATTTTGTGAAAATCCAACTTCGGTGAAAAGGTGAAAATGATGTTCATATATGCCTTCCAGTTACCTGTTGCCTGACAAACACAAAGGACTTAAGCAGAAAACACCTGTGATAAAGCGAGACTGCAACCCTAAGTGGAACTACACATTCATATTTGATGATGTTAGACCAGAAGATTTGAAGGAGCGTGGTTTGGAACTTACTATCTGGGACCATGATAAGATCTCCAGCAACGACTTCCTGGGTGGAGTCAGACTCAACCTTGGACTGGGTATGTTACAAATTGTCATAGGAGTCAGACTCAACCTTGGACTGGGTATGTTACAAATTGTCATAGGAGTCAGACTCAACCTTGGACTGGGTATGTTATAGGAGTCAGACTCAACCTTGGACTGGGTATGTTACAAATTGTCATAGGAGTCAGACTCAGCCTTGGACTGGGTATGTTACAGACTGTTATAGGAGTCAGACTCAACCTTGGACTGGGTATGTTACAAATTGTCATAGGAGTCAGACTCAGCCTTGGACTGGGTATGTTACAAATTGTCATAGGAGTCAGACTCAGCCTTGGACTGGGTATGTTACAGACTGTTATAGGAGTCAGACTCAACCTTGGACTGGGTATGTTACAAATTGTCATAGGAGTCAGACTCAGCCTTGGACTGGGTATGTTACAAATTGTCATAGGAGTCAGCCTCAGCCTTGGACTGGGTATGTTACAGACTGTTATAGGAGTCAGACTCAACCTTGGACTGGGTATGTTACAAATTGTCATAGGAGTCAGACTCAGCCTTGGACTGGGTATGTTACAGACTGTTATAGGAGTCAGACTCAACCTTGGACTGGGTATGTTACAGACTGTTATAGGAGTCAGACTCAACCTTGGACTGGGTATGTTACAGACTGTTATAGGAGTCAGACTCAACCTTGGACTGGGTATGTTACAGACTGTTATAGGAGTCAGACTCAACCTTGGACTGGGTATGTTACAGACTGTTATAGGAGTCAGACTCAGCCTTGGACTGGGTATGTTACAAATTGTCCTCAGCCTTGGACTGGGTATGTTACAGACTGTTATAGGAGTCAGACTCAACCTTGGGCTGGGTATGTTTTAGGAGTCAGACTCAACCTTGGACTGGGTATGTTATAGACTGTTATAGGAGTCAGACTCAACCTTGGACTGGGTATGTTACAGGCTGTTATAGGAGTCAGACTCAACCTTGGACTGGGTATGTTATAGACTTGATTTATCTGTATTATAAAAAAACGTTTCCTTGTTATAATTATGAATAAAAAGAAAAGTAAAGATTTAAATCAAGACTGTTATGTTTGCTGTATTAGTATCTTCTCATCAAGGTCTTTCCTTAATCTCCATATATTTAATGTACTCCTTTCAATCTGATTGACAAAAATTTTTATTATTTCCAGGACGAAGTTATGGTAAAATTGTTGACTGGAATGATGCTAAAGGTGAAGAAATTTCAATATGGCAGGCAATGCTAGACCGGCCTGATTCTTGGATTGACGGTACCTTGATCCTACGACCAAATATGGACAAAAGGCGATATTAGTTTGTCTTTGAACAGATATTTGTTACATGACTTTGGATTGGATGAAACAGGGTTTTGATAAAAGTCTCTACCTTGAGTATGTGACTTCTGTTGTTATGACACTAGTGAGTTGATGGGGTAAAGACTAGTATTGCTTATGTTGACCGAACTCGCAGTAACCAAATAAAAACAATACCATATAAGGTGATATCTATTATGATATAGGGTAAGGGTGTAAGTGAAAAATATGGAATCTCAAGTGACATTTTGTTGATAATTTAACCATAAAATATGAGCACAGAAAACAGAACAAATACATACTGTTTTGACCAAATATGATTAAATCACTAGAACTGGAAACTGGCAGTGATTCCATATTTTATCCATAACATATGGAAATGATATGTGGAATACCTGTCGTAATAATTGTGTAGTTTTAAGCATCTTACTTTATTGGAAAGTGTACTCAATTTGTGGTAAGATACTGTAGTAGGCACTTCAGTGGTAAACATACTGAAGTAGGCACTTAAGTGGTAAACATACTGAAGTAGGCACTTAAGTGGTAACCATACTGAAGTAGGCACTTAAGTGGCAAACATACTGAAGTAGGCACTTAAGTGGTAATCTTACTGAAGTAGGCACTTAAGTGGTAACCTTACTGAAGTAGGCACTTAAGTGGTAACCATACTGAAGTAGGCACTTAAGTGGTAACCTTACTGAAGTAGGCACTTAAGTGGTAACCTTACTGAAGTAGGCACTTAAGTGGTAAACATACTGAAGTAGGCACTTAAGTGGTAACCATACTGAAGTAGGCACTTAAGTGGCAAACATACTGAAGTAGGCACTTAAGTGGTAATCTTACTGAAGTAGGCACTTAAGTGGTAAACATACTGAAGTAGGCACTTAAGTGGTAACCATACTGAAATCACTTAAGTGGTAAACATACTGAAGTAGGCACTTAAGTGGTAAACATACTGAAGTAGGCACTTAAGTGGTAACCATACTGAAGTAGGCACTTAAGTGGTAACCTTACTGAAGTAGGCACTTAAGTGGTAACCATACTGAAGTAGGCACTTAAGTGGTAACCTTACTGAAGTAGGCACTTAAGTGGTAAACATACTGAAGTAGGCACTTAAGTGGTAAACATACTGAAGTAGGCACTTAAGTGGTAAACATACTGAAGTAGGCACTTAAGTGGTAAACATACTGAAGTAGGCACTTAAGTGGTAACCTGAAGTAGGCATACTGAAGTAGGCACTTAAGTGGTAACCACTTACTGAAGTAGGCACTTAAGTGGTAACCATACTGAAGTAGGCACTTAAGTGGTAAACATACTGAAGTAGGCACTTAAGTGGTAAACATACTGAAGTAGGCACTTAAGTGGTAAACATACTGAAGTAGGCACTTAAGTGGTAACCATACTGAAGTAGGCACTTAAGTGGTAAACATACTGAAGTAGGCACTTAAGGCACTTAAGTGGTAACCATAAGTAGGCACTTAAGTGGTAACCAAATAGGCACTTAAGTGGTAAACATACTGAAGTAGGCACTTAAGTGGTAAACATACTGAAGTAGGCACTTAAGTGGTAAACATACTGAAGTAGGCACTTAAGTGGTAGGCATAATTACTTGAGTAGCTTTAAGATTTTTTTCTACAGTGCCTGGAAATAATCTATAAATACCATTCATCTTTATATAGGTGCCTCATCCTCATAAGTATTCAGTGAACATATAAGTAAACATGCATGTTTTATTTCATCTTAAACATATATGGCCAACTTTAACTCATAAACATTTTGTTAACTTCATCACAAACATCTTGGGAAATTTTACTTGATAACATTCATATAGTACACTTTGTATCAGGTAAAAACATCTGTAAACTCAATTTCATATAAAACAAGGTAAATAATATGTGATAAATAATTAATTCATTTCATTTCATACGTTTAAAATAATTTTTTTATGATATACATGCTGTAAATGTCATCTGATGCACATAAACTTAATTCATCTCATGGAATGATGAAAAACTGATCTCAATATTACAATCCGAACTCTAAATTTGTCTTTGTCTGTGCTGTGTGTATAACGAGTGTCAAGACTCGATTCTAGGTTACTTTTACATGTTTTAAAGTTTATGAGTTTATTTCTTATGTTTTTCCCTACTACATCCAGGCCCATTTCTGTCTCGTGAATCAGTTTGTAAATTCTCAGCTGTCAAGCTTATTACTGTACTGAAATTAAGGGAAGCATCTCTGGGAGATAAAAATGTAGTTTATTTACCAATTAAATTTGCAAATATTAGTAACTAATTCTATGTGACAAAATCAATGTGATCAGTGTATTATACTTACTAGGCAGTAGGTCTAGTAATAAGTATTAATGCCAATGTGATGCGATATACCCTCCCACCCCCACCCCCATCTCTTAAAGTTAGAACTACATGTTATCCGACCCCCCCCCCCCCCATCCCCACCCTCATCATTCCACCTTGCTGATTGCAGGATAGATTTAGTATGTGATAAAGGCTTAGCTGATATTATTTTTGTGTGATGTTTTTGTTTATCATACACTAGTGCAATACATGTACACAAACTGGGCTGTCCACTGCTACTGTACATCTGTACGACATTGGGTCGGATTTCTATATTATGTTTGTGACTGTGCAATATTAAGGTGTATGGTATAATTTCATTATTAATAATTTACAATTTTACATGACCAAATCTTATTGTCATCTAAATAAATCACATCATTCTTTGTCAGTACGAACTGATTTAGAAGGACTTGATCTTTATTTTAACATAAAGCTATCACTGATCACACATTAGAAGAGGGCTATCAGGGTATCTATGCTGTATACATATAATATTCCATTTCTTTTTCAAAAGTTACGAAACCAAATCAGGGTATCTAAGGTATAATATTTCTTGATAATCTAATTTAAAGTTGGATAGAAGTCCATCCTAGATAACAATTAAAATCAAATATCCTTCAAAGAGCGAGTTTTGTGAAATCATCATTCATCTGAGTAAGATCACTCAGGATTATAGAGTGACAGATTCCTGGTTTGTCTTCCTGGGAAGGATGATACATGAAAGTGATTGGTCAGGAGTCATTTTGATCTGACGTTTTACTGATCGTTCCACTGCTGAAGGATCCTAACACATAGTTCATTGGAAATGATACCCTTATCTTGGTCTAGGTTTTACAAGAAATGGTTGAAAGCTTTGTCTGAAAATGTGTATGAAATATTTATGATAAGATACAGCTTTTTCCTTCTGTGTGTTATAGATTATAATTTCCCAGTAATAAGATTAACTTTTATATTGAAATGGGGATTGAATACTAAAGTCTTTTCAGTATTTTACAGATAATTTCTGAATAACTGAGACAACATCTTGCAATAATCTTCTCCAAATGATATTGTAAGAAATCTATAAGAAGGTGCAGTTAAAGAAAAGAACAATGGCCCCTATCATACTTTTGAAATGAAAATCTATAATTATACCATGTGGTAAGAATGAGTTATCTCCCCTAGGTATATCTGACACTAAGTACATGGCAACTTCAACTAATTACCTTACTTATATATTTTTGTTTAAGTGCTTGAATATAATTGCATTTTAATTTAACCCAAATCATCTCATAATCATTTCCTAAAAATCTAACTTACTCATCACAATAAAAAGAAAAAAAAAGATATTTTGTGTCTCGGAACTCATCATGGATGAGAATGAAGTTATGCCTGTGACTGAAGTGATATAACAAAAGCATTGTGGTGTTGATGCTGTAATTGTATTGTAGATTGTATTGACCATGATAATATATCAGAGATAAATAACATATATCAAACTTGTGTAAACAGAAAACTTCCTCCTATGCTGCATTTGATATTTTATGGTGCTTAGCTAAAGTTTACTTGTAAATGTGGAATCTCAAGTTTACATATATATCATTACACTTGTTTACAATTTGCATAATTAGGAAGCTGAGTGGGGAGAATATTTATTCAACGCTTAATTACCTAGACCTCTGTCTTCATACACAGTAAAACTTTACAGTGTACAGACTACAGGGTCAGGGTTAGTAATTAGACAACTAGATAATGGGGCACTGTGTCCCCAAGAACACTGGTGGAATAAATTGACAGTGTGTCTGTGGGAGCACTGTGTGGATAACGGGAAAGTTTGTCCCCCAAGAACACTGGTGGAATAAATTGACAGTGTGTCTGTGGGAGCACTGTGTGGATAACGGGAAAGTTTGTCCTCCATTCACAATGGTTGGATTAATATGGAGTGATTATTGTCTAATACTGGGGCAGTGTGTTCTCAAGAAGGGTGGTGAGATAGATTGACAGTGTGTTCCTGGGAGTGTTGTCTGGTACTGGGACAGTGTGTTCTCAAGAAGGGTGGTGAGATAGATTGACAGTGTGTTCCTGGGAGTGCTGTCTGGTACTGGGGCATTGTGTTCTCAAGGACACTAGTGAGATAGATTGACAGTGTGTTCCTGGGAGTGTTGTCTGGTACTGGGGCAGTGTGTTCTCAAGGACACTACTAGTGAGATAGATTGACAGTGTGTCTCTGGGATTGTTGTGTGGTACTGGGGTAGTGTGTTCTCAAGGACACTAGTGAGATAGATTGACAGTATGTCTCTGGGATTGTTGTGTGGTACTGGGGCAGTGTGTTCTCAAGGACACTAGTGAGATAGATTGACAGTATGTCTCTGGGATTGTTGTGTGGTACTGGGGCAGTGTGTTCTCAAGGACACTAGTGAGATAGATTGACAGTGTGTCTCTGGGATTGTTGTGTGGTACTGGGGCAGTGTGTTCTCAAGGACACTAGTGAGATAGATTGACAGTGTGTCTCTGGGATTGTTGTGTGGTACTGGGGCAGTGTGTTCTCAAGGACACTAGTGAGATAGATTGACAGTGTGTTCCTGGGAGTGTTGTCTGGTACTGGGGCAGTGTGTTCTCAAGGACACTAGTGAGATAGATTGACAGTGTGTTCCTGGGAGTGTTGTGTGGTACTGGGGCAGTGTGTTCTCAAGGACACTAGTGAGATAGATTGACAGTGTGATCCTGGGAGTGTTGTCTGGTACTGGGGCAGTGTGTTCTCAAGGACACTAGTGAGATAGATTGACAGTGTGATCCTGGGAGTGTTGTCTGGTACTGGGGCAGTGTGTACTCAAGGACACTAGTGAGATAGATTGACAGTATGTCTCTGGGATTGTTGTGTGGTACTGGGGCAGTGTGTTCTCAAGGACACTAGTGAGATAGATTGACAGTGTGTTCCTGGGAGTGTTGTGTGGTACTGGGGCAGTGTGTTCTCAAGGACACTAGTGAGATAGATTGACAGTGTGTCTCTGGGATTGTTGTGTGGTACTGGGGCAGTGTGTTCTCAAGGACACTAGTGAGATAGATTGACAGTGTGTCTCTGGGATTGTTGTGTGGTACTGGGGCAGTGTGTTCTCAAGGACACTAGTGAGATAGATTGACAGTGTGTCTCTGGGATTGTTGTGTGGTACTGGGGCAGTGTGTTCTCAAGGACACTAGTGAGATAGATTGACAGTGTGTCTCTGGGATTGTTGTGTGGTACTGGGGCAGTGTGTTCTCAAGGACACTAGTGAGATAGATTGACAGTGTGTCTCTGGGATTGTTGTGTGGTACTGGGGCAGTGTGTTCTCAAGGACACTAGTGAGATAGATTGACAGTGTGTCTCTGGGATTGTTGTGTGGTACTGGGGCAGTGTGTTCTCAAGGACACTAGTGAGATAGATTGACAGTGTGTCTCTGGGATTGTTGTGTGGTACTGGGGCAGTGTGTTCTCAAGGACACTAGTGAGATAGATTGACAGTGTGTCTCTGGGATTGTTGTGTGGTACTGGGGCAGTGTGTTCTCAAGGACACTAGTGAGATAGATTGACAGTGTGTCTCTAGGATTGTTGTGTGGTACTGGGGCAGGTGTTCTCAAGTAGTGAGATAGATTGACAGTGTGTTCCTGGGATTGTTGTCTTGTACTGGGTGAGTGTTTCCCTTAGTTCTGTAGTTAGTTAGATTGACAGTGTGTTTCTGGGAGTGTTGTGTGGTACTGGGGCAGTGTGTTCTCAAGGACACTAGTGAGATAGATTGACAGTGTGTCTCTGGGATTGTTGTGTGGTACTGGGGCAGTGTGTTCTCAAGGACACTAGTGAGATAGTGTGTGTCTCTGGGATTGTTGTGTGGTACTGGGGCAGTGTGTTCACACTAGTGAGATAGATTGACAGTGTGTCTCTAGGATTGTTGTGTGGTACTGGGGCAGTGTGTTCTCAAGGACACTAGTGAGATAGATTGACAGTGTGTCTCTGGGATTGTTGTGTGGTACTGGGGCAGTGTGTTCTCAAGGACACTAGTGAGATAGATTGACAGTGTGTCTCTGGGATTGTTGTGTGGTACTGGGGCAGTGTGTTCTCAAGGACACTAGTGAGATAGATTGACAGTGTGTCTCTGGGATTGTTGTGTGGTACTGGGGCAGTGTGTTCTCAAGGACACTAGTGAGATAGATTGACAGTGTGTCTCTGGGATTGTTGTGTGGTACTGGGAGTGTGTGTGGTACTGGGGCAGTGTGTTCTCAAGGACACTAGTGAGATAGTTCTCATTGACAGTGTGTCTCTGGGATTGTTGTGTGGTACTGGGGCAGTGTGTTCTCAAGGACACTAGTGAGATAGATTGACAGTGTGTCTCTGGGATTGTTGTGTGGTACTGGGGCAGTGTGTTCTCAAGGACACTAGTGAGATAGATTGACAGTGTGTCTCTGGGATTGTTGTGTGGTACTGGGGCAGTGTGTTCTCAAGGACACTAGTGAGATAGATTGACAGTGTGTCTCTGGGATTGTTGTGTGGTACTGGGGCAGGGAGTCCCCAAGGACACTAGTGAGATAGATTGACAGTGTGTCTCTGGGAGTGTTGTGTGGTACTGGGGCAGTGTGTTCTCAAGGACACTAGTGAGATAGATTGACAGTGTGTTCCTGGGATTGTTGTGTGGTACTGGGGCAGGGAGTCCCCAAGGACACTAGTGAGATAGATTGACAGTGTGTTCCTGGGAGTGTTGTGTGGTACTGGGGCAGGGAGTCCCCAAGGACACTAGTGAGATAGATTGACAGTGTGACCCTGGGAGTGTTGTGTGGTACTGGGGCAGGGAGTCCCCAAGGACACTAGTGAGATAGATTGACAGTGTGTCTCTGGGATTGTTGTGTGGTACTGGGGCAGTGTGTTCTCAAGGACACTAGTGAGATAGATTGACAGTGTGTCTCTGGGAGTGTTGTGTGGTACTGGGACAGTGTGTTCTCAAGGACACTAGTGAGATAGATTGACAGTGTGTCTCTGGGAGTGTTGTGTGGTACTGGGACAGTGTGTTCCTGGGAGCACTCTCTGGTTAATGGGACAGTGGAACAGTGGTAGGATAATTGGACAAAACATTGTCTGGATAATTGGGCAGTGTGTTTCAAAGAGAATTGGCTAAGTATTTGGAAGTCTATCGCAGACCGTAGGAAAGCCATAGAATTATTATTTAGCTTTTCACACTTTGAAGCATCAGTTTTTGTCATTTTTGCCACAGGGTAACCTTTCAGTGGAGTGGTAGTTTTTAAAGGATTTGCCTCCATTGGTAGAAATCCCAGACTTATGGTGTGAGAAAAGTTGATATGCTATTTGTATTGAGTGACTTCCATACATAGAAATTGTTCTATCAATCTATGTTGTAATTTTGTGATTTAACATGAAGGCTAAGAATATCGCATCCATAGTCATTGCAAAACAGGGTAATTAAAATTACAAAAGCTCCATTAGCTGTGTGTTTAACAAGCTAAGCTAGCAGCTCTATTTGACCAGAATTTTCTAACTAATAATGACATCATCCTAACAAGGAAAACCTCCTTAATTATGTTGACCTTATATTTATACTTGTGTATCAATATTTAGTTAATGCAATATTCAGGTTACCACCTTGAGCCCCTGACTGTGGCCCCGACTTGACCAGTAAGCTGTGTGATGATCCTTGTGTATCCCCTTATCCTGTTCTCAATACATAAAAAGTATTTACACATTAAAAATATATATTTTACTAACGTAGTGGTATCTATGCAATAAAGGGTTGCTTTCTTATGGTCTCTAACAAAGTAAATGATGTGCAGTTTGATGTTAGTCTCCTAATTCTTTCGTGAAGATATTTTAAGTTTGATGATTATAAGCTTTCCCTAGGTCTCTCTCACATCACAGAAACTGCCTAGAATTACAAAAATAACAATCCATAGATACAACATAAAAAGACTGAAATTCTATCATGTTTAGATATTTTTGAATAGCTTTATTACATAAATATGGTATTTGCTTATTTTCTGTTTATATATATATGTGTATACATATATATATTTGCAGTTTCTTCAAGTGATATTTACTGTGGAGAGATAAAGTACCCAAACTATATAAAAATAGTAAACATAAAATATGAAGTCGTGAGTATTTGCACGTTACCATTTTGCATATTTGTTAATCTTTTTTTAAAAATAATATATTCTATATAGTTGCTGTTGATTTTTAAACATATTTCATGGTAAACATTCCAGTAAGTTTAATATAAAGTATATTGCTCATATAGTTCTCATGTTTTTGTACATTAAAAAACCCATCTTCATATGCCATCCATAGATTGTTCTGTTGTTTCATTCAGAGTTTAAATGTGTTTGTTTGAAAGTGGCCATGTATTATGTATGCGTATATTGTTACTTTTTTTCTATTGAAATTTTGTGTATAAATTGTACCTAGTATATAATTGTACAGAATTTATACATTTTCTACTAAAAACTTATTTATTTGATATATCCTGGTATTTCTTTCTTTCTCTCTAAATAGTGCAGAAAATTGTTAGGTCTTTTAACACCTTGTTTTAAATCAACCTGGTGAAATAAGAAAGTGTTTCAGTAGTTACAAAAACATTTTTTTCCATATTCTTTTAAAGTACCTTGATACCAGGAATTACAAAAACAAAATCCTGTGAAGCACTTGAGTACCAGGGCATTCCAGGTGTTGGTACAGGGGTGTGATAGTCCTGTAAAACACCTTGGTATTGGGAATGTTCTATTTTCTGTAAGAGTACAGGGGTGTGATAGTCCTGTAAAACACCTTGGTATTGGGAATGTTCTATTTTCTGTAAGAGTACAGGGGTGTGATAGTCCTGTAAAACACCTTGGTATTGGGAGTGTTCCATGTCCTGTATGAGTAAAGGGGTGTTCAAAGCCTGTTAAATACCTTGGAATGAGGACTGGAATGTTAATTCATTACATGTGTTGATAGTAATAAGATGTTCTGGTGGTCAAGTATGACTAGTCTTCTGTTGGAAGATTAAACATGTGTAAATAATTAAGTGGAAAATAATTTGTATCTGTTTAACTTTCTCAAATCAAAAAATCAAATTACATTTCGCTAGAAATCATTTATTTTCCCTTTACTTACATTGTACAGCATTTTCCTCAAAAAATTTGAAAGCATGAAATGGTTCTACAAAATATTTCTGTAAGGATAATTCTGATAGTCCGATCCTATTCTTCATCACCCATCAATATAACAGTGGTGATTACTATGTCTGCCTCATGGTTCTCAGCAGATTGTCTGGAGAAGTTGATATCATCAGTACAATCCTTGTGTAGAAGTATTACTCAATTTGACAATATACACAGTACATATTGATAACAGAAGCATTTGATCTCTTAATTTTTATAAGTAACACTACAATGTAAATTGATGACATCCATGATACTCCAAGGGGGTTGCACTCACTATCACTCTCTGTATAGAGGATATATGATCATAGCCCCTGAAGTATCGAGTATGCATTGATGGTTAAATTTATGTGCAGGAAATTGAACTGATTGGAAATGTCTTAGATACAACAAAATAATAAATAAGACAAGAATTTAGTCAAAATGAAAAAGTATGTCTTAAATTTCAAAGATATTACTGAATTTTTTTTAATTTAAAAAACTTTTCTTTGTAAATTAAGTATGGTTTTCTGCTTAATAAGACTGACGTAAAAATATCACAACAAAAGAGTGGTCTCCCCTTGGTGCATGCTCAAGAGAGTTTGATTCCTGTCGCATACATTAGTTTTGCACTGCTGTTAATCTTTGTATACAAACAACTAAATACTCAAAAGTAAAAAAATTAAAATGACAAAAGTTCTTTTGTTGTCTTTTATATCTTATACATCGAGCATCATTTGTGCTACCTGTGTCGAAAGATCAACATTGAAATTAAATCAACAAAACCAACCAAGCAGTGAGAACAAACCTCCATTGGGATACTGTCATAGCAATCTAACTTACCCAATACAAAAGTAAGATGTAGGGGCTGTGTGAAGTTAATTCACTTAGGCCTTGGCTGAATTCTGTTCAACCAAAAAAAGCACACCTAGTGATCTTATTTTGTTTTCTGACACACCTTGACGCAAGCCTGTCAAGTACTGTATCAGTATAATCCAGTCTTTCTCAATTGATGCTCGAGATGTTGTATTTACAAATCAATGTCAGTATCATCAAAAGGTTTTTTAGCTGTACATGTAAGACATGCAACTATAATGAGAGAATTACAGAATGAAGATGTCCCAATTATTTGTCCTATTTCTACAGTCAGCTTTCAATCTTTGGAGTTTCTCAGTTTAGGTATTGCTCATTGAAGTCTATTGCAAAATCAAAAGCTCCTGATCTATTGTAATTGAAGAATTTTTTATTCAGCTATTAAATTAAAAATGCAACACAACAAAACAAGCACCAACACATCATAGACCAGCTATGAAGAAATGCACAATTCAATTAGGGAAATAAACATGTATGATGAAGACTTAACCACAGGAAAAAAGTGAAAAAAATGAAATGTTGCTGAAATGCAACTCTACAACTTGACCCCTGAGTCGATGTGATAATCTGTAAGGTCTCCGCCCCAATCAGAACTTTACAAGTTATGAATCGAAGTGAAGGGAGATAACTACAGTTGAATCGCCAGTACCTAGACCTCTGATGTTGATTTTACTACTGCAAAAGTTGAAATCTTCTTCCTGAGAAATATAATACTGCAATAAGTATGTGATGAAGACATGGATGATCATCCCCTGTGGTACACTGTGGTCTATTGGTACATAAGTAATCCCTGGAGTTGTATTAAGGTACACCCTGGTCTATAGGTACACTAGTCCTCCCTGGAGATGTAAGTAGGTACACTCTGGTCTGTTGGTACACTAGTCATCCCTGGAGATTATAAGTAGGTACACTCTGGTCTTTTGGTACACAAGTCATTCCTAGAGATTATAAGTAGGTACACGCTGGTCTATTGGTACATAAGTCATCCCTGGAGATTATAAGTAGGTTCACTCTGGTCTTTTGGTACACAAGTCATTCCTAGAGATTATAAGTAGGTACATGCTGGTCTATTGGTACATAAGTCATCCCTGGAGATTATAAGTAGGTACACTCTGGTCTTCTGGTACACAAGTCATTCCTAGAGATTATAAGTAGGTACACGCTGGTCTATTGGTACATAAGTCATCCCTGGAGATTATAAGTAGGTACACTCTGGTCTTTTGGTACACAATTCATCCCTGGAGATGTAAATAGGTACACTCTGGTCTATTGGTACACTAGTCATCCCTGGAGATTATAAGTAGGTACACTCTGGTCTTTTGGTACACAATTCATCCCTGGAGATGTAAATAGGTACACTCTGGTCTTTTGGTACATAAGTCATCCCTGAAGATTATAAGTAGGTACACTCTGGTCTTTTGGTACACAAGTCATGCTTGAAGATTATAAGTAGGTACACTCTGGTCTATTGGTACATAAGTCATCCCTGGAGATTATAAGTAGGTACACTCTGGTCTTTTGGTACACAAGTCATCCCTGCAGATGTAAGTAGGTACACTCTGGTCTTTTGGTACACAAGTCATGCTTGAAGATTATAAGTAGGTACACTCTGGTCTTTTGGTACACTAGTCATCCCTGGAGATTATAAGTAGGTACACTCTGGTCTTTTGGTACACAAGTAATTAGTCCATTAAATACACCTGTGTGAAGTCTTTAATGGTCAATGATATCACCAAAGAACGAGGGTCCTTCCTACTTTTCTTACAATTTATCTTCCCTTGTACCACTTCACCTGAAACAAGATGTTTTTTTTTATATATTACAATAATGATTTAATTAAGTCTTGTGACATACTGACAATCATAAGTTCACTTAAAGGAATGAACAGCAAATAAACAGAGTTTTATCTAAAATCTCAAGTTTGGTTATAACTCTTAAGATCATAAATACAAAGTTTTATGAAATTCAGGAGAAATTTCCATCTACAAACAGAAAGACAGACACTCAAATATAAGTATACTCCTCCAACACAGTTGTCTATTCACTTCTATATTGGAAGTGTAGGAGTAACATTGTGGAAGACTTGGATCTTCTTTGTATATTAAAAGATGAGAATATTGTAGAATTCAATGTGTCTTGGTCTAGGCTTAGACTCGCTAATTTGGCCAAGTCTACAAATACATGACTGTGCCAAAATCAATGAAATACATTACAAGATTTTATATCTACTTGCTATGTAACTTGGTGTATCTACTCCCCAATTAGATATCTACTTGCTATGTAACTTGGTGTATCTACTCCCCAATTAGATATCTACTTGCTATGTAACTTGGTGTATCTACTCCCCAATTAGATATCTACTTGCTATGTAACTTGGTGTATCTACTCCCCAATTAGATATCTACTTGCTATGTAACTTGGTATATCTACTCCCCAATTAGATATCTACTTGCTATGTAACTTGGTGTATCTACTCCCCAATTAGATATCTACTTGCTATGTAACTTGGTGTATCTACTCCCCAATTAGATATCTACTTGCTATGTAACTTGGTGTATCTACTCCCCAATTAGATATCTACTTGCTATGTAACTTGGTGTATCTACTCCCCAATTAGATATCTACTTGCTATGTAACTTGGTGTATCTACTCCCCAATTAGATATCTACTTGCTATGTAACTTGGTGTATCTACTCCCCAATTTGATATCTACTGATGTGCTTACCTTGAACTACACTGAAAGGCTGCTCTATAAGAAACACTGTCTGTCGCCAGTGTGTTGCTGTATGTGCTGGACCAGTGGAAAAACTAACCTAGAAAACAGAAGTGTTATATTAGAAGACAAGTTACCACTACCATAATCATAACTGTGACAACAACTCAGACTTTCCACTTACATTGTAATTCTTTGTCGTGAATGAGTCATGAGGTAATAATATTGTTGTAACGAGAAATACTTTCATATTAAATCTGAGAAAGACCTTTCCAATGCTTCTAGTTAAAGGACCAAATAGTGTCTATATTTTAAATTCAATGAAGACCCGATCTGTTGACAGTACTTCTCAAGACGTAATGACAACAAGAAGTGTTTCAGAATGATTAGGTAAACAATGGACCATGGACAAAGGGTGATTTGGACAGCTATCCATCTGATGATGGTTGGATGAGAACACACAATCTTTTAAAAGGAAGTGCTCCCTTGTATAGCAATCTAACTTTTTTTTTACCTTAGAGGTGCAGTCTTTATCAAAGAACATGTCGAAGTAACTGACAAGGGCGCAGATCTGGCCATCCTCCTTAGCTGTTAGAGAAAAGTGCTTGGAAAATTGTAGGTCTTCCAGTCTACAGGTACACACATCAATCTCCTGTTAAATAAGATACAGGTAATATCAATCTCCTGTTAAATCAGAATACAGGTAACATCAGGTACATATATCAATCTCCTGTTAAATCAGAATACAGGTAACATCAGGTACATACATCAATCTCCTGTTAAATCAGGATACAGGTAACATCAGGTACATACATCAATCTCCTGTTAAATCAGAATATAGGTTACATCAGGTACACACATCAATCTCCTGTATATCACATTACAGATAAAATCAGGTACATACATCAATCTTCTGTAGATCACATTACAGATAAAATCAGGTACATACATCAATCTTCTGTTAAATCAGAATACAGGTAACATCAGGAACATACATCAATCTCCTGTTAAATCAGAATACAGGTAACATCAGGAACATACATCAATCTCCTGTTAAATCAGAATACAGGTAACATCAGGAACATACATCAATCTCCTGTTAAATCAGAATACAGGTAACATCAGGTACATACATCAATCTCCTGTTAAATCAGAATACAGGTAACATCAGGTACATATATCAATCTCCTGTTAAATCAGAATATAGGTTACATCAGGTACACACATCAATCTCCTGTAGATCACATTACAGATAAAATCAGGTACATACATCAATCTTCTGTAGATCACATTACAGATAAAATCAGGTACATACATCAATCCTCTGTAGATCACATTACTGATAAAATCAGGTACATACATCAATCTCCTGTTAAATCAGAATACAGGTAACATCAGGTACATACATCAATCTCCTGTTAAATCAGAATACAGGTAACATCAGGTACATACATCAATCTCCTGTTAAATCAGAATACAGGTAACATCAGGTACATACATCAATCTTCTGTAGATCACATTACAGATAAAATCAGGTACATACATCAATCTTCTATTAGATAAATGTTACAGGTAACATCAGGTAAAACAAAGGACAAGGAATGAGGCCAGTGAACACATTATGAGGATACCACAATAGTAAGTAGACACAGAAGAAAGTCAGCTTACAGTAAAGTCAAAGTGTTGTCTGGTCTGATATACAGTTCATAAAGATACAAAGTCATCATAACGTATGAACATACTTGGTTATCCCTCTATCAAACATTTATTTAGCTGTCTTATAACTACAATTATTGTAGAAGTGTGTTTGAGTGTGATATCATTTATTTACCTTAACAATGACTGCATCTGTGATGATTTTCTCTGGCTTCACAACCTCAACGCTGGCTTCCTTGACAACCTCTGACTTCATACAAGTCATCTTGTACCCATACACATCGTCCCAGAAAGTGACATGCTTACTGTGGAGATCAGGGTCACAGGATGCCACAAGGCTGATGTTACATCTATCTGGGTGAACTATCAGGAGAAAAGGGGAGCGATTTAGTGACTAATTTGGTTTCCTAATTGAAGAAATTTTCATGTAATAAGTTGTGATAATTATAAAATACATGTTCTGGAGATAAATGTTTTTGAGCACTAAATCTTAGTACAATATGAAATACAAACAGCTTTGCACACTGATAAATGAAACCCTCCATAGTTTAACTGCAATAAGCGGTCAAAATTTAGACCTCAAAAAACACTGAAATTAGTTATCCTCTAAATCCTGTTTACAGAAGATCTCAAATTAGGTCGCCATAAAAATCAGTTAACTGGATATCTCAGATAAGCTTACCTCTAAAACATGTTCTGAGAAGATCTCAAATAAGTTATTTTGTTTTTCTGATTGGTCAAAAATCAGACAGGCACAACTAGGGACCAACGGAAATCTATGTATAAAATCTAAGATTTATTATCATTACAGTCTTAACGGTCCGTCAACACATAAAAGGTCATCAGGGCCAAAAATATATTATCCATACTGTACTTCTCAAGAAATAGTGATAACAAACTTTCATTGTCAAAATCCAATATAGCTATATGTCATTCATTTTGTTTTCTGATCAGTCCAAAAATTAAATGGGTACAACTTGAAGACAAAGGGAACATTCATATGAAAGGATCCATTCTGCATTTCTCAAGAAATAGCCATTTAGAAGAATTGGTTTTGGATGGGGGAGGATTTGTATAGCCCAACAGCTAATGATTGTGTGCTCAAGAAAAAATTGTATAAGATTAAAATATTATTTGATTAATAATGTAAATTAGAATAAGTAAAAAACCTGAACAGGGACACAATTTATTTTTTTTAGTTTTTAGTGAAATACACAATAGAGAGTGCTGACCTACTCCTCCTGGTGCCAAGTATTTATCTCTAGCATACAGCACAGAATCCAACATGGACTCGAACAACAGGAAGTAACCCATCCACTCTGAGATGATAATGTCAACTTTATCCACAGGTAAATCCACGTCCTCTATACGACCTTTAATCACTGTAACACGATCCTCCAAATTGTTCTCTCTGTTAAGAACATGTAAAAGTATTGTTAACATATACAATTTTAAATCTGACCATCAGTGTTATCTGTAAATTGAAGCTAATCAAGCATACCACAGGTAGAAAAAGTGTCCCAAGGGGATAAGATAACACTACTGATGAGTCTGCTCCATCAATTTCATTATAGGCCTACAGCATTTACACAAAGCTGGTCACTCTTTGTCAACCCATTGTTAAAGTCATTTTCTGGTCGTTGTTTTACGGTGAAAGTTTCAATATAACCACGATAATACCCCATCTTCCTTCCATCCCATGAGATTTTGGCTATACAGTGAGTTTGAGTTTGGTAGAACCATGAGTTTTCAATTCCTGTGAAATGTTCTTTGAGCAATATTCGTTTATAAGTGTAAAGGATTATGAAAATACCACAACTATACACATGAAGTGCTATTTTTTTCCAAAACATATTAATTATGGTAAACTTCCAGTCAGTTTGACTATGCAGGTAGTTAGAACACAAAATCATGACCCCCCCACCCCCAAAATTCTGATAAGTGAAAGTTTGCACTCTATCTATTCTGTTTTCACTTTCATTCAAATCATTTGAAGATGTTGTGAGATTGTATGTATTGTTTACTAATAGGGATATTGGCATTGCAATAATCATTTCATGTTGCACCAGCTGACACAACTTGGGGCCCCAACTCTACTGAAGCCATCAGTATATGGAGAAAAATGGAGCAAATAACATTTTCATAAAGACATCCTTATTTATTACATGAAATAAGTAATAGTAAAAGCCAGCAATATGCTACATACCTTACGATGTCCATGGCCTGGTAGACTACATCTGATTGGTCCACACTGATCACTTGTCTGGCCCCAGACCTCGCAGCAAACATGGAAAGTATACCGGTACCACAACCAACATCTAATACTATTTTGTCTCTAAACAAGTCAGTGTTCTGGTACATGAAATCTCTGTAACTCTCCGTTCGTACCTTATCCTGAAATAATGTATAATTTTATCTTATTCCAATCCTTATCAGTAAAAGGAACATTTTAGTCGAATAAAGTTGATTTCTTATGATTATAAATCACTGTGCTATTCTATCACACTAATTTAAGATATTACATGTCTTAAACAGAATCAATCAATGACTTAATCACTTACTTTGAATCACTAAATCACTTACCTTTATTGATTTTGATCACTCACCTTTAATGACTTAATCACTTACATTTAATGATATGATCGCTTATCTTTAATGATGTGATCACTTACCTTTAATGACTGATCACTTACCTTTAATGACTGATCACTTACCTTTGATGACTGATCACTTATAATGATGTGATCACTTACCTTTAACAATCATTTACCTTTGACGACTGATCACTTGATCACTTACCTTTAATTACTGATCACTTACCTTTAATAATCACTTACCTTTGACGACTGATCACTTACCTTTAACCTTTGACGACTGATCACTTGATCACTTACCTTTAATGATGTGATCACTTATAATGACTGATCACTTACCTTTGATGACTGATCACTTATAATGATGTGATCACTTACCTTTAACAATCACTTACCTTTGACGACTGATCACTTGATCACTTACCTTTAATTACTGATCACTTACCTTTAATAATCACTTACCTTTGACGACTGATCACTTGATCACTTACCTTTAACCTTTGACAACTGATCACTTGATCACTTACCTTTAATGATGTGATCACTTACCTTTAATTACTGATCACTTACCTTTAACAATCACTTACCTTTGACGACTGATCACTTGATCACTTACCTTTACTAACATGATCTCTTAACTCCGACTTAATGACTACTTACCTTTAACATTTCTTCATGTATACTAAAATGTGCATATGAACCAAAGTAGGCATCGTCCTCGTCCTCTGTCAGGGTCTCTATAACACTCTGTTGTTTGATTGGCTCTTGTGATTGTGTCATTACAATATCCTTGGTTACTATCCTGGAAACATTTCAAAATCATTAAAACAATCTAATAAAAAATTATCTTGAAATGGAGCTGATACAGCAGTTTTTCTTACAGAACTCCATCCTTTTAAAGGATAACCTTTTTAAAGAATTATATTTGAATTATTTTCTTTATATAGAAAAAAAAAAACAAAAAAAAACCTGAGGCTTAAATGAAAATTCTAAAGAGATGATTGAGGTGACCTTAACCAAATATGTTTTGCTAGTATGGTAACTCTCACCTCATTTTCTCCATATTTTGCATTAATTCATGTATCTGTTCTTCTGCCTTTGCTGACCTTTCCTCAGCAACCTTTAACCTCTGACAAAGTTCATGGTACTCTGACATTGACAAAGTCATGTTGGTCTCTCCTCCACTTCCATTTTGTGTAGTACTAATGGAATTTGTCAGTGGACTATTTTCTAGCATATCTTCTATATCTGGAAAAAGAGAAAGATAAGGTTTTCAGAAATTATGAACAAGAATGTAATTTACCAATTTTACTTAAAACGAAGCTTCAATAGGAAGATTTTACTTCCAAATATCAACAATTAAAAGTCTAATCAGAAAGATGTCACTGCATTGATTCTATATTTGAAATACTGTAATGCCTGATATTTCCATGGGAATGATACATCTAGTCTTATTGACTCTACCATAACCCAGATACAAATCTTGTTATTGTTTTAAGATAAAAGAAATAGTTAAATATATACTCCAAAAGGTATGATTTTTCCTTACCAAACTGTAACAGAACATCATCAGGATCGTGGGGCTTCATGTAGGAATCAGATGTCCAGGGAGGTATATCACCAGGTTTATATTTCAGTAAATCCTTACTGCTTGGTTTCTATAAATACAAACAAATCAGAAATTGGTGAAATAGTTAAAAATAGAAATAATGATTTTATGGTAATTCCTTGCCCAGTGTAAGCTTCACTTTTCAGTGATGCTGTTTTCAGAAAATTTCGTTTTTAAGAGATAAACCAAATTTTTTACATACAAAAGTATTTTGTTTTCTTTTTTTCAGATCTTTATCATCCTTTTATTTATCACAAATGAATCACAAAAAGAGGAGATTCATCCAAATTACCTCTGTCCTGACATAGTTGACAAATTTGATAAATTGTATACTGTCCAGCTTCCAGGTACGTCCTGCCCAAGCCATGTCAAATCCATAGACACAGTGACAGTGTTTGAACATTTCATCCACCGTAGAAAATCTCTGCTGGCTAAACAGACATAGAACATCTTCTTCCTCTTTGATGTCCTCTTCTTCTTCTTCCCATTCTTCCTCATTGTCAGAGTCTTCTTCAAACTCATCAAAATTATCCAATTCTTCTGTAAAAACAAATGTATAAGTTTAGTTATAAGATGGTCTCAAAATTCATTGTGAAACAACTGAATTGGAAAGTTTTGTGTTAGAATAGAAATGATGTAGTATAATCTTTTACAGAACAAGAAGTGAAGAATTTGCATCATGATAGGTACATGCAGGAAATTGTTAGATCTCTGGGGAATCAGCCTGCCTGTTAACTCCTTGGGAGGGAGGGGGACCAGAGTTTCCATGGAAAACCCCAGAGTCTATTCTCTTCAGTTTCCTTCCATTAAGGTCGCTGAGTCCTTACCATGAACATGACCACTGAAGATGTTAACATCTGACCCTCCATTAAAGAGCTAGTCTCTCAGACACGAGTTGACAACTGTTTTAGTGTATATATCCAACTAGAAACCGAAGGGTCACTAGTTCAAACCTAAGTGATGACTGGGTGTTTTTCTTTACTCCTTCCAGTTGAATATATCAAATCTTTAGATTTATTTATCATATCAAACTTATAGATGTCCCTGTGGTCAATATTCTAATTAGCCCAAATTATTCTGTTCAATCAACTTTTTATAATCAGTCTGGAGTCAATGTCATCGACTCCAGACCGATATCAACAACAGAATAAGACATCAACTCCAGACTGGTATAAAAAGTCGACAGAACATCAGAATAGGACATTGACTCCAGATCGATATCAGCAATCGACAGAACATCAGAATAAGACATCATCTCCAGACTGATATGAAAAGTCGACAGAACATCAGAATAAGACATCATCTCCAGACTGATATGAAAAGTCGACAGAACATCAGAATAAGACATTGTCTTCAGATCGATATAAAAAGTCGACAGAACATCAGAATAAGACATCATCTCCAGACTGATATGAAAAGTCGACAGAACATCAGAATAAGACATCATCTCCAGACTGATATGAAAAGTCGACAGAACATCAGAATAAGACATTGTCTCCAGATCGATATAAAAAGTCGACAGAACATCAGAGTAAGACATCGTCTCCAAACTGATACAAAAAGTCGACAGAACATCAGAATAAGACATTGTCTTCAGATCGATATAAAAAGTCAAGAGAACATCAGAATAAGACATCATCTCCAGATCGATATAAAAAGTTGACAGAACATCAGAACAAGACATCGATTCCAAACTGATATAAAAAGTCGACAGAACATCAGAGTAAGACATCGTCTCCAAACTGATATAAAAAGTTGACAGAACATCAGAATAAGACATCGTCTCCAGACCGATATAAAAAGTCGACAGAACATCAGAACAAGACATCGATTCCAAACTGATATAAAAAGTTGACAGAACATCAGAATAAGACATCCACTCCAGATAGATATAAAAAGTCGACATAGAACATCAGAATTATTCGGACAGCTGATATTACCAGACAACTGTTGAAACGAACGACATCGTCAGCGATTGTATCGTAATTAATGATAACAATATCACAAAGTAGTTGTTCCATTTCCATCTTTAGATACCTACGATGGTTCGAGATTAGAAAGAGATATCTAAGAAGTATAATAGCTATATTTCACATATAAAACGTCCGATTCCAGTGCTCACACACGTGTTACCTGATTTGGAAGCCATTTTTGTTTTTACATTCGGAATCTCTTTTGAGCTATCCATTTTCTTGACTTTTAGGGGACAATAATGAAAACGTCAGAAGTATTCCTAGTGAAAAGAGGCACAGAGGACCTGCATGAATGTTAATATTTCAAGATATAGGCATCTTAGTACCGTTGGGGCTAACATCTTTCCTTCATTAGGTCATGTTTACAAATCCATTTGATTTTAGTTTTTGAAGATATATAGGCTATTGTAATGCCAGTCTTTGTAAAGGGTACAAATATTGTGACAGCACCATCTATAAATGCATTCAAGAACAGACTGGACAAGAATTGGGAAGACCAAGAACTCCTTTATGACAACTATAGAGGCAATATAAACATCGTAGGTGGCGTGAGAGAAACACATTCAGATCAAACAAATAAGGAGTCTGGTGTAGAGGACCAAAAATCCTGTACCAGAAATTATCGCTAAGTAAGTAAATTGTTAAAACAAATACCACCACTTATAGTTTTGAAGTAAGTGTTGTGCTTTGTTTTGAATGAAGTTAGGCATTCATACATCATTGATATTTTCTTTGTTTTTCATGGGATGGAAATATCCTGAATTATTTCTTTTCTGTTAGTTTGATAAAATCACCCTGTGAGCTGCCAGGGGCACTTCGAAGCAAGGTTCTTTGTTGAAGCTGATGGCTACCTCACTGAACAACATATGGGATACCCATCACATCGTTCCAGAGTAAATAAGGTGAAGTGTCTTACCTAATGACACAACCAAGTCAGCTCAGCTTCCTGAGAAAAAACAAACTGCTACACATAAGGAGTGTCAAACAACAAACCTCATATCTTCATCTCATGACTATGTAGGCCAACAAGAACTGTTTGAGCAGGATTGGCTTATCCTACAAACTGTTGTGACCAAGAGAGAAAATAAACTTGCAGACAGTCAGAACCCTTCAAATAACCTGGTTTCATGTATTCTGATTTCCTAAAGTTATTTCCCTTCATTTCACGATATTAGTATCTGGTTGTACAGCAAAAACGTTGATAGTGGATGGGGCCAGTAATGGCTTTTGCATCTTTATATGTGTAGTTATAGTTCAGTTGCATTTATGTTGATATCTTTTTGATTGTAATGTCTTCTTTGGTCATGTCTTTTCGGTTTTGGAGACGCCAAGATTCTTGTAATTGTCTTGGTTAGAGTGTCTCATTGTCCCATTTTTTCTGTTGTAAATTAAGATATGATGAGTTATTGTCCTATGTTTCCAGGTGTTGTAATTTTCAGCTCACCTGGTCTGATGGACCAAGGTGAGCTTATGCCATAATTTAGCACCCATCATCCATCAACGATTGCTTCAAACACTGCAAGTCATGAAAGACTTAACAAATTTTGACAAACATTGGTAAAAGCATTTTTGGGTGAAGACAAGGAGTTTGCCAACTAAGGAAAATAGAGCAAGTTCTCTGGTAGGAATGCCTGGGTTCTGTGCAAATTTCATCTACGACATGCTTAAGCAAAGAGGAAATTGATTTTTTGTGAATAGTGGATCGCAGTCCCTTGAGTAAGGAGAGGTGGGGCTCAGTGCGGGAAATTGAGCAAATTCTTTAAAATCCTGCTTTTGGAATGTCTAAACCCTGTCTCATTTTAGTCTGAAACATTCTTGCATGGGAAATCGATTTTGTATAAACAGTGGGTGTCTGCCCCTTGGATAGGAAGAGAGGGGCCCCCCATATGGAAAATGGAGCAAATTCTTCAAAATCCTTCTTCTGTAGGAATGACAGGATTCTGGAACAGTTTGGTCCGACACAATCTTAGGTGAAGGATACCTTTGTGCAAATGGTTTCGCTGACATCCTTTGGGTAGATATCCATCTTCAGAGCAATACATTACCTATAGGTCTTATGCTGTTATGATGTCTTAGTGTCCCATGTTTCCTAGAGGTGTTGTAAGTTTGGTTATGATGTCTCGGTGTACATTTCCTGTAATTTTGGCTATGGCACCTTGTCTCATCTTGTGTCGTAATCATGGTTTGGATGCCTAACTTTCCCATGTTCCCTGATGTTGTATTTTTGGTGTCTCACTTTCCTATGACAGCTGTTAAGGATATGGAAGACAAATGGACAAATGCAAATTTTCTGTTATCTATCTTTTGATTTTCAATTTAGACATCTATATAGGATGGATTAATTTGATTACCATGCCAGGAGTCCTGTGCAATCCTCACTAGTTCTTTTACCTGTTCTTCATTACCTACTGGTGAGCCAGTAACATTAAAATAAACAGATCAAAGGTCATTCAAAATCAATCATATCTAGGTGTTGTAAATAAAGTCCTTTATCATTAGAAATAGGTAAGTGTGAAGAGAAGAAGTTTCTATTTTCCTGTCACCAATTTCTTATCTTCCAGTCTTTCTTAAATCTGCCATGCCATGCAGCTTTATTGTCCTTGCACAAAATGGAGATTCATCGAACTCCTAAATGTACCAATATATTGTCTAATAAAATGATGAAAGTTTAAAATGGCTGGCAATTGCCATCTCTTTATTCAATCAGTCTCAAAGTTCAACACAACTATGGACAAATGGAATCAGACAGATCCATCAAGTACTATTGAAATAGTGAAGTGAAATAACACTTTACTGTATATATTAAAAAATGGAAATCATAATTCACATCATATATATAATACTCCTGAGAATGTCTTTAAATTCTCATTCCAAGACAAAACACTGCCTCTGACTTAACTACCATTACAGGAATGCATTGAAATGTTGGAGTATTTAGTTCATGAACAATGGCATCAGTCCAATCGAGTGTGGTGTTACTGCTGTAGACAAGGTCTCCTAATCAGTTATCTAGTGTGATGTTACTGCTGTAGACAAGGTCTCCTAATCAGTTATCTAGTGTGGTGTTACTGCTATAGACAAGGTGTCCTAATCAGTTATCTAGTGTGGTGTTACTGCTATAGACAAGGTGTCCTAATCAGTTATCTAGTGTGATGTTACTGCTATAGACAAGGTCTCCTAATCAGTTATCTAGTGTGGTGTTACTGCTGTAGACAAGGTCTCCTAATCAGTTATCTAGTGTGGTGTTACTGCTATAGACAAGGTCTCCTAACCAGTTATCTAGTGTGGTGTTACTGCTATAGACAAGGTCTCCTAATCAGTTGTCTAGTGTGCTGTTACTGCTGTAGACAAGGTCTCCTAATCAGTTATCTAGTGTGATGTTACTGCTGTAGACAAGGTCTCCTAATCAGTTATCTAGTGTGGTGTTACTGCTATAGACAAGGTCTCCTAATCAGTTATCTAGTGTGGTGTTACTGCTGACGACAAGGTCTCCTAATCCATTATCTAGTGTGGTGTTACTGCTATAGACAAGGTCTCCTAATCAGTTATCTAGTGTGGTGTTACTGCTATAGACAAGGTCTCCTAATCAGTTATCTAGTGTGGTGTTACTGCTGTAGACAAGGTCTCCTAATCAGTTATCTAGTGTGGTGTTACTGCTATAGACAAGGTCTCCTAATCAGTTATCTAGTGTGGTGTTACTGCTATAGACATGGTCTCCTAACCAGTTATCTTGTGTTGTGTTACTGCTGTAGACAAGGTCTCCTAACCAGCTTTTTCAATTACAAGATAAGACCAGTAGTGTGCTTCATTCATCATTTTTATTTGTTTTTTTATTTTTTTCCCTTTGTTTTTGTGTTCCTGGATTACCTAAGCATTCAGACTGTTGTCTTTGTGTAAGACAAACTTTACATTGGGGTCACTGTGGTTTCAGTGATGAAGTTACCAATGCATTCAGACTGCTTTCTTCCTGTGAGTGAGACAAACTTAACATTTGAGTCACTGTGGTTCAGTGATCAAGTTACCAATCAAATGTCTCATCATTGACATACTTGTAACAAACTTTTACTCAAGTATCGAAGCCTGTTTTATAGCATGCATGATTCCAACATAGTCATATGACGACCCAGAACATCATACATTTTGACAACATGGTACAGCATACTACAACAAATACCAATGTTGAAAATGTGGATTATGAATCCTTTCAGTTCATAACGAAAAAAAGACAACCATTTCTTTCTTTTTTTTTTTTTTTTTAAGCATAATCCCTAGCATGAATTTAATGAAGGCTAATGAATAATGGCTACAAACTGAACTTGGGTCATCCTTCCATTACAGATGATAATGATATCAGAAATGTTGTTTGATAAAACTTCTCACTTTCAAGATGCCGTAAGTAATTTTCTCAATTATATTTTTTTGTTCATAACGCTGCTTTATCTTAACTTGCAATATCATCGTCAAGAAAAAGATTTTTGAACACTCTAAATCGACCAAATACATCTGGGTTGCACATATTGTTCTCGCTTGACTTACACTGATGTTTTAAAATAGAAAAATATCCATCCATACGGTCATTTGATCATACACATTCACTCACTTTCACCACAATTGTGGAGATATCACACTGCTATCAAGAATAGTATAATGATGGTAATTAATGAACGTTAACAGGTTGTAGAATTCATGCTTGTTAAATAAATAAATCTATAAATTATATTTTCTTCAGAATAATAATATAATCAACAGTGTTTTCACTATTTAACATGTAAATATATTTTAGAGCAAATCTGACAATCAACAAAATGTTTTTGGTCCAATACATGTTTGTAATTAGCTTACATTGACAAATTTCCAAACAGCTAAATGCAAATTAAATGCTTGCCATCCAAAGATGTAATCATACTAGTATATTCTGAAAACACCACTTTGTTCTCTAAACTGCAACAATTCTTATTTACCTGGTAACATTCCTAATACAGAAATTATGAAGGAAGTGGAAAGTCCA
Organism: Ylistrum balloti; assembly: GCF_031769215.1. NCBI lineage: Eukaryota > Metazoa > Mollusca > Bivalvia > Pectinida > Pectinidae > Ylistrum > Ylistrum balloti. The sequence continues at coordinate 246,231 of NW_026781931.1, read as the reverse complement.
GGATCTTTTCCTTAAAATCAAAACACTAAAAAAAAGAAAATGCAGAGGTTTCTTTGGGTAATAGTTAATGACATCTGAAATCAAACCTCTTTAATGGAAATATGATAAACTGAAAAGAGGAGATGGGAGGAGATTGTCTTTTTTTTTGTATGGCATTTGTTGTTTTGTTTTCTCAAAAAGGCGGCGATAGATGTGATGAAGCAGGATTAATGCAAAGCTACACAGTTGGCTGACGTGGAATGCGCGGTGCAAATCCCTTTGTTCCATCGGGACCTTTTGGCTGTCGAAGAGCAACCATGCGAGGACTAACCATATCATCGTTGATACTCTTCAGCCTACTCACCAAACGTTCAGGACGCTGTCGGTTCCTACAAAATTAACAGGAAACATGCTTTTACTTACAGTCTACCATGTCTACAAACTGTAGACTGAATATTTCTTTACAAATGTGACTTTAGAGAAAGGAGTAAGACTACAGTAAACCAAGCATCTAATGTAAACGGTAGAATGTAATAATCAGATCTTATAATGATACACAATTGATTTACTGTCCTGTACACATGCTGCTTTTATGAGCATCATTTCAACTGATACCTGATATCAACAAGCCACCAATAGGGCCTGTATTGCTCACCTGGTTTTGTTTGCTGCAACTGATTAATTAAAACTAAAAGAAAAGCATTTCGTGTACTTGTATCTATTTCCTCATGATGATTTCAAACATTTCCAAATCAAAGCTCAGTCACTTAACGTCTATGATGGGTAAATTCTTACATCTTTATACTGTCTTTCTCTTTTGATTCCTAGTAAGAGGTTATATGGTTATCAGGTTGGTATCTCAACTATATCAAATATATGACCAAGAAATAATGATGTACCACACCCAAGGGTCAATTCTTACATAACAAATTTGTATTTCTTTATGCCAAGTAATTCTATGTATATGTTGTTATAGGGTGAGGATTTCAACTGTTTCAAAGATACCACCCAGAAATTAAGTCAAGAGGGGTGAGGCCACACCAAAGGGCAAGTCCTTACATCACAACTATAGCAATGCTATACCTGTTTATGGGATGGGGATCTAAATTGTTTCATTCTTCCATTGAGCCCCTGCTCTAGGTGGCCTCCCTGAGATCAACCATTTATACAGAATTAATTCCACTTCACAAAAAGATGATTCAAACCAATTTTTGACAAAATCTAATCATTCCTACAAGAAGAGTAGGATTTTAAAGAATTTGTTTTATTTCCCCTATTGGGCCTGCCCCTCCTGCCCCAGGGGCCCAAGATTCACCATTTATACAAAATTTGTTCTCATTCCCCAAAGGATGCTTTATGACATCAGGTCACTTCAGACCAGGTGATCTTAAGACAGAATTAAGATTGAAGGTAGTGATATACAAAACAGGACAATTCTTCACTTAACTGTGTATTTTCATTCACAAACTTACGTGATCTTCCTAACACTACATGCTGAATATTTCTTGTTGCGTTGATTTTGTACAACAACAAATTCCACCTCATCCCCAGCTTGAATGTCCACTCCATCATGAACCTCTGTCATGTGGAAAAAAAGCTTCTTCCCTTCTTCTGCTGCTTCATAGTTGATGAAGCCAAACTAAAAAAAAAAAAAAAAAAAACACATGTTAATAGACCTAAAGAACACATCAGGATATTATATTCAACACAAGTAAAGATTGAAAAATCTGTAACTTATAGCACAATTTATGACATCTGATTCAGACTTTTCAACTTTATTAAATAGTAACCTGAATTAAATACATAATGGACAACATTTTTCTTGTTACTATCTATAAAGGGTTTTACTGTTTGTTATTAAACTGGACTAATCCTTAAATCAACAAATAAGCATTACCTAGCAGCAAGCACTGCTGTATCTATACAAGATGATGCCCAATGAGCCTGCATTACTCAACTGGTATTCAATGCTTTTTATCAATACATTAACATTTCCCATAAATGATGTTCAAAATGGATCTGATCTCAACCTATTTACACATACTTTGTAAACTTATAATTCAAGCTAAACATAAATTTTGTCTACAACTGATGGATCACTTTATGGGCAGAAGAAGCCTCTGGAGTATTGAACAAATTTGGCTCATGTAGCCCTGAGTATGGGCTCAGATTCATTTCTTATCACAAACCTCAGGCCTCACATGATGCTAGGCTTTTTGATCACATTGACAATTAATAAGGATCAAGGTAATTTCTTTTTTCAAATTTTTCACGCTTCATCCTTGGATTTCTTTTTTTCAAATTTTTCACGCTTCATCCTTGGATTATCATCCTTGGAGTAATGATTTAATGCCTAATATAGGTCATGGTCATTTCATACAAACAAATTCTTTTGCTTCATCCCAGGCGCCTACCAGTCAAATATCATGAACCAACACCAAATGATTAAGAAGTTGTTTGACAATTGACAGATACCATGCTTGCTAAAATATATATTCATTGCTTATTCACTCTAACCGTGTATGATCAATAGTCTCAAAAACATTTGTGACTAACATTCCCAGTCAAAGAATATACCTACCTGTCCCTTCACAGAATCCACCCTTGCACGGATGTACTTGCGGACAGCTGCAATGTTGACAGCCCGAGTGACACCATTTTTACCAACAGCCAACTGGAACTTGACAGCATCTGAAGTTTGAAGGAAGTCTCGCTTGTCAGCCAGACTTGTGATACCATAAGGATAACAGACTGACTTAGCACCCTCCTCTGTAGGGTCAACTTGCACCAGCCCACTGTACTCTTCTTGTTCTGGGTTTACAATTCTCATTGGTCGAATAATCTTTCCCTTGAACACACCCTGGTCTCGCAAGACCTCTTCCATAGGGATAGTGCCCTTAGCTACTTTACGGATATTTTCTGCACTCACTTTGGCATTTTTTCTGGTGACAGTATACTCTACCTCATCAGCCAGGTCCAGTTCTGAGGGATCTCCATCAAAAGAGCTACAAAAGTATGAATTAATCTTGAGTTCAAAAATCAGTTCGATATAGATCTTTCTGACAATTTTTTTTCTTAATTTGCTTTATTTCCTGATACAATATTATATCAAATGAAATGTAATGGAAGTAAAGAAAATAACATATATCTTCAACGAGTTCAATATATATATAAAATTTTCTTTTTGGTCCACTTGTTTCAAATCATAAAACTTGTAACTTAAAATTGTCTGATCACTTCATCAAAATTGATCTGAACATTTCTACTATACATTTATTTCTCAATCTAATACAAGAGATCCCAGAGAGATCTTGGTGCCCACCATGGTTTGATCTTTATTTGCCCTTTTAAAGTTGGATTTTTCCCCCTTCTTTTCACTTCTCTGTTTCTGCTCTTTATAAGACATTATGATCATTCCTTTGCAGAAACAGTGATGATAATCTTTACCTGCCAAATCCAAAATGGTCACCTGTAACCCATTTTGTTTCTTTTGATCAGTCCCAAAATTAAATGGGCACAAAGAAAGATCAAAGGGAACATAGGTATGAAATTTGAGAGATATCAATTTAGTACTTCTTCAGAAATAGGAATAACAGTCTGTACTGAGCAAAATCCAAAAGGCTGCCAGTTGACCAGTTAGCGTTTCTGATCAGCCCCAAACTCAAATAGGCACAACTAGGAACCAAAAGGAACCTATACATAAAATTTGAGAAAGTCCTTTGTAGTAGCTCTCAAGAAATAGTGATAACAAACTTTCAAAGTCAAAATCAGAGCTGGTCGCTTGTTGGCCAATTCGTTTTTTCTTCTCAATCCCAAAATGACATAGACACAACTAGGGATCAAGGGAAACCTACATAAGAAGTCTGAGAGAGATCTATCCAGTTCTTCTCAAGAAAGAGTGATAACAAAAATTGTTTAAGGGCTGACGACAGACCACAGACGATGGTGGTGATGATGATGGTAGGCTAATAAACTTGGTTAAATCCATTCATTATTTGAAATTAATCATAGCAAACACACAATTGAAAATTGTTCTTTAGTTTTAACAACAAAATATCATCTCTATTTGAAAAAGTTGTCAAGTCACTTAATAATTACCTAAAATGAAAGAAGATTTCTTTCTCATGATCCGCACTTTCGATAAAGCCATAGTTCTCTTTGAGTGTTGCTACAAACCCAAGACATTTACTGGCCACATTTCTAAATAGCACCCTCACATTCACAGCACCTCTAGTATTGTTCCTCTTGATCTCGGCAAGGTTAAACTCAACCTGTAAAGCAAGTGGTATTTTATCTTAATAAAGATTACATACTTTTCCTTCCCATCAACACACAATATTTTATCCTCAGAATTCCAACACAAACCTGTATATGATAAAATATTTGTGAGCTAATGCTCATCATCACAGCAAAAATATTTTACTAAGTCTCCTCATTAGAATAAATGTTACTGTCTCTTGTCAACAAGATATTAGGAATGACAAAACCTGAGATCCCAAATTATTTTCATTAATCCTAGGCAACGTTTAACCTTTTTCTTTCTTTTTAAATATACATTACATTTACAGTCTTGTCCACAGTATGTGAATCATGTAGTACATGTACCATGTTAAAAAAATTACATTGCCATTTGAAATTTCAAAGTGAAAATGGTGTCAATCTTTTAAATGATAGAATGCTAATTTATCTATCACTATATCTGTGTGAGGACCTATCAGAGTTTGCACTAGGTATTTAATAAATGGCAAGATTTTCAGATTAGTTGGGGTTCTTCTGTATGGTACAAAGTCTTTTCCATTTTCAACAATTCAAAAGGATAAAGAGACTGATTCAACACAAAGTCTGCCTATGGCTATATACTTACCTGGTCATCATTCTGAGTTATTTATAAAACTACCTTGTCACCATCTCTGGGTGGTGACCTGTGTTATATATTTACCTTGTCACTATATCTGGGTGATGATCTGTGTTATATATTTACATTGTCACTATATCTGAGTGATGATCTGGGGTTATATATTCACCTTGTCACCATATCTGGGTGGTGATCTGGGGTTATATATTTACCTTGTCACCATATCTGGGTGGTGATCTGGGGTTATATATTTACCTTGTCACTATATCTGGGTGATGATCTGGCGTTATATATTCACCTTGTCACCATATCTGGGTGGTAATCTGTGGTTATATATTTACCTTGTCACCATATCTGGGTGGTGATCTGTGTTATATATTTACATTGTCACTATATCTGAGTGATGATCTGGGGTTATATATTCACCTTGTCACCATATTTGGGTGGTGATCTGGGGTTATATATTTACCTTGTCACCATATCTGGGTGGTGATCTGGGGTTATATATCTACCTTGTCACCATATTTGGGTGGTGATCTGGGGTTATAGATTTACCTTGTCACCATATCTGGGTGGTGATCTGTGTTATATATTTACCTTGTCACCATATTTGGGTGGTGATCTGTGTTATAGATTTACCTTGTCACCATATCTGGGTGGTGACCTGTGTTATAGATTTACCTTGTCACCATATCTGGGTGGTGATCTGTGTTATATATTTACCTTGTCACTATATCTGAGTGATGATCTGGGGTTATATTTTCACCTTGTCACCTTGTCACCATATCTGGGTGGTGATCTGTGGTTATATATTTACCTTGTCACCATATCTGGGTGGGGACCTGTGTTATAGATTTACCTTGTCACCATATCTGGGTGGGGACCTGTGTTATATATTTACCTTGTCACCATATTTGGATGGTGATCTGTGTTATAGATTTACCTTGTCACCATATCTGGGTGGTGACCTGTGTTATAGATTTACCTTGTCACCATATCTGGGTGGTGATCTGTGTTATATATTTACCTTGTCACCATATTTGGGTGGTGATCTGTGGTTATATATTTACCTTGTCACCATATCTGGGTGGGGACCTGGGATCAACAAGGTCCTTCAGCTGATATGGTACCTGCTGGATAGTTCCTTCAAAGTCGAAAATTATGTTCCCACAGTCTGAATCTTTGTTCTTGGCTGTTTGAAAAGCAATTTGATATATTTACTGTCAATATTCCTACTCTATTTTCTGGATCATATGCCGTGTGAATTTTCTGAAGGATGTGAAATTATTATACAACTTTAACCTGAATATTCCTTGCTACTTTATTATAGTACACTTAATATCTACTGCCTGATTCTGAACAGCATTAAAAGTTTTAAATGTTTGATTGGCCAAGCTGATCTAAAAATAACTTGTTTTTAGAATAAATCTCAATGAAATTTCCATCTACCTCTCTAGTATAACTTAAAAGATATCAAAATTGTACCCTTTTCTTGAAATAAAAGATAAAAGAAAGTTGAAATAATTTAATAAAAAGATTCCTTAAATCATGTACAATATTTTCAAAAAATCAAGGAAAACACTTTAAACAATTGTATTTTTTCATTTTAGCAGTTGTTTGGAATGACTGAAACAATATCTATCATTAACACGAATTCTTTAATTTTCATGCATAAATATGGATATAAATTATGGTCCACTCTTGACTTGCATGCATATCAATTCCAATCTACTACTGTAATGAGATGGAAAATGAATAATATGCATGCAAAACAATACAAGGGACTGTGTAATAGGTAACAGAGGAAAACGAAACAAAAATATATTAATAAAATATACTGACTTCATTCCATCTACATGGGAGCAGTGAATGGATTGCCCATGAGAATGTACTCTTTCTGTTTACCTAGACACTGAGGATTTCTGGTTAGTTAATTATCACATATCAATTTAATTTTTTGGGAGTAAACATTTTTACAAAAGGCTTTTTCAGAACATGAAATTGGTTTATAAAAAAAGATTTCCCAGCAGCAATCCTTCAAGGTTAATTCAATAGAAGACATCAGATATTAAACACATAAATATGCTAAAAGGGCTTGGTATTACATTCACATCTAATGTGTTTATCCAATAATGAGGCCCAAAGGACCTTATCCATCATTTGAAATAATATTACAAGATGTATTTTTTTTAAGAAAGATATTTGTATACATAATATACTGCACATGGTAACACCAATTTCACGAACATATAAGTTCAGGCTTCTTTAAATTGTTTCAGCAGATTACTAGAAGTTAAAACGTAAATCGCTACGGTAGTCATCTTGGAAACTTGATAAGACATTGACACTTTTGGTCCAGGTGGTCTAAACTATTCTTTTATTTCACCACCACATTTCTAGTTACTGTGAACATGTTTATTATAGGTCAAATCTTACACCAACTAAGAAGTTGAGATAGTGATATATAGTGAGAGGAAATACCAAGCCCATTAATAGCAGGTGATGCAGATCTGTTGTCAGTATATTGAAATGTCCGTGAATGACCGTACTTGGACTTGTTTGTAAAGCAGGCTCACGTTCAATTGTGCCTATATATTTCTCTGGACGGACATGTGTGAAGTTGACACTGCCTTTGGGTAGATATTTGATACGAATGGCCATCAGTCGATCCGGAGTAGATATGTCCTGTCAAGAAAATGTTAAATTTGGAAGTTATTAGAATATGAAGACAGAATATGATATAAAGTTTGCTTCGATAAGTATGGTTCCATTTGTTCTGTGGTGATAATAACACATCATGCAAAGTGAAATCCTCCCTAATTGGGTTGGTATTGCACACCAGCAAAAACATGTGCACCTTGAGACTTGGGTTTTGACTTTTGTATTTATTTCGTCATAGGTGTAAATCATATGGTCTGTGGGTTGGAACTACTGTCTATATGATTCAAGCAAGACCATTTACAGAAGTAAGTTCAAGTATATCCTAACCATTTTAAATACAAAACAAGAGTCCAAATAGGCCTGCAGCAGTCACCTGGTATATACTTAATTTTTAAAAATCCATTTGGAGAACTTAAAAATGTGTGTATAAAATTAATTATGTAAATGAACAAACACAAGGTAATTGGGCCTTAAAGCTAATCTAAGAATAAAGAAGACTAGAAGTGTAGTCTACAAACTTAGTAGCATGTTACTGCTGAACAATATTTGTACAAATTGAAGATTGCCAGAAATGTTGAAGGAATCAATGTGTAAAATTTCCAAATTTGTGATAATGAGCAATTTCAATACTGTATTGTGACGTATAACTCCATAACACTAAAACAGAAAAAAGGGCCATAACCCTGCTATCAAAGGTTGTAATTCTTAAACTGATACCATGAAATATCGGGCCAGGTGAACTAACAAACCGGTCGTTCGGAGAGAGTAAACAATGTCTTTGTACATGGAATTTTAGATTCAGATTAATTCAAATTCATGTATTACTCTCTGTCATGCGTATAAAGTTAAACAAGAATTCATACCAAAACAGTGCATTAAAAAGAGGCTCCAAAAGGTAATGTGATGAACTCGGCTACCTCCGATCAAAGCAGCGAAGGGTGGTAGACACAAAAACGAGTGTCCACTAGCATTAGTTTGAAGTTGATGATCTTTATCAATTTCTCTCAAAGTGTGTTATAATTTTGTGAAGAGTCTAATTTTAAGTATTACAAACCAAAAATCAAACGCATGGGAAAAAAACAACGAAATCTAACCATTTAATCCCTTTAAGCAGAAATGTCCCCCTCAAATGGATATGACTGAAACACCATAAATATAGATGTTAATCTTACCTGAGTCACAGTAAATTCAACTTCTTCTTGTGGTTTCACTTCTTTTTCTCCATTCAACATTTCACTGAAGTGAAAGAACATGCGGGAGTCCCTCTCTGCACAGTGAATAAAGCCATAGCCATCCTTCAGGCTAACAATTACACCCTGTGTAATGAAAAGTAATAGTCAATGTACTCACAAAGTCAAAGTTAACATTTCACATTTAGGAAAAGAAATTTCAGCAAAATGACAGTTAATGTACATACAAATCAATCAGACTGAATGTTAGATTTAGGTCTGAAAAAGAAAAACTGATAGCTGCTTATAGCCAAGATACTAAAATTATAAAACCTTATCTTACATTCCAACATTAAACACTAGGCAAATCATTGCTATATTTATTGTTATTATCACTCTGAATATCCAATGCAACAGACCGTTTCCCGTTTCTCTTTGTTCTGTTCAAATGTTTCTTTCTCAAGAAGACAGATGGATGTAGCACGCTGTAGTTTGTCACGTCGGTCTGTGGCAACCTTGAATTCGACCAGATCTCCATGACAAAGGGTGTAGTCTCCCACCTGATCTTTGTCCCCAAATGGCATTTCTGTTAAGCTGAAAAGTCCATAGCCAACAATATATATCAAACAAAGTACATACTAACAAAAAGTTAGTCATTTATGATTATAATAAATTGAATGTAATCAATGGCCTCTATTCTAAGTTTGTATTGAAAAGATATGAAATTGTATTGCAACATACCCTTTTGGACCCTCGAAGTTGATTCTTCCCCCTAGTGGATCACTTTGTCTGCGGCCATTTTTAAGGGTTTTGACTACATTGCCAACAATCCTATCCAGACCAATATCCTCAAATATCACTGTACCTTCTGGAAGACTAGAGATATTAACTGCCACTTCTTTTCCCTACAAACAAACAAAATAAATAATTAAAATAAAAACGTTTTTCTTCCTTGAAACAGTACATTTGCTAAAACTTGGTAAAACATGTAAAAATATATTCTTCTTTTGATAAGTATACTGTACAGTTACGATCTTAAATCACATTTACAAGTAATGTTTAGAAATTACTTACATTTCTAGTCTGCACATCAAAATCTACATCATCACCAAGTATAAGATCGTTAATGTCGCCCTTAAATTCACTGTAGTGGAAGAAGATTTCTTTGACCATGTCTGCCCGCTCTATGAAGCCAAAGGAGTCTTTCATTGAGCACACCACACCCTGACATCGTGATTGTACTGCAGGGACTGCCATCACCTCCAACTTCCTTGCATGTATGTTTGCATTTCTACGTGTAAAAAACGTTAAATTGAATTCTATATCATTATAACATCTATGGAGTGGGTCTGATCAATATTCTGTAACAAACAATAATAACCTTCCATCAACTGTTACAAAGCTGTACCTTTATTTGCTTTCAATTTAATTCACTTAACATCTTTTATAATAATTGAAGATTTTCATCTTCTTTTCCATTTTTTGCTGACATGTCATTTAAGAAATATAGTACAAACCTTTTGTCTGTAGCTATGTAGAAAGTGACAGTGTCTCCACTTTTGATCTTACAAGCATTTCCAGTTTCAACTACATCATCAAGTCCATATGGTAAAAAGAACCATTCACCGTTGTGTTCATATGTTACTCGTCCTAGACCATCTGCTTGTCCATTTATACAACCCTGTCAAACAAACACAGTGAAATCACTATTTTGTGACAAATCAGTGGGGACTGAGGTGTGCAGAGCTCACTTGCAACTGATATTTATGGAACTTTTTATAAGCTACGAGCTTACACTCCATTATACAAGTCATGACTGGTGGAATTTTCCATGCAGCCTAAAATTATGATGTCAGTTCAGAGAGTGTTGGTGACTCCAGTCCTAGTGAGGGAGGGGTATTTTTCACTTCTACTACCTGTCTTATTTATTTCATAAATACCAGGTATAAAGATTGATTAATGCCAGCACATTTATGACTCAGAAGTGTTCAAGCTCACCAATTCAACCCTTAAATTTATCAGAACATTGGTGAGAATTATTCTTCAGCATGACATACGTTTTTGTTCTTAACTGGTCTTGCTTCCTGCACAATAGATCCTGTAAACCTCTCCTCACTCAGCACCTCAAATGATACCTCGTCCTTATCTATTCTACCTATAGAGCATGCAATGGGGCGTCCTGTTCGGCGGTCACAGCTCATTTGGAATTCTACAGCATCTGAATATGAAAACAATAATCATTTAGCTGAAAACATGACACAACATGAAACATTACCAGCAACATCTCATTCATCATAAATTTGACAAATACCCTGGAAAATCTTACCTTCAATGCCAATACAATTTAGATGTTGAAATATTTTTTTAAGAAATGTACTTATGAAATTTGGAATGTTTATTCCAAAAGTGTTGCTATATCTTATAATGGAGACTGTTTGCTTCTATCATATCCTCTACAAAATGATACTAAAGCAATAATGTTATTATTTCAAATCCTCTACATCAACCTTAAAATCCTCAACGTTATTTTAATCATAGCTGCCAACATCATGACTCACCTCCAATTTTCACAGTGTTAATGTCGCCGGCATATTCACTGAAGTGAAAAAACAGCCTTGCCTCCCTGTCACAACATTGAATGAATCCATATGAGTGTAGCAGTTTTTCTATAAACCCAGTTTCTCTGATGTTGCTCGTACTTGCAGGTGAAGTAGGTGATAGTATAGGACTAACAATGTTTGAACCTTGCTGATAGGATAGAATGGCAGGATCCTGTGCGGGCGGCTGGAAATTCTGAAACAGCAATGAAATGAAACACTGAATTCACATATTTTCCTACTTCATCCTTAAGTTTGACCAACAGGTGATAAAAAGATGTTAGTAGAAATGATTGTCATTGTAACCAGCCGATTTAAACTTTCAATCAGTTTCACTGGAGTCACACTTTTACATTGAACTGTGAAAATGACATCAGATTTATTTGCACTGTAACATCAATGAAAGACTGTTTCATTTTAACATATGACAAATGTTAGTACTGGTGAAATGATTCATTCTACTTGATGCAGCATTTGATTGGTGATGGTGTCTTAGGTCTTCATGTCTTAATATGTAAATATTTGAGCAAGTATCCAGTTCAAAGTCTTAAACTAATAGACTATTATGAACATGTGTATGTAACTAAAAGATTTCTACGATTATCACTATTATCTGTCCTAATTATTACCTTCCACTGAGGACTGTTCATTTTTCTTACAGCTGACATATTTGTTGATAGTTCTAAAAGTTCCGATGTTGACTTGTTACTTATGTGATGTTACTTTGTCAGCGTCCCCAGATGGGCAGTCTGTGCAATGTGTTCTTAGTCGGGCAAAAGGGATGATTCCCTTTAATTGCTTGTAGTGAGTTCCTGGGTCTTTGATCAGTTCAAAAACAAATGAACTTTTTAATGGATGCTGAAAAGAAGGAAATATGCAGGTTAAGATATAAAAATAAACCATTCATATCTGATCATATTTGCCCCCTACAAGACCAACCCAGTGACTTGCTGTGTCAACTTAGTCATTTGTTTGGTAACTATAAAGCTTCACACATTGGTAGGCAATTCCTGTAATTCACTACTTCTCACCTGAAAAGGCAAAAGAACATTTCCATTATGTCTCTATATTTCATGGCTGCATACATCTTGTATGAGATAAAAATGTTTTTATTTTCAGAGGTTTTTATAGCATTGAAATTCACATGCGTACTTTGGTTTTATGATAATGAATACTTTCAATGCTTTATCAATGTCACTATTTCTTTAAGACGCTTTTTCAAATGATTATTATGGCTGCCATAATATATGAAGAAACTAGGATACTTAACTTGTTCAGGAAATAATGTTGTAAGTTTAAGATGTCAAAGATAAATGATCCAGAAACAAACCTGATATTTTGTATCCAATAAGTAAATTGTGGGGCACTTTCACAACAATAGTAAAGACATTTCTGGGATGGAGCATATACAATTCAATGATATTTATGGGTATGTTGTTATCTATTGTAAAATATATGTAGGTAATGTAGTCAGTGACGCAATATAGCCATGCCCATGACTACAGTAGACCTATGGCAATGTGTCAAGAACTTCTTACGTCTGAACTCAGGTAGACTATGGTATTTTAAAGTTTCTGTCTCGCTAATATAACATATTACCCCATTTTAATTCATCTTAAAAACTTTCGAAAATTGGTGTAATGATTGTATGACAAAAAATTTTACTTCGTTGTAGCAAAAATTAAAAGACGCAGAACAGCTGTAAATTGCTGAGGCGACAATATTGAAGATATTTACGTTCGAATTTCGAAATATACAAGTCAGAAAATGTACCAAAAGGCCAATATCTGGCTACATAAAAACTTTCTTCTTTTCCCTACACCATACACTCATTCCTGAAAGCACGAAATTTTGTCATAGAAAGATTTTTTACCCCTTTTTTGCACAGCACTGCCACAAAGCCGCCATCTTACTCCATTACCACACAAAGTGCTTTTTGTCTGCAAATGTCATAAAACAAATAAAATACCATATTAAACGTTAATTACTTGATATTTTCATACACTATGTTATACATTTCAAATAGTCTGCTAGAAAATTTAAAAAAGACATTATTTACACTACCATGTCTTTCTTTTTATTTGTTAGAGATTATACACATGATTCAATGACGTCACACACATCAACAACACTCTTCCTCAGTTCCTGACTCACAGTCACGAAAGTATCTAGTCAAGTTGAACGTTGATCGATTTCTTTTCACTTTTGGTAAGTATTTACTGTTATATATATCGATAAAGCAAATCAGATCATATTACAAAGGACTAATAGAAACATATGACTTATTTCCGGTATTCTCCAAATCAAGTTGACAATGCAAGGTGGTTGTTTAGGAACTGTCTGTATCAGTAACAAATAGTAGTTACTAGTTTTCTACATCTACTTTTAAAGCTACGCTTACTAATTTCTTTTGGCGTGCAGATGGTTTGGTTCAATGCATAACAGTGATTACTACTTGTACCTGATATAGGGATAAATTAAAACAAGATCTCGGATTTACTTATAGTATATGATTACATGAATGTCTCCCTTGACACTGTCTTACAGTGGCCTTGAACTGGTATTTGTTACTCCTTGCTCAATATGTGATGTGGTACTTACAGTGTTACAATTTGTTCCAAACATTGAAGGTACTACTTACACTGAAGGTGGTGCAGTGACCATTAGACATGTTATTGGCCTGAAATATAATTTAACAAAAAACATGACAGTTATAGGATAGATATTCGACAAATGATAGGATATATTGATACACAAAATAAAAATTTTCTTATTAAACACTTCCATTCACATCTTCATGAAGGTGCTCTTGAAGATTCAGCTGAAAATTGTTAATCACACAAGGTGGTGTTAGCACTGCATTATAACCTATAATGCTGCCGTTGCTCCAACTAGAAACAGGTACTGCTTACAACAAAATGCTGTCAACACTCTCTCATCATCAGCTTTTATTCACTTTGTGATGTCACATCATCTATAGGTGTTGTACCATTGCTGCCTATACTTTCCAGAAATCTTGACATCAAGGTGCTATCAGCCAATCAGTGCTTTACTGACAACAATTAGGCAATCATGGGTTTCTGGAGTTGTTTGCAAAGATGAAAACTTGCTTATTTTTGTAGAAGCCTTGGCTATTTATCAATGAAATATAGACTTACATGCTATAATAATCAATAGTAGGTAAGTGTTACATCCTCATGAACTGTACTTTATCTTACTTTAATGTTGTCAGTTAGTAGAATGAATAATAAAGCAGCGTACAGGGTACACGTAATTGTCGTCTATAGAACAACTGATCTTTCAGGGGTCTGGAAAAATATTTTAAACCACTAGGCACATGACTGGTGGGATGAAACTCGTCCGGATTGGAAATTTACTTGTCCAGATTCAGCTATGAAATGGTGACTTAATCAGCAAGGATATGACATGTGACTTTTTTGTATTTTATTTGAAGTTTTAGTGAAAAACCTATGCAGTGATGGCTGCTTTGCGTCAGACATTTTGCTCGACTTGGGTCAAGTCGTAGTGTTTGTTTACATCCGACTGACTAGGTGCTGTTAAGAACGAGAGCATCTGACATCAGTTTGACCACAGGAAAATGACTAAGGTATTCCGAATGCAATATTTGACGTCATGGGAGTTCTGGTGTAATCGAAAGTTAGAGAGCAGACTTAAATATTTTGTTTTCGAAGTGCCGTAAACATGTTTCTTTGTTTAAAATTTTCTTTACATTTTTATTGAAATTTAAGTTGTAACATTAATATCACTGGAAAAAAGCACTTGTCCGACGGACGACTGACAAAGATAAATCTGGTTGTCCGAGACAATTTTCACTCGTCCATGACGACCGGACGAGTGCTTTTCCGGACCCCTGTCTTTATATTGTTGACAATCTTGTGCATGTGGTTTGACAAACAGACAGTTTACCATTAATATGGTCCATACATTAAGCAAAAGAATCATAAATATATCCTTATATGAAGATGTTGATAGGACATTTACAGTAAGCAATATAAACTTTGTCAATTGACCTGGGACTGTTTCATTATTTCACATTCTCTGACAAATTATGTGATTGGTCTTTGTAAATTCTGGCTAATAGTGTGATTGGTCCTTTGTAAATTCTGACAAATTATATGATTGATCCTTTGTTAATTCTGACAAATAATGGGTTGGTCCTTTGTTAATTCTGACAAATAATGTGATTGGTCCTTGGTTAATTCTGACAAATAATGGGATTGGTCCTTTGCAAATTCTAACAAGTAATGTAATTGGCCCTTTGTAAATTCTGGCAAATAATGTGATTGTCCTCTGTAAATTATGTTAGACAGATTGAAAGAAGAACTATAAAGATGCCTTTGGAATGGTTATTTGGTCGTAAAAAGACCCCAGAGGAGATGCTGAGACAGAATCAGCGGGCATTAAATAAAGCCATGAGAGAGCTTGATAGAGAAAGGTCAAAGATGGAACAACAAGAAAAGAAAGTCATTGCAGATATTAAAAAAATGGCTAAAGCTGGACAGATGGTAAATATAACAGCATATGTCTGTTCACTGCAATTATTATAGTCAAGTGGAAAAATATTACTAGAAAGAATCTTCTTACTGATATCAGTCAGATGATAATTAAGATTGATTTACATCAACTATAAGTGAAGTTTTCTATATCAAAATTTATTTTACAACAATGTGTTTCTTAAGTTAATGTTAGTTATTTCACCTCCTGAAAAGGAATTATCATTTTAAGTAGGTTGTCATACATTTCAGGTTCAATGGTAATCATTTGTTATCTATGTTTTTGTCAGGATGCTGTAAAGATTATGGCAAAAGACTTGGTCAGGACAAGACGGTATGTGAAGAAATTCATACTGATGAAAGCTAATATTCAAGCTGTGGCACTTAAGATACAGACATTGAAGTCCAACAATGCCATGGCACAGGCGATGAAGGGGGTTACAAAAGCAATGGCGACCATGAACAAACAGGTACCATGTGATGAATTTTTGACACCTATATAAATAACAATAAGCTCAATGTAGGGTTTTTGTGATAAACATATTGATACCAGATCCTTTTAAATTTAGTTTTATTATTTTTAAAACAAAGTAAGGTACTGGTATTTCCCAAAAATTAATGCAAGGTGAATGTCCATATGACACAGTTCTCCTCAGTAACTTTCTAAGAACTAAATGAAATTTGCAAATAAAATAAATCAATACCCTGAACAAGCTTGGCACTTGAATGCATTAGACTTTAGTACGGTTGTTTTTACAAATGTGTTTGTTTTTCTCAGATGAATTTGCCCCAGATTCAGAAAATAATGATGGAATTTGAGAAGCAGTCAGAAATGATGGACATGAAAGAAGAAATGATGAATGATGCTATTGATGATGCTATGGGCGATGAAGATGATGAGGAGGAGTCGTAAGTGTTATTTCAATAACCCACTTCTAGGTAGGGAAAGTCCACCCCATTCAGTACTATAACCTAATTATTACAGGGAAAATCTGTCTGATCCACTTCTATAACCCTATCCTTATAGGGAAATCTACCTGATCCACTTCTATAACCCTCTCCTTACAGGGAAATCTACCTGATCCACTTCTATAACCCTATCCTTATAGGGAAATCTACCTGATCCACTTCTATAACCCTCTCCTTACAGGGAAATCTACCTGATCCACTTCTATAACCCTATCCTTATAGGGAAATCTACCTGATCCACTTCTATAACCCTATCCTTATAGGGAAATCTACCTGATCCACTTCTATAACCCTATCCTTATAGGGAAATCTACCTGATCCACTTCTATATCCTTATCCTTATAGGAAAAAAATCAAAACGATTCTCTATAACCCTATCCTTATAGGAAAAAACCTACCTGATTCACTCATATAACCATGAAGAAAAAGGTAGTAATAATCTGTTTTAGAAATGTGTCTTGATAAGTGGTTTGGAAGAATTGGAAGATTGAATTTAATAAAATTTTTGTTTTTTGAAATTGTAATGTTTAATAAAAAAAAATGGTTATTTTGATGTTACAGAGATGCTGTGGTAGCACAGGTGTTAGATGAGTTAGGACTACAACTCACTGACCAGCTATCAGGTAAGAAACTAGATACTTATGTCGCAGTGTTTTATATATAAACTTCTTGATATGAATGGATGATGTAATAAGACAGCTTTTCACCACATGTGGGTTTACATCCTGTCAGTGATGAGAATATAAATTTGATTCCTAAAATGTGGAATTTATAAGAAGTAGTGAATTTAAAAACTGACTTCTAAAAAAGAAATAACATACTAGAGGGTATATTATTAATGGTAACATGTAAATATACTTTTTGTTGATATAGTATCGTTATCAGTTTAACACTCAGCCATTTTTGAGTGTCAGATGTCTATGAGTTCCTTTATACTTGTATTGTCTCTAGGAGCAAGCTTTAACTTCATATATGGTTTGTTCTTACAGATTTACCATCAACTGGTAAGTCCATAGGTGCAACAACTCCAGCCAACAAACAGCCAGCAGCTGCTGCAGGAGTGAGTGATGCTGATGCTGACCTAGAGGCTAGACTAGAGAACCTTCGGAGGCAGTAACGGAATTAGTGAGCAAGACACTTCAACATAGACTGTAACAGGAAACATGAATGGTTGTGTGCAAGTTTGTGTAAGGAGAAGGGCATAGACAAAACCAGATGTAGCTCAGAAGTTGAACTGGAACAATTTTGTTAACTACAGAGTGATTTTGATTAACAAGAAATATGTAGTATTTATCACATCTTAACTACATGATGACCCAAAGGAGCTTTGTATGGGTCGGTGAGTTTGTGATGTATAGATTTGATTGATGGAGCTCTCCTCTTCCTGATAAAGACAAGAAAACGACAGTCTGAAGGGTGATTTTTTTGTCAGAAATCTCCACCTAGTGACACTATCCAAAAGACAAGGATTTATTTTGTCTGTACTTCACATGGATAATTCTCCTGTGACAATTGTCAGCTGATTATATACTTTCTATTACAGTATATTTCTTGGTGTATTATTGACTGGCAAGTATCCAGTGGTGTTATAAACTAAATTTGATAACCTTTCTTTGATGAGCATGTGGATTACAAATAGATTTTTCAACTGATGTGAGGATATGACATAAAAAATGATCTAAGGGCTGATTGTCTTACAAAATCCTTGCTTTAAATGGAGTGATAGACATACAAAGATCTCATCACTAGGGTTAATATTTCTTTGCCTTACCTTTGATAATAGGGAATATCACATCCGATCAATCATATGTTTTAAACCCATGGATATTGTCATTTGTAATCTGCAATCTAGTGAAAAATTATACTCTCAGGGTGAGAGAAATGGTAACCACATGGACAACAGAAATCATTCTTTTAGAGGTGGCAGAAATCATATCCTCAGTGGTGGCACCAATCTTAGCCTCAGGGGTGGCACAAATCTTAGCATCTAGGGTGGCACCAATCTTAGTCAAAGGGGTGGCACAAATCTTAGTCAAAGGGGTGGCACAAATCTTAGCCTCAGAGCTGATTATAATCATACTCTTGTGTGTAACATGTAAAGGATATCTCTGTGTGAAAAGGAAATCATTTTATTGTGAATGGTGGAGTTTCACATTCTGAGGGGACGAAAAAGTGTTTCCTAATTCAGACGAGAAAACATTTTTTCATGACTGATGGGATAATTTATAGTTTTGTGCTTTGTCGTTGCATTGTATTAGTTCTGCTCAGAGTGTTTTTATTTAATGGAATATAATACTGTCGTAAATTTGATGATTTGTAAATAATGTATACATGTACATAGTATATATTCAATTACACATACCATATTTTACAGAAGTTAATAAACAATTGAATCATATTTACAAATTTGATTGTATTGTATATGTTTATACTTATTAGTGTTGAAGATTGGTAATTAGGTTGAAACAAGAAATTTGCCCAAGTTTCCTTTGTAATACATGTTGTTACCAATACATTTTAAGCAAGTGACAATATCATATCTGAAAAAAAGATTCTAAATAAAGGGGAAGTTTTAAAAAAAAACTTATCTGTACTATTGTCTTTCGGAGTATTTCTGAGATAAATTGCCAATTCCTTGTTATTTTAAGATTTAAAAAAAAAACAACATGCATTAAGTGAGGAATAATATTGCCTCTGTCTTCAATTGTTGAAAAGATTAAATATTTGAAATTTTGAATAAAAAACAGTGAAATCTGATGAGGATAACAAAAGTATGCTAGTTCGTTATCGCATTGAAGATGCAGAATAGTAAGAACCTGTATAGTCTCCTTGAGAAAATAACAAAAGTTCTGAATCAACAGCAAATGTACAAAACGTTATAGGCAATGAACACTGAAAAAAGGGACACTGGAATCATTGTGTACACTGAAGTAGTCATTACAACAGGGGTAAATATACTAGAATTATCATTATCTATACTGAATTAATCTTTACTACACACAGAAACATGGTTAGGATTTTGGTAGGGTATGGTATGATCACTAGACAATATCAGACATGTATTTTAACCTGATATGAGACATATAATGCATTAATAGTAGAAAATTCCTCTTCAGACTGTAGAGAAGATATTAACGTGCTGTAGAGAAGATATTAACGTGCTGTAGAGAAGATATTAACGTGCTGTAGAGAAGATATTAACGTGCTTCAGCTGCTGATTTTGTTCTGCTTTCGTAATGAAAATTTCTGCAAATGAAAAGATAACTGCTGTTCTACTTTATTTTAAGAACATGTCATCTCAGTTTTGTATCTTGGGGTATTTAATGTGAGTTAGGATTCTGTTCGATATTATTGCAATGGCTTTCAACCAGCATCTTTTTATTCTGTAAATATACTCAAATTGTTATTGTGTAACCATTGCGGCTTTCCTCAACTGACAACAAACAATCAAGATATCTTTTTCTGCTTGTTTTCATAAAAAGAAGGATATTATTGAGATAGAAATATATTGATATTGTTTATGAGAAATGATTATGGTACATCATTACATGGTAAATGTATATTTTATAAAATTTCAGAAAATTCCAGATCTTTGTGAAATTCTATTCATTCTACTTGTACCACTTATTTTAAATAATGAGCATGACAAGATTACACTGGTATGTTTTTGAACAGACAGGGGTAGTTCTGTAACTGTTGAATTTCCCTCAAATATAGCATAAACCAAATTTCAAAATTTATTTTCCATGCAAAATTGTGGAGGTATCAATTTCATCACATCAAATATTTTTAGTACAAGGTTATTTTTACCAAATAAAACGGTAAATGATACTAACTTTGCTGTAATTTTCCTGGGGAAAAAGATGTACAAGGCACATTGAAATTTGATTTTGCAAAATAATCAAATGATGATGCCATTACTACACAATGTCAAAGAATAATGTTACTGTTTCCGTTGGTTTTTTTTTTTTTATACTTTTTTATTCTTTCCCCCGTTTAAAATGTACATTTGAAAAATTCTGTCATAATTTAAAAACCAGGTACGTTCACTTCAGAAGTAAACCATCAGATATCTATATATTTTATACTTCCTTAGTATTATAATGATTTAGTGTAACACAATAATGGAAAGTTTCTTAGTTTTTAAAAAAGTAGTAATGAATGATTTAACTGATTAATGATTGTATAAATTAACATAAATGGATAAATGCCTATTAAGTAATTGTAACAGACTCAATATTAAAATTATGAATGTCTATCTGCCAGTCTTTGTTGATTATTTACGAAATGGATTCTGCAATCAACAGATGTTCTTTACCAGAACCAATAAATGACTTCTAACCCAGACCAAACAACTTTCACACATAAATGAGTGGATAACTAGCATTTAAAACTGGATTTTTGTCAGCTGAAGATCATTTATCTTAAGATAGCTTCTATGGTCGCAGTGAGATGTCTTAAAACAGCTTCTTTGGTTATTTAGTAATTTCTTCAGAAACAGCTGTTATGGTTGGCTGGTATTTGCTTAAATAGAGTAAACAACATCTAAAATCAGTGAATAATCTCTTCAAATATCTTCTATGGTTGATGGTAGTCTCCTAAAAAACAGTGTTTGTGGTTGGTGGGTAATAGTGTCTATTGTTGTTGGGTAATCTCTTGGTTGGTGGGTAATAGTGTCTATTGTTGGTGGGTAATCTCTTTGTTGGTTGGTAATAGTTTCTGTTGTTGGTGGGTAATATCTTGATTGGTGGGTAATAGTGTCTATTGTTGGTGGGTAATCTCTTTGTTGGTTGGTTGGTAATAATTTCTATTGTTGTTGGGTAATCTCTTGGTTGGTTGGTCATAGTTTCTGTTGTTGGTGGGTAATCTCTTGGTTGGTTGGTAATAGTTTCTGTTGTTGATTGGGAATCACTTGCTTGGTTGGTAATAGTGTCTATTGTTGTTGGGTAATCTCTTGGTTGGTTGGTAATAGTTTCTATTGTTGTTGGGTAATCCCTTGGTTGGTTGGTAATAGTGTCTATTGTTGTTGGGTAATCTCTTGGTTGGTTGGTAATAGTTTCTATTGTTGGTGGGTAATCTCTTGGTTGGTTGGTCATAGTTTCTGTTGTTGGTGGGTAATCTCTTGGTTAGTTGGTAATAGTTTCTGTTGTTGGTGGGTAATCCCTTGGTTGGTTGGTAATAGTGTCTATTGTTGGTGGGTAATCCCTTGGTTGGTTGGTAATAGTGTCTATTGTTGGTGGGTAATCTCTTGGTTGGTTGGTAATAGTGTCTATTGTTGGTTGGTAATCTCTTGGTTAGTTGGTAATAGTTTCTGTTGTTGGTGGGTAATCCCTTGGTTGGTTGGTAATAGTTTCTATTGTTGGTGGGTGATCTCTTGGTTGGTTGGTAATAGTTTCTATTGTTGGTGGGTAATCTCTTGGTTGGTGGGTAATAGTGTCTATTGTTGGTGGGTAATCTCTTGGTTGGTTGGTAATAGTGTCTATTGTTGTTGGATAATCTCTTGGTTGGTTGGTAATAGTGTCTATTGTTGGTGGGTAATCTCTTGGTTGGTTGGTAATAGTTTCTGTTGTTGGTGGGTAATATCTTGATTGGTGGGTAATAGTGTCTATTGTTGGTGGGTAATCTCTTTGTTGGTTGGTTGGTAATAATTTCTATTGTTGTTGGGTAATCTCTTGGTTGGTTGGTCATAGTTTCTGTTGTTGGTGGGTAATCTCTTGGTTGGTTGGTAATAGTGTCTATTGTTGGTTGGTAATCTCTTGGTTGGTTGGTTGGTAATATTTTCTATTGTTGGTGGGTAATCTCTTGGTTGGTTGGTAATAGTTTCTATTGTTGGTGGGTAATCTCTTTGTTGGTTGGTTGGTAATAATTTCTATTGTTGTTGGGTAATCTCTTGGTTGGTTGGTCATAGTTTCTGTTGTTGGTGGGTAATCTCTTGGTTGGTTGGTAATAGTGTCTATTGTTGGTTGGTAATCTCTTGGTTGGTTGGTTGGTAATATTTTCTATTGTTGGTGGGTAATCTCTTGGTTGGTTGGTAATAGTTTCTATTGTTGGTGGGTAATCTCTTAGTTGGTTGGTAATAGTGTCTATTGTTGGTGGGTAATCTCTTGGTTGGTGGGTAATAGTGTCTATTGTTGGTGGGTAATCTCTTGGTTGGTTGGTAATAGTTTCTATTGTTGGTGGGTAATTTCTTGTAATAGTTTCAATGGCAGTAGGGTAATCTCTTAAGAATAATGTCTGGTTTTAAGCTAATCTTTCAAAAGTGGTGTTTGGTGGGTGATTGCTGAAAAACAGAGTTTATGGTGGATAATCTCTTAAAATTGCTTCTAAAGTCATCCTGTGGTCAGACTTCTGGTTGAACATGAATAGATTTTGGGTCAGCTGCCTGGCAATATGCACCTGCGTTGACACAACTTGTTCTGTTATTGTTGTGGAATAGATTAAGTTTAATTGGAAAACAAAAAAAACAAACAAACACACACAAAAAACAACAAAAAGAAGAAAAAAATTCAATCATTATTATACAATAATTTTCGTAACAAAAATAGTGTTTTCACAATCCTAGGATTAAGAAACAATGTGAATTGGAAAATTATCAGGGGATAAAGCTCCTGGTAAGCGTCGAACTTGTCAACTCTTTGCCTGACGAATACAGTCGCATTCAACTGAGACTCTCGTCAACGCGTAGCAACCGCTCTATAAACAATATGGCGGTCTTGATTTAAAGATTTTACTGACACGGCGGAAAGGCATACATGTCAGGATATTGTCGAACTGTGACTGTTATTTGGATTATATACTAATTTCCTGTCATGGATAGAGGTAAAAGCTTTATTAATATTGACGAACAGAACATCTTAATTTCCCATACGCTAGTGTCGCATACAGCAGGTGCTCGTTTACAGCTTATGATTAATTGAGAGACATCTGTATAAATTATTAATGACGACTCTCATCTCGCTGTGTGGTTTTGTGGTGTTGTCATATCAGTAGTAATAATTAATGAGTTTTGATGGTAGTTTTGTTGGGTAATTGTTATGAAATCGCATAATAAATAACAAATTAATTCAACAGATCAGCAATGTCTGAAGTTAATAACACACAGGTATCACGTGCAATATTAATCAAGCATTGTTTGGTTGGAAATTAATTTTTTTATGATTTAGTCAAAGAGGCTTAATTATGTCACCACCGACTGTTATACAATCTACTAGAGGTGCTAATGTAGCATCCACTAAACTGGCAAAAATTTCAATGGAAGATACTTAAAAAATCACTGGTAAATAAACGGGAAAGTGCCCTGTTATATATGGAAAATTGAGGGGCAAAACAAATTGTATAATAAAATGAGTTTTTACATCATGTAGGATGAAACTGCAAATGTAACAGTAAATATAGTGCATCTGTAACAGCTTTAGTCAGTGCTACAAGGAAAAAGAAATGTCTGATACTCAAATGTTATTTATTTATTTATTTCATTGTATGATAAAATGTCAGATTTGGAATCAGGTAAAAAAAACCCAAAAAAACAGGAAACATTACCTTTTGATTAAAACTTCTCACATAAAATATATATTGATGTTATATGTACATATATATCCATCATTAAGTGGTCCTGAGAACTCCATACAGTAAGTCTCTGTCCCTGATTAGTGTTTCTTTATCAAACCTTCGTTTGTTGTTATTACATTTCTTTGTATACTTATGTTGATGCAGTTACCATTAAATGGACCTTTTTAAGTGTTGAGTGCAATGAATTTAGGGTTTTAGTATTCAAATGTTGTCTATACATGCTAAATAATGCTAAGATATACAAATACAGAATTATTATAATTTCATTATCAGTGGAACACACACACAAAAAAAACAGTGATAGTGTACATTGGACCTGGAATGATTTGCTAAAAAAAAAAAAAAAACCAATAGAGAAATAACTTGATTTGCTTTTTATTTTCATCTAGGGAGACTGAATCTGGAGGCTTTAGCCGAGGAGGAAGATGAGGAAGAAGTGGAAAACACAAAACGGGTAGGACTTTTCACTGCTTATCTACCGATAGGAAATGCTACTGATGATGCAGTGTCATGTGATCTGTGATACAGTGAAGTATTGTGACAGCTACCTTAACGATAAAATGAAACAAAGGGAAATCACAAGCATTTTGGTTACTCTATCATACATGTCAGTTACACCTAGCTGGAGATCAGTAGATTTTGATATTAATACGGTTTTGAAATAAAGTTTAGAAATATAAGTTTGTATTACAGGATAGTTCGGATGATTCAGACAGTTCAGGGGATGAGGAACCAGATCCGTCAGCCAGACGGGAGCCAAACAAGTTTGATAATCTCTGTGACGGGGTTCTCAACTCTATGGCACTCGTTCATGGATCCATAAGAGAGGTATTTTCATTATCGTTATGTTTGTGAATAAATCATTACTGTATGTGTATACACTGCATTTATATTTAGTGTGTGTAATATACATTTAAAATAGAGGATGGCCGGCCCCATTGATTCTATATATATCTTACTTGTACATATAGGATATATAAATTACATCAACATCAGCATCTGCATGCTCAGACAGACCTATTTTGCACTGTTGGGAAGAGTATCAAAATTGTTAAAAAGTTAACTGCTTACTTGTTTTAATCTAATGACAGTTGTACAAAAATCATATGATTTATAACAGAGACTTTGTCCTTGTTGCTATTACTTGATCTTTGTGGGAAAAAAGAAAATTATCCACTGGCTCATTCTTTGGGATTGGTTCATATTTGCTTCTTCTGTTACCACCTAGTTGTGATTTATTCTTATCTTTTAGTGTGTAGTACACAATTTGACATGACATCATTAGTTTATGTGTTAAAATGTCTACAGCTGCTGGATATGAAGGATGAGATGCTGAAACATGCCTTACCCCCAACACTGCTGATCAAACTGGCCACCATCACGGGGAAAGTATTCAGAAGGTCAGTCATGCACACACCCAATTTAATTTTTCACTACCTAAGTAGGTTTGAAAGGATTTTACTATGATAACATACTCCTACTCTAGGAAATAATCAGGTTTTATGAGTAGAAGTGATGCTTGAAGAGCAAGGCTTTTTGTTGATTATTGGTTCATAATTTGGCTCTACATGGATACTAGTGTAAAGTTGGTCATTGTTTTCTAAATACCTCCATTGAGGATAAACCCAGGCCGTCCAGTTAACTAGTCTTGATTGGTGAAATGCAATTTTCCAGAGCCAGATCAGTTTAAAAAAACAGCCATTATGTTACCAAGGTTACGTATCCAAAACATGGCATGAGATTAAAATGTTATGGGAAGTTTTACTTTTCATCTTGCCTTATTTGGCTACATTGCTGAATACCTGTTGAAATCAGTGATAAGTTCGGTTCATCAGTTTTATTTTCTTTTTGCCTTACACAGCAATTTTTCAACCAGTATCCAGTCTGGGAAATATCAGTATTGGATTGCTTCAGTACTTTAGGTTGGTTGTAGTTTGGATGGACCTTGTTAAGTTAAATTTACAGTTAAATTGATGTCACCATTTTAATTTACAGTATTAGTGACCTGAATATGCCAGTGAATGAACTAGTCCGTTTAGTGCATGTGTACTCCACCCCTTGGGAGGAAAAGAGTACTGCACTAAAGAAACTCCATGAAGATTATGAGAGTAAGCAGAGACAACTCAACATTGCCATCAAACGTCTTCAACTCGTGGATGCACATGTAAGATTTATCTTATGAATTAATGAACTGGAATGTTTAATAAAAGGAATTTTAAAGATAACTGATAAAAAAAGTCTGAAATTTTTACACATTTGCTTGTTTGTGTCAAAAGTTTCAGTTTCCCATACTTTCGAGCAATTTGAATGAAAGGGAGGCCTTTTAAGAAGAATTTTTTTATGAGTTTAAATCCTGAATTTTTCGTTTACAATGTCTATATGTTGTTTTTCAGTCTAAAAGAATTGCAAGAGAGAAAAGAATAATGAACTGGGAGAAATTGTTTGCCAAGATAATGAGCAACAAAGGACATGGAAGGAGATGGAAGTTCCTGATAGAAACCATCAAACAGAAAGCTCAGCTTGGGTGAGTACTGATACTGGAGGGTTTCATAATGTTAATAGAATATTGGTCCTGTTGATAGGTACTGATGCTGGGGGTTCCATAATGTTAATAGAATATTGGTCCTGTTGATAGGTACTGATGCTGGGGGTTCCATAATGTTAATAGAATATTGGTCCTGTTGATAAGTACTGATACTGGGGGTTTCATAATGTTAATAGTATATTGGTCCTGTTGTTAAGTACTGATACTGGGGGTTTCATAATGTTAATAGAATATTGGTCCTGTTGTTAAGTACTGATACTGGAGGGTTTCATAGAATATTGGTCCTGTTGTTAAGTACTGATACTGGAGGGTTTCATAGAATATTGGTCCTGTTGATAGGTACTGATACTGGGGGTTTCATAATGTTAATAGAATATTGGTCCTGTTGTTAAGTACTGATACTGGGGGTTTCATAATGTTAATAGAATATTGGTCCTGTTGTTAAGTACTGATACTGGAGGGTTTCATAGAATATTGGTCCTGTTGATAGGTACTGATACTGGGGGTTTCATAATGTTAATAGAATATTGGTCCTGTTGTTAAGTACTGATACTGGAGGGTTTCATAGAATATTGGTCCTGTTGATAGGTACTGATACTGGGGGTTTCATAATGTTAATAGAATATTGGTCCTGTTGTTAAGTACTGATACTGGGGGTTTCACGATGTTACTGGTCCTTTTTAACAGTCTTGTGATTGAATAGGAAAGTAAAAAGTAAAATATTTTGAATTAAATCAAATTATCTAAATTGAACACTGCTGGCCAGCATTTGATTTTAATAAACAAAAGGATAGGTAAACTGTGGGACATGGTTGTATAAGATAAAATGTTGGACATATTTGTACATGATGTAATGTTGGACATAGTTGTACAGGGTCTGGTGTGGGACATAGTCATACATGGTATACTGTGGGACCTAGTTGTACAGGGTCTGATGTGGGACCTAGTTGTACAGGGTCTGATGTGGGACATAGTTGTACAGGGTCTGATGTGGGACATAGTTGTACAGAGTCTGATGTGGGACATAGTTGTACAGGGTTTGATGTGGGACATAGTTGTACAGGGTCTGATGTGGGACATAGTTGTACAGGGTCTGATGTGGGACATAGTTGTACAGGGTCTGATGTGGGACCTAGTTGTACAGGGTCTGATGTGGGACATAGTTGTACAGGGTCTGATGTGGGACATAGTTGTACAGAGTCTGATGTGGGACATAGTTATACAGGGTCTGATGTGGGACATAGTTGAGGGTCTGATGTGGGACATAGTTGTACAGGGTCTGATGTGGGACCTAGTTGTACAGGGTCTGATGTGGGACATAGTTGTACAGGGTCTGATGTGGGACATAGTTGTACAGAGTCTGATGTGGGACATAGTTGTACAGGGTCTGATGTTGAGACATTATCCTACATAGTGTAATGTGGAATATTCTTGTTTCATGGTATAAGGGTAGGATATTTAAGGACATCACAGGTCATACCATAACATACTTCTCTCATTGTTGACAGACTTGAACACGTACAAGAGTACTCAAAAGCGTTAGAGGAGAGCTCTGATGAGGAAGGTGAAGATGATGAAATGCCCATAAAGTTGAACAGACATGATGATGGAGCTGACAGTGATAAACTATCAGTAAGTATCTGGTTATGTCTTGTTTGATCTAGTCTGCCCAGCTGTTTAAATGACAGTGATAATCAGTAAGTATCTGGTTATTTCTTGTTTGGTTTAGTCTACCCAGCTGTTTAAATGACAGTGATAATCAGTATGTATCTGGTTATTCCTTGTTTGGTTTAGTCTACCCAGCTGTTTAAATGACAGTGATAATCAGTAAGTATCTGGTTATTCCTTGTTTGGTTTAGTCTACCCAGCTGTTTAAATGACAGTGATAATCAGTATGTATCTGGTTATGTCTTGTTTGGTTTAGTCTACCCAGCTGTTTAAATGACAGTGATAATCAGTAAGTATCTGGTTATTCCTTGTTTGGTTTAGTCTACCCAGCTGTTTAAATGACAGTGATAATCAGTATGTATCTGGTTATTCCTTGTTTGGTTTAGTCTACCCTGCTGTTTAAATGACAGTGATAATCAGTATGTATCTTGTGATTTCTTGTTTAAGTCTGCCCAGCTGTTTAAATAACAGTGATAATCAGTATGTATCAGGTTATTTCTTGTTTGATGTAGTCTACCCAGCTGTGACAGCGATGTAGAGGTATCCATTTTACTAATCACTTAGCTTTAATGGTATAATTTAAATTGAAAATCTCCATTTCTGAAGATATTGGGTGGAAAATTGAAGTAAGATTCTAGGTATTTCTGATGCTTAGGTTATATTACTTAATATACATAATATCTAGATCAATGCATTGTCCAGAAATTTGTAGTGATGTGATATTGTGTCTTCAGGATTTGGAGGAGGAAGAGGCTGAGGAAGGGGTAGCAGAGGAAGAGAGTGAAAAAGCTGAAACACCAGCAGAAGAGGGTGAGGAGGAGGAGGAAGAAAAAGAAGATAAAGAGACCAAAGAAGAGACAGAAGGTGCAAACAGCCGTGTTGGAACACCAAAGGTAGGTAACTCTCAAGATAGGGCACCAACAACTAGAACTCTTTTAACAGATAAAACAGTTTAGGTTCCAGCAAATTTTATTAGGTTTTCAGTTGATTCTTACAATCAAACCAATCACTGTGTAAGCATCAATGATCAGCCCTGTCAAAAACAATGGCAGGAATCACACATTTTATTGAGCCCCGGCGTGATCGGATTGTAAAGAAACAGGTTCCAGAAGCCTGTATGATGATACCTGATGTCCTCTGTTTACCTTTTTTGTCACCTGATTGTTTACAGAAAGTGAGATTTGCCGATGAGGAGAAGGTGGAACCTACGAAGGAGGTGTCTACATGGACTCACGAGCCTCAGTATGATAACTTCCTGTTTATGCGAGTGTTTACTCCTACCGGACTGGATCAGAAGGACATCAAATGTATGATCCAATATGGAGCAAAAACCCACAAAACAGCACGACTTGACCCAGAGGATTCGGAGGTCAAAGTAAGTAGCAATGATTATCTGTACATTTATGTATAAGGCTTTCCACTCATATATCAAATTTTCAAAATTGATTCAGTTTTTTCAAATTGAAGAATTTCCATAATTGGTATCTTTTAGTGGTTTTATCTTTCCAGTTTAGATAAAATGTCTTATTTCACATCGTATAGTCTCTGATTTCTGCTACTGTACAGCCATTAGTTCAGTAAAATTCTCCTGACTTTTATCTCTTACTCTATAAATCTATCTTTTATCCATTTAATCTCCTAGCTTTTATGTTTCATTCTTTAAATCCATCTCGTATTCTATAAATCTCCTTCAATTTTGTCACAGGCCCCAGCTGAACAACCCAAGCCAAAAGCGAAGGGTCTCATTGGATCTAAAGGGAAAGCATTACAAGGTGAGATAATTGTGTCTTGTCTGTACCTGTCAACTTCTCACAAATCTAATCTTCAAGTTTATAAGGTGTTACTCAATATGTTCCTTCTTACAATGTATGTAAAAATATTTTGACAACAAAATATACCCCACACAAGATAAACTATGTACATTCAAAACATATTACCTTATTTTAGGATATGAGGTAAAAACCATGGAAATTGAACTAAGTGTACAATCTATAACCTTGACTGTATTTATCCAGTAATAAAGCCATGTCTGGTAATAAGCCCACCTTTATCTATTGTTTTTTTCAGAAGAATCACAAACAAATCTTATTTGACTGTCCTGTAATAAGCCCACTTCCTAAATTCAAGTCAGAATACAATTATTTGAGGACTAAAAATTTTAAAAAATGAATTGATAGTGGTAGACTGTAAATTAAATTATTTTTAAAATCATTACAGTTTCATTGCTTCTGTCACCAAAGTGTCTTCACTAGTTACATGTCAGAACCTTAATTCCTATTAAGATTGATAAGTGTTTGTTGATATAAAACATATATTTGTATGTGTATTTCTAAGTCGGTGACTGTATCATGTTGTGTTTTAAGAAAGAGATTTCAATCACCTGTCCTACTGTATGAGGATATAAGAAAAGTATTTTCTGTTAAGTTTAGGTTTATTTTCTCCATATCCTTCCGTTTACCATCCTTTTTGTGTGTTGGTTGAAATATTGTGAAATCCTTTCCAGCAATGTTACAGAAAATCAGATCATTTATATCCTGACATGAAATGCAACTGTTATGCTTTTCACTTTATAACTAAGAGGCATGGGATCAAAGACAGAAATGTTTATGTGAACAAGGAATCAGTGATACTAGTTTTATTCTATTTCAACAATCCAATAGGCAGATAAATGTCACACAAATTAGAACTCTTCTGTTTTGGAGACACAACACAGATGTCAGCAACTCTGTGCCTTAACATGTATTTCATTCTTACAAATTATCCTCATTTCATTGTATTCTTGTTATTTTGATTTACAGAAACAGAATCAGGTACATAGATACTACCAATAGTATATTCTGTTTTCCTCCCATATGGGTTGCCATACTTAGCTTTTTCATCACCTCTCCTTCATTCATCATTATATAACCTGTTCCCTATATAGAATAACATTTTTCTCCCTAATGTTTACAGGCTTCCTGGTGATATGGTCTGGTGATTTTATCTGTTATATACTGTCTATATAAATATACATCAATCAAACTTGGGTGTATATATATCTTTAACTTGTAAATACATTGTGCATCGGTAAGATAATTAAAACAATTGCTTGAAGATGGCCACTAGGCCTGAAAATGTTAGCAAACGACTGTGTTGATTTCATTTTTTTACATATATTTTGTATTTTCTCCTTCTGGTTCAGCAAAACATGCAAGTTATGAATGTTCCTAATATACTAACACAAAAAATATCAAAGAATATAAAAAATAAGAAAATCTAAAAACGGAGTTAAAAGTTTACTGTTTTGAGAGTTTATGGGGTATAAACCTGTGTGTGTATACAAGAATGCAGAACTTTGGAGATTCTGTCTACACTTAATTTGTTCTTGATGGAAGTGTGTTTATTTTTATTTGGACTGATAAATTAGAATATCTCATCATTATTAAAACATTTCAAGAAGAGATGTAGTTAAATCAGTCACTCATTTTGAAAATTCTAATTCTAATGAACTAGTTATTGGCATGAAACAATTTCAAAAGTAACACTTTCACTCAAAAGTCTGGCAAAAACCACTTCATTACATTTTTAAGAGTTTGAATTTTGATAGCTGATGTTTTCTTACCCCACTCTAAGTTTAGAGGGAGATTCCTGATGGGTCCACTCCATTTACATTTCTAGCTGGTATCCTTATCCATTTCATTTCTGGGAATAAACATGATCCAAACTAAACATTATATTTAAAAATTCTAACAATGTACTAACATGAATAGAAACTGTTAAACTTGGTCTTTAGTTGTATATTACTGGGGAGGTTCTCAAGGATTACTGTATATAACATGAGGCTTTAATTGATAAACACATGTATATATTCCTGTTTTTTGGTGATTGTGTATAATATAATTTGTACACTCCACTAACTACTAATATAATATAGGTATTGGGGAGTACAGTAGCTGTTGGGATGGGGATGGAGGGAGTACTGTAAGAATTGGAAGATAAGAGGGGTTGGTTCAGACCAAGAAAAGGGAGCACTGTAGTTAGGTAAGGTTGTGGGGGGGGGGGGGGGGGGGGGGGGGAGGAGCAGGGGGTGGGTGTTCATTACCAAGAAAGGGAGTATTGTATGAATTGGTTGGGAAGGGGAGTGGGAGAAGTTCAGAGTTCAAGGAAGGGAGTACTGTAGGAATGGTAGAGGGGGTCATTACCAAGGAAGGGAGTACTGTAGGAATGGTAGAGGGGGTCATTACCAAGGAAGGGAGTATTGTAGGAATTGTAGAGGGGGTCATTACCAAGGAAGGGAGTATTGTAGGAATTGTAGAGGGGGTCATTACCAAGGAAGGGAGTATTGTAGGAATTGTAGAGGGGGTCATTACCAAGGAAGGGAGTACTGTAGGAATTGTTCAGGTGTTCAGGGAGGGGAGAGGGTAGGGGGTCAGAACAAGACTAACAGTACTGTGGGTTCACAATCCATATCTGACTGTTCCTAATCATATACCATTATTATCATTATGATATTTATGTCTTTTAAGAATAAAATGAATCATTCTCATTGACTCTGTAGATGTCATGTCTGCTAGAATTTGGCTTCTGATTTTGTTGGTAGTCGTGTGTTGGATGTATCGCCTTTGATTCAGACGTTGCTCAGCAGGCATGTTTGTCATTGTGTGTTGGATGTATCGCCTTTGACTCAGACGTTGCTCAGCAGGCATGTTTGTCATTGTGTGTTGGATGTATCGCCTTTGATTCAGACGTTGCTTGGCAGGCATGTTTGTCATGGTTTTATGATAGATAGCATGTTACACCTGGTGATATTTTAGTCCCGTTTCCTCAGTATTCCGCATGAAATCAAATCTCTTACTGTATGCATTGAAATACTTTACAAAAACCAAATTCGTTCTATGTAGTGTTTCACCTGTGCGTGATTTAAGCACATTTGAATAGATACTAGCATTGCAAAATTTGTTACCTTTGAAAACATCACTTACATCTATGTAGACTTTGGTGAATTCAATGATACAAAGATTGAACTCTGTTATCATTTATATCTTGTGTATGAAATGAGTTGTACCGTTTAAAATAGTTTCCTGTGGTTTTTAAAAGAGAAAGTGAGTATGTGACTTTATAAAATACTTCATGGCAAGAATGTTTAGATAATTTTGGATAGAGACTGGACAGGTGTGAGATGGACAATACTAATCCTATAAAAAGTTTTACAATTTGTAATATTTTGTTTAGATTCTCTACAGAAAAAGAAAAAAGCGGAAGAGAAGGCCACAAAATCAAGGTATCATTTGTTTTTACATTCAAGTCAAAGGTTTGATTACATGTACAGACCTTATATATAACTGATTTTTGAAGAAAAATCATTTACTAAAATTGATTTGCATATTCAATTTTTCAAACATAAAATTGATTTAATTCCAATGTATAATTCATACTTATTGAAAATTTGTGTTTGAGACTAAAACTCAAGTTTCTTATACCCTGATTCTGTTGTTGTACAACAGGACACAGAGCCCATAGTTCTGTTCTATCTAATGTAGATAAAAAAACATTTTCTTGTTCAACCTCAAATCTGAATTTAACTTTTGTAGGTTTGAGGAGATGTCCTTTGACCTCCCAGAAGAGGTTCCAGATGGAGTGTGGACAAAACCCACCAAAGAGGAACCTCAGAACATACAAGTGTCTGTACATGTGGGTCCCCAGGAGGAAATATTTGCCATGGCAACCATAGACATGGAGGATATCAAGGCATTGGTAAATTTGATATCTTCTGGTCTGCTTTGATAGCAATGACTTGACTTGAATCTCTATCGTGAGAACATCAAAGAAAATACTGACAAAATTAAATTTAATGAAATTAGGGTAAAATATGAACAAAAAAGCACAGAGACTCCTGAAACAGTACAGGGAGAATAAGACCAGGTGTTGTCGAAGAGTAAGCATCTTTTGCTTCATCAACTACACCCAACGTGTAAACCTTAGTCAATTCAAGTAAGTAATGTTACATTTTGAAATGAGAACAAGGTATACAACAACAGAACCAACAGGCAAACTAACCAGCATCAAACACATCCATCTTCATATTGAACAAAGTGAGAGAATATTTCTGATGGCTGTAAACTTCCCCAATTTTCATCAACATGTGTCTACCAAAAGCTGTCCATTTTGGTGTTGTTGTAAATGTGTATTAGACATATTGATTCATTGTCTTATTGACATAGTTATTGCCCTTTGTATATTTAGAATATTGATATTTGTTTGGATCAATCCTTTTGATTTTCTTTCTTTCTTACTATTGGACATGATGTTCAATGAAATACAGAGTTATTGCCCTTTGTGTATTTAGAGCATTAAAAATTCAATTGTTTATGTACATGTAAATATATGTCATCATCTCATATTACTGGATTTAATATAACGAACATTGAAAATTTAATTTCTGGATGTGATGCTCGAATCTAGAAAATAGAAATAGTATGATGTACAGAGATGCAGGGCAGTAAGAAAATTGGATATAACATCTTGTAAATACAAAAAACCCACCTAATTAATGATGATATCTTGGCCATTTCCCCATCAGAATTTGAAAGAAGTATACCTACCTGAGCCCCATGGAGATGATGATGTCCCTACTACCCCCAGGGGCCGCGGAGGGCGCAGTGATGTAGGGGACTTTGACTCACTGTCTGATGATGTTGAGATCAGTCTGCCTGGAGAGGATGTAAAGAAACAGCCAGAACCTGTATCAAATGAACTAGTTAAAGATATTGAAGCTGTTCCATTCCCCTTGCTATCAGTAAATCCTGCTAAAGGTGACTCCATGCACGCGTCATGTGGCACACTTCCTCTTGTCATGTACATAGGCAAGCGTCTTAAGCCTCAGGAATTCAATAGGCAGTGTGGTGAGTTAATTCATCTTTATACTGATTAATCTGATATTAAGTCTAAGAAATCTCCAAATTCGTTCACATGGTTAAAAGATGATGTTACACAACTGTGACTTTGAATTTACAAATTACAAAATATTATTTATCCTCTTAGTGCAAATCAGTCTCCTACAATCAAAGAATATTGCCATGTTTTTAGAGAGGGAACCTGTACATAACATAACCCCTCACAATGAATGTTAGGAAAGGATATAGAAATGTTCCTTTAAGTGACATCACACTTATCATTGTCAGCACTTAAGCGGCTTTATTCCTTACGGGACATTGATCAAACATCACACAATTATAATGGACCATTTAACCTTGGACAATTTCAAGTTTCAGAGATATCGAGTCTAGGTCAAGGTCACCATTACAATTTTCATAAAATTCTTATCAGCCTCCAAGCAACTACATTTCTTAACAGATTTGATCAAACTTAGCACAATTATACAAGACCACATTATCTTGGACAAGTTTTAGTTAAAAAAAAAGTTACATATTTTAGAAAATCCTTTTCAGTGTTCTACCAGCTTTATTTCTGGAGGGATTTTGATCAAACATCAAATGTTGTTAAAGGAGTCTCAGGTTGGAGTTTAAGTGTTGTAAGGTCAAAGTTAAAGTCTCCTCTACTATTTTTAGAAGAACCTAGCCAATACTCAAGTGACTTCTTTCCTTGGAAGCAAATTGATCAAATTTACACAATTTGCCATTTTTTTTTATAGTGCTTAAGCTAAGATGGAATCTTCAGGGAATTTGTATTATCTGCGATGCCTTGTTTATATTTTCTGGTTTTTATTTTTCTATGTGATGATAGTGATATCATTGAATATTTCAGGAACAATGACCTTGAACTCTTTGGTATTTGACATGACTGGTATTGACCTTGATACCTGGAGAAAAGAAGATCTTAATAAAGAGATGAGGGATCAGGCTAGTTCAGCCCTTCACTTGACCCCAGAACCTCCAAAGGAGCCAACACCCCCTCCCCCACCCCCGAAGGAACCAACTCCCCCACCCCCAAAGGAGCCTACACCACCTCCTCCTAAAGAGCCAACTCCACCACCTCCTCCCAAGGAGCCTACCCCTGAACCAAAGGAGGTTTGTAACAACAAACACTACATTATCATCATTTCTAGATAAAGATAATATTTTGTTATACGATGTGTCCTCATTATGGCTTGACATTTCCAGCATGACATATTGGCCTGGAAACTTAAGAAAGGTTATAGAATGTTGTATAATTTTCCAACTACAGTAAAATATAAAATCTCTGTTCGTAGATATCATCTAAACACACCATCGACAGCATCTCCACACACACCATCAAAGTGCTGGATCAATCTTTCTCAAATTTCCTATGTAGGTGCCCTATGATCCCTAGTTGTGCCCTTTTGATCTTGGGACTGATCACAAAAATAAGATTGCTGACATGCGGCCATCTTGAGTTTTGACGAACTCTAGAATTATGATTGCTTGTTTGTTTCAGGAAATGGTTACCAAGAGAGAATTTGACGAGATGATGGACAAACACAACAACGATTTACGTTACATACAAGAGGAGTATGAGTAGGTCTACACAGATATAGACAAGACTGATCCTTCAAACTAATGGCTTATAGCTTCAGACACCAGTGTAGTATAGCTTCAGTCTGAGAGTGTTAAAGGGTAGACAGAACTAGAGCAGAAATAGAGCTTGTAATATCAACTCTTACAGACCCTGGTTTGAACTTTTATCATACTTTGTTTGTGAGCTGATGTGTTGTACTGTTTGATCATAGGACATCTGTTTGGCATCTACTATGACATCTAAATAATGTTAGAGCTATCAAGTTTATAGAAATGAATGACCTTTATGTACTAGATACTCTTGTCAGAAGATCTAAACATCTTTTGTAGAGAAAAAAGCGTCTTGTGATATTTAAACAGTAGCTTCCTAAGAGTTAAAACTATGCAGATCATTAAAGGTCATTAAAATTGTCTTATTCTAGTAAAAAAGTATAAAATGATATTTATTCTGAACAGAAAGCGACTGCAACAGTTGACAGACAGTTTACAGTTGATGGAGGAAACACGATTCCAGATGCAAGAACAGTTGAAACAGCAACAACAACAACAGCAGCAACAGATACAGTACCATCAGCAGCAGTTGCTACAACAACAACATGCCCCTCGTCCCCAACAACGTCCTCTGTCTCAGGAAAGTCGTCGGTCAGCAAGTAGTGCCACGCGACGGGAAGCACAGCCACAGCCTCCACCTCTAGTCCCGCTCAATACTGCCTCCCCTACTATGGAGACCATGCCGGTTCCTCCCAGGTCTAGTCCAATGTAAGTTATACCAACAGCTGTTACTGGTAGCCTTCCTTACCATGGAGACCATGTCCACC
The DNA here is from genome assembly GCF_031769215.1 of Ylistrum balloti. NCBI lineage: Eukaryota > Metazoa > Mollusca > Bivalvia > Pectinida > Pectinidae > Ylistrum > Ylistrum balloti. Next base: position 208,413 of record NW_026781931.1, on the reverse strand, counting down.
CTCCCCAGGTCTAGTCCAATGTAAGTTATACCAACAGCTGTTACTGGTGGGCTTCCTTACCATGGAGACCATGTCCATACTACCCAGGTCTAGTCCAATGTAAGTTATACCAACAGCTGTTACTGGTAGTCTTCCTTACCATGGAGATCATGTCCATCCTCCCCAGGTCTGGTCCAATGTAAGTTATACCAACAGCTGTTACCGGTGGGCTTCCTTACCATGGAGGCCATGTCCATACTCCCCAGGTCTAGTCCAATGTAAGTTATACCAACAGCTGTTACTGGTGGGCTTCCTTACCATGGAGGCCATGTCCATCCTCCCCAGGTCTAGTCCAATGTAAGTTATACCAACAGCTGTTACTGGTGGCCTTCCTTACCATGGAGACCATGTCCATACTCCCCAGGTCTAGTCCAATGTAAGTTATACCAACAGCTGTTACTGGTGGCCTTCCTTACCATGGAGACCATGTCCATACTCCCCAGGTCTAGTCCAATGTAAGTTATACCAACAGCTGTTACCGGTGGCCTTCCTTACCATGGAGACCATGTCCATCCACCCCAGGTCTAGTCCAATGTAAGTTATACCAACAGCTGTTACTGGTGGCCTTCCTTACCATGGAGACCATGTCCATCCACCCCAGGTCTAGTCCAATGTAAGTTATACCAACAGCTGTTACTGGTGGCCTTCCTTACCATGGAGACCATGTCCATCCTCCCCAGGTCTAGTCCAATGTAAGTTATACCAACAGCTGTTACTGGTGGCCTTCCTTACCATGGAGACCATGTCCATCCACCCCAGGTCTAGTCCAATGTAAGTTATACCAACAGCTGTTACTGGTGGCCTTCCTCACCATGGAGACCATGTCCATCAACCCCAGGTCTAGTCCAATGTAAGTTATACCAACAGCTGTTACTGGTGGCCTTCCTTACCATGGAGACCATGTCCATCCTCCCCAGGTCTAGTCCAATGTAAGTTATACCAACAGCTGTTACTGGTGGGCTTCCTTACCATGGAGACCATGTCCACCCTCCCAAGGTCTAGTCCAATGTAAGTTATATCAACAGCTGTTACTAATGGCCTTCCTTACCATGGAGATCATGTCCATCCTCCCCAGGTCTAGTCCAATGTAAGTTATATCAACAGCTGTTACTGGTGAAATTCCTTACCATGGAGACCATGTCCATCCTCCCCAGGTCTAGTCCAATGTAAGTTATATCAACAGCTGTTACTGGTGGCCTTCCTTACCATGGAGACCATGTCCATCCACCCCAGGTCTAGTCCAATGTAAGTTATACCAACAGCTGGTACTGGTGGCCTTCCTTACCATGGAGACCATGTCCATCCTCCCCAGGTCTAGTCCAATGTAAGTTATACCAACAGCTGGTACTGGTGGCCTTCCTTACCATGGAGACCATGTCCATACTCCCCAGGTCTAGTCCAATGTAAGTTATACCAACAGCTGGTACTGGTGGGCTACCTTACCATGGAGACCATGTCCACCCTCCCCAGGTCTAGTCCAATGTAAGTTATACCAACTGCTGTTACTGGTGGGCTTCCTTACCTTGGAGACCATGTTCACCCTCCCCAGGTCTAGTCCAATGTAAGTTATATCAACAGCAGTTACTGGTGAAATTCCATACCATGGAGATCATGCCAGTTCCTCCCCAGGTCTAGTCTAACTTATACCAAGAGTAAGTAGTGATATAAGATGTTTCCATCAGTTACTGGTAGTGTCTGCTTTATGCCATGAATTTTGTTTTTCACTTTGAAATTCGCAATTTTCTAGGCGACCAGAGACTGCCCCAGATGCTAGAAAGTCTGTGCCAATGCCATCTGTACGTCGTACCAAACCTGCACGGCCATCTCGCCCCACCCCTCAACACTGGGGACCCGGCATACCAGAGGATGTGAGTAGCATATCTTTATTTAGTCAATAACATACTCAAAAAAATCTGTATGATTTCAGTCCTTATCAATTCTTGTCAATTCTTGCAATTTTAGCAGCTGATATATGGCTGATATATGGCAGGTATATGGCTGATATATGGCTGATATATGGCTGATATATGGCAGTAAACTTGTACATGACCACTTTCTTTAGAAGCAAATATTTGACCATTATTGTCATTGAAACCATCTTCAAATCTTAAAAATTCACACAATGTTGAATTCGTTTCTTTTTAATTTCCTAATATACATTTGTATCCTAACTTGAAATCTTTGTCACAAACTTGGGAGAAGATTTTTTTCCGACTACTTGAGATTTGTATCTGTCTCCCTTGAAAGTTTCTGGACCGACTGGCCTGGTTCGAGGAAGAGTCCAACAAGCATAAGGAGGAAATGGTCAACAAAATATCTAAACAGATCCAGGAGGACATCGAGAGGAAGCTAGCTGGTCAACACAAACTCAGCAAGAAGGAAGAGGAGATGTATGATGCACTTAAAGGTCAGTGGCTTAGATAGAGAGGTGAAAGGTCAAAGGTTAGGGTTGTGTTTATGTCAGTGACTTTAACAGAGGACTGAGTGAAAGGTCAAAGGCTAGTGTTTTGTTTATGTGAATGATTTTAACAGAGGACTGAGCGAAAGGTCATAGGCTAGAGTTGTGTTTATGTCAGTGACTTTAACAGAGGACTGAGTGAAAGGTCAAAGGCTATTGTTGTGTTTATGTCAATGACTTTTACAGAGGACTTAGATAAGGTCACAGGCTAGTATTTTATCTAGATTTTTGTTACAAAAATCCCTCTGATAATTTAGTTTGTCCAGACACCTCTTTTTAGGAAGTGTAAACTGTAGGCTAAATTATAAATTAAACTAATATCATGCTTTTTTTGTCAACTAAATGTTTTTTGTTTACAGACGTGAGTTTACCTGCTTTGTTTATGCCATACAAACGAGGTACCGTGTTCAACCCTAGAGCCCACCAGTACTTCCATCCTAATGGTAAGTAGCAATTAACATTCTTTTTTTGTAAATCTCTGATGGTATATGAACATTGAGGCTGGAATGAGAACTTTTGCTGCTGTTGTATTGGGCTATGTTTATAAAATAAAACCTCTATATGTACGGTATTTTTATTTACAGGATCCAGTGACTTACGATTGACCCAGCCACCGTCTATGATCCAGTTACCTCCCTTGCCTAATAAATCTGTATCCTTTGAAATCTTAAGGACCATTCTGTCACTGCTATATCATGGTACAACTGTTATTCATTAGATGACTAGTTATATAACCAATGCCATATCTGTAGATTGACTCACTGTAGATATTTCTGGTTACAATATTCTACTGTCTCTTTAGCATGATCAGTGCTCTTTGAGTATCATCACCATGTTGTAAACATCTTTCTACAAGGCTGTCCTGACTGTGACAGAAATACAAACACAATGTTACTGAATGATATTCACTTATTTATTGGTAAAAGCAGACATTTTAATCTCTATATCATGTTGTTATGTTGTTCAAATATCAAAATATCTTTTACATCTTTTTATGCCCTTTTACACTACAGTGTATGTTAGTTTAGTAAAAATTTCATTCTTATAAAGAAATATGAGTTTCAATTGATGCAGATTTTGTTTAATCAGTTTTGTTTTGCAGCATATGTCTTATCAAATTGAAATGTGTACATGAATTCTCCGTCTTCAACTACAGCATTTTCAGTATATAACTTATATATATTGACAGCTATGTCCCGTGTATATAGTTATGCACATGGACTTTTGGTCAATGTCTGCCAATAACTATGTGGTTTTATGATGATAGCTTATATAATACATTCTAATAATCTAATAGCTGTATGTGTAAATGTTTGTGTGTAATGTGTAAAAGTGTGTGTTTTTTTGTGTGAGTTATCCCCCTTTAGATATGATCTACTTCACTTTAGTCACCTCCAGAGAGAGCTTACATAGGTCCTGCCTGTTGTTTGATCATATTGACTTAGTACATGTTGTACTGACCATTGAATTAGGGCATGCTTCGAGTGGTGCCTGTATTGTATTATCGTCTCCACTGGAATAGTGTTCACTTATAGATTTAATGATTAGTAATCTTCCTTTTAAGTCATGGAATTTCCTTAACTCTCTCAGAAAATGTCAGTATTAAACCTGTTTGAGCTGAGTCGGAACTTTAACCGAGGTCAAGCTTGGCTGATGGAAAAGTACATCCAACAACAGGAGCCGGCAGAGAACACTCGGGGAATGGTCCCCATCACACCCGCACCAACAGCTGACAAAACAGGGTCAATGGATGGTCAGCAACAACCTGACATTGGTACCACCCAGATGAGTAATGTCGGCACCAGTAACGCAGATCAAGAGGTCGACCTGGAAATGTGATAAACTATGTCAGTGCCAGGTAACACAAATCAAGAGGTCGACCTGGAAATGTGATAAACTATGTCTGTGCCAGGTTACATGGAACAAGAGTTTGATGTGGAAATATGATGAACTATGTCAGTATCAGGTAACACAGAATGGGAGGTCAACCTGGAAATGTGATAAACTATGTCTGTGCCAGGTTACATGGAACAAGAGTTTGATGTGGAAATATGATGAACTATGTCAGTATCAGGTAACACAGAACGGGAGGTCAACCTGGAAATGTGATGAACTATGTCAGTACCAGGTTACACAGAACCAGAGGTCAACCTGGTAATGTGATGAACTATGTCAGTATCAGGTAACACAGAACCAGAGGTCAACCTGGAAATGTGATGAACTATGTCAGTATCAGGTTACACAGAATGGGAGGTCAACCTGGAAATGTGATGAACTATGTCAGTACCAGGTAACACAGAACCAGAGGTCAACCTGGAAATGTGATGAACTATGTCAGTATCAGGTTACACAGAACAGGAGGTCAACCTGGTAATGTGATGAACTATGTCAGTACCAGGTAACACAGAACGGGAGGTCAACCTGGAAATGTGATGAACTATGTCAGTACCAGGTTACACAGAATGGGAGGTCAACCTGGAAATGTGTATGTAAACTTAGTGAAATACTGGCCACATTTACTTTCTCAAACATCACAGTCACCCCTGAAAACTAAAAACTCCAGAACAAGCAATTTCCTGCAGGGGTAAGGTGTGATGCTTGGTATATCTCATTGAAGGCATGATGTATGTGGAACATCTCACTGAGGTTTGAGTTTCTATTTGGCAGGACACTGTGATATTTCTGTTGTTTTTTTTTCTTTTACTTACTATCCATCTAGTGCAGTATATCGTGACTGGTGTCATCTATACCAGTGTTATCCACCTTATATACCATGTTTGATGATGTGGAGGATTACTATCATTAGTATGTTATACAGTGTATAGAAGCTTACCTGTGATAATGACTGCTATTGACTACCAAACTTTGTACTCTATGACCCTACAGGATTAGGACTTCTGTTTAACACAATACTTCACATAGTTCTATCATTGTCACGATACTGCAGCCTGGAACATATTGGTGATATGTGAATAAACAAGAAATAATTTGATGTAAATATAGCAGATTCTTTTTTAGGAAGTCTGACTCCAGACATCAATTTGCTATGCAGTGTTATAATGGACCAACTTACAGTCATATTTAAATAAGATTTAATGTAGTACACTACGGTAAATTTAATCTGTATATTGGTATGACTTGTCTGTATATCCCCCCAGTTGTGATGTTTTCATGTGCAATATTAATCACTTGATATTCTTGTATCATACAAAACATCAACAATAAGTTTTATAAGATAATGATTATACAGGCTGAGGGATTCATGTTTCAGTAATCAGTTTTATAGATTGGCTGAAAGTTGTGCCTGTAAATAAACTGTAAATAGTAAACTGTCTATTTGTTTATAAGGTAGATAGGTACAGAATTGTAAATATGATGTAAATAATACATTTAAGTATACATGTAGATAAGAATTGTTGAATCTATAATAAAATGATATACAGCTGTCGAGACATTTTTTTAGATATGTTGATGTCACTCTTGGTAAATTTATTTTACACTTATTTTTCAGTTTATAGATATGACCCAAGAATGAGGATGTGACATTATACATAACACATTAAATGTACACCAATTACTTAGTTGTCTATTTTGGAAGCCGGGGATATTGTCAATGCTTACAATCTGAAATCATTTGTTCATATAAACTTCAGATGCTGATACTGGATAATTTGATGTAGAGCTTACCCTATGTATAGGATATATTTGGTCATAGTTGGTTTAATACTAGGCAAAAGCTGATAGGAGATAACTCAGATTTCAGAGACTGAATAGAATTATATTAACAGATGCCAGATAAAGATGATATATTACAGTATCACGTCCAGTTTAAACATCCTCTAGATTGACACTAGCATGGCATTTTTAATTGAGACTATTTGTATTGAAATGCAGAACCACGAATAATATTATGTAAGCAAGACAATAATATGATCTCCTGTCTTAATATATGGTACACACAAACCACAAACACCAAATATTGACATGTTGATTGTTTATTTGTACAAAACTACCTACTTGTACAATCTATCTAATGATGATGTTGTTTTAAATGACAATGGACATTATGTATGTAATGAATGACAGTATGAATCCAGTACAACAAGAAACACAGACTCTGCAGCATGTTTCCTTACCAAAATAAATATTCACAAAATACTTCATATAGACACTGCCATGGGATGTTACATACCAACATAGCTACAAGATGTTCCAAATATACACAAGCAAAGGATCAAGGTATTTACAGTTATAGATGGCACATCACTGACACAGGGGTGTACCATACAAAATACAGATATGCAAAGTACATCACTGATGCATGCTTTTACCATACAAACATTCTATTTCAACAGGTAGCTTACTATTAACTCACTGATGCAAGTATGTATCACACAAATTACAGCTTTGAACAAATATGTGCCATACAAGTCAGAATTTAGATGCAACATACATAACTTGGTGCACTTTAGCACCCCATCATAATTATATAATACCATAGTGTACTGTAGCACCCTAATGTAATTACATAATAATTTGGTTCACTGTAACACCCAAATGTAATTACGTAGTTACTCATTGCACTGTAGCACCCTGACGTAATTCTGTAGTAACTCAGGGTCCTTTAGCAACCTTATGTAACTACATAATAACTTTGTGTACTGTATTACCCTGTAGTAATTACTTTGTAACACAGTATACTGTAGCACCCTATGTACAATTAAGGCAGACAGCTGACATCTCTGGGAAAGACATGCAGGAGACATGACAATGTAAACAAATCATTAAAACCAAATTACATTTACCCTCACACTTATTTCATCTAAATAATCAATTCTAGACTAAACGAAAGTCTGCTTCAGAAGATAGAAAACATTCAATTATGGAATCTTACATAACAATACGACAGGGTGTGAACAATTGTTACAGAGGAAAGATCAGAATATCATCAGCAGTGGATATGATGTTCTGACCATATCATGTTATGTAACCTGAGTGATCTTCCATTTACCAAAAACAAGCTGATATTTCATTAAATACAGATTCTGGTATAGTCAGATAGTTATATGTGCCTCTTTTTCATTTTGAAAAACTTGAAATAATTTAAACCATTTTTTTTTTTTTTTTTTGCTCCTTACAGTGTCTCAGTTACAGTTATTTTGTCTGGAAAACAGAAATATCACAATGTATGGGATCAACTGTACCACATTTTATGTGCTGAATGGGGATCTGTTTTATCTTTATGGCCAATTAGGTGATATCATTTTTCACAAAGCACATATCTCAAAACAGACAAAACAATTCCCTATTCATTTTACACAGCAAAACCAGGAGAAATAACACTTACACAATGTTACAATCTTTCACTCCAAGGACACTGGGAGAGCTCAACCTTAAAGGATTGACAAGGCAGTTAAAACAGTAATTTATATGACATCATGATATCTTAAAACTTTTATTGAGATCTCAAATTATATATTATGATAGAACAGCTGCTACAGACAGGACAGCAGCAGAAATCACTACATCAACTTAATAAGATCAGAATTTTGTTTTCAAATGAATTTCAACACAAGGTAGAGGGAAATGTATAGACTTTCCATCACAGACATTTTTATATCACCAGTTTCAACATCTCACTATTATAAAGGTTATTACTTTTGAAGATTATGAAAAACAGATACCTGGAAAATACAATTAATACTTAAACTGATGTTTCATTTCAAACATTTGTACATTAAAAGTTTAAATACAATTAAAAATGAGGCTGTAGGCATAATTCCTTTCCTGTTGTAGTGATAGGTGTAGAAAGTTTCATGGCTTTCAGGAAAAATAATTGTCATCAAAAAGAATAAACTACTGTACATGAATATTTCTGTCGGTACCAATCAGCATCGATGTAAGTATTTAATTGGTATGTTAAGAAGCCAGTGTAAGCTTGACTGGTAAACCATCACCACATATTAATTGTTAATTAATGATTTCACTCCAATACATTGCAACAACCTATTTTCTTGGTGATCATATTTCATCTTAAAATCACTTGGTCTTGTGAAATAATTTTTTTAACATCATATAATGAAATTGAACCACAAAATCCAAATTAAGTTGTGATTTGTAATGTATGTACAATATATTACTCAATAAAATATATTAATAGCACTGATACCATATATCAATGTTTACAATGCCAAGACTTTGCAACAAAATCTAGCCTCTTTTTCACAAACATTTTCTGCTCTGACTGGGACATTAACGGAAAAATTACCAGTAAAATAAAGTCAAGGAGATATAGAATAATTCTGAGATAAATTAACACTCCTTTACCAGTTGTGGAAAATGTTATAATTTCATATGTAGAACTCAAAATGTTTCAGATTTTCCTGTGAAATGCTAAACAATCAACCAATAATATTTTTTTTTTTTTTTTTTTTTCGCATTTCAACCTGGTACTGAATAACAGAGCATTTTCAGATATGAAAATTCTGAAAACTAACAATTTTCAGCTAGTTAGTTTTGGGAAGACACATCTGGCCCCTTATAACTAATTGTGCTAAAAATTCTACTTGCAAGTCTCTGTCTTGATCTGTACCTGGCATATTTTTCCAACTGTTTCAAATGCTGCCGCAAAAACAAGCAAAGTGTACTGGGATATCTAGTGACAACATAATTTTACATGTTGTCTATTTGTTGTGCGATACCTCATAAATCGGACCATTTTTAATTGGTGTATGTCAGGGTCAATGGTCAGAGTGCCTGTGTAATCTTGGATTTAGATCTGAGGTGAGTGGTTCAAGACACCATTCACAGGTAGCAGAGAAGTATACAGTCTGTACTGTCTTGGGGGTGTCCTTGGACAATACACAGCCATAATTACTAAGAAACTGTATAAGATGGGTCACCTATATGATGAAGACACCAGCTACTACAAGGAGACCCTGCTTTAAACTAACCCAGGCTGTTCACAGGACAATAAATCCAGCAAATATACCTGGTGCTTGTAGAAGTCAGAACACTTTTGTCCCTATGTCTGTTAAAGTCAGGTCAATGTCCCAGTGTCTGTAAAAGTCAGGTAAATGTTGTCCCGGTGTCTGTTAAAGTCAGGTCAATGTCCCAGTGTCTGTAAAAGTCAGGTCAATGTTGTCCCAGTATCTGTTAAAGTAAGGTCAATGTTGTCCCAGTGTCTGTTAAAGTCAGGTCAATGTTGTCCCAGTGTCTGTAAAAGTCAGGTCAATGTTTTACCAGAGTCTGCAAAAGTCAGGTCAATGTTGTCCCAGTGTCTGTTAAAATTAGGTCAATGTCCCAGTGTCTGTTAAAGTAAGGCCAATGTTGTCCCAGTGTCTGCAAAAGTCAGGTTAATGTTGTCCCAGTGTCTGTTAAAGTCAGGTCAATGTCCCAGTGTCTGTTAAAGTCAGGTCAATGTTGTCCCGGTGTCTGTTAAAGTAAGGCCAATGTTGTCCCAGTATCTGTTAAAGTAAGGTCAATGTCGTCCCAGTGTCTGTAAAAGTAAGGTCAATGTTGTCCCAGTGTCTGTTAAAGTAAGGTCAATGTCCCAGTGTCTGTTAAAGTAAGGTCAATGTTTTACCAGTGTCTGTAAAAGTCAGGTCAATGTCCCAGTGTCTGTTAAAGTCAGGTAAATGTTGTCCCAGTGTCTGTTAAAGTAAGGTCAATGTTGTCCCAGTATCTGTTTAAGTCAGGTCAATGTCCCAGTGTCTGTAAAAGTCAGGTCAATGTTGTCCCAGTGTCTGTTAAAGTAAGGTCAATGTTGTCCCAGTGTCTGTTAAAGTCAGGTCAATGTCCCAGTGTCTGTAAAAGTCAGGTCAATGTCCAAGTGTCTGTAAAAGTCAGGTAAATGTTGTCCCAGTATCTGTTAAAGTAAGGTCAATGTTGTCCCAGTGTCTGTTAAAGTCAGGTCAATGTCCCAGTGTCTGTAAAAGTAAGGTCAATGTCCCAGTGTCTGTAAAAGTCAGGTAAATGTTGTCCCAGTGTCTGTACAAGTTGCATTGATGTTGTGCCTGTGTCTGTAAATGTTGGGTCAATGTTTTCCGTGTGTCAGTAATAATCAGGTCACTGTTGTTCCAATCTTTGTTAAAGTAAATCCTTGGCTGTATGTCATATTATCACAGCTTTTTTTCTCGGAAAGTTCTGAGTTGTCAATACAACTAGTCTCAAGATTATGAAGAGGCACACAAGACATGTCAAACAGTTTTAAAATCTTTCAATTCTGAGAGTGTACACTGCTGTGTAATTTGCACTTGATCACTTCTTCAGTAACAATGTTTACTCACTGAATATCACTGTCAGTTAAATAGCAGGTACAAAATCTCCTGCTACGAATCTAGCCCTTCAAATCAGAGCATTGTAAGTCCAGTCTCCAAACTTAGTAGTGAAATGTTTTACTGTGGAATTCCTTCTTGAAAATCTCTCCGACAGAATTAAAAATTTTCCAGGACACCAAGAAATCTGCCATCATTTTCAACTTAAGCTTGAAGTGACTATGATCATAAAGTGTGACATGGGAGAACAATACTGGAGAATACATCCACACTGTTTAGTAACATCACATACAAATTTTTGATTTCATCATTTTGCTTTTGTTCTCAAATGAAACTGATACAATGTTCCAGATTTAACAAACTATAATGTTCAACACTCTTCACCATACGGCTTTTAAAATCTAGCTCTCACAAACTCTTTTATTCTGCTGTTGGTGAAAATCTAGTTCTCACAAACTCTTGTATTTTGCAGTCTGTAAAAATCTAGTTCTCATAAGATCTTTGATTCATACCACCAATAAGGCATGCCCTGAGTTCCAACATAAGTTGAGTTTTCAGTAGATGTGATGTAATCTCATAATGCCTTGTATAGTCTATTACAATACTTTATACATTTGAGCATGTTCATAAAGGCAATTCCATTTCTGTGCTAAAATATCAAATTCATCTGTTATGTTTAAACAAATCCCATTCACATGTCAAAAAATCTGCTAAAATGGAATTTCTCATACACTCTTTGGCATGTATTGCTATAATTCAATCTCTAACAATGAAAAAATTATGATTAACCTTGAGCCTGCTTTCAAAACAAAAGATGAAGTGGAATTATGTAATTCTGATGCCAAGAATGTTTAAATTCTGAAATGTCTTTACTTTTAGAAAAACCTATGTCATTTTTTCAGATTATACAAAACTAAAGCATCAGAATTGTTTATTACCAGTAAATATGTCAATTTTGATTAAAGAAACAAAACTGGTTTTAATAAAAAATAACAAAATCAGTAAAAATGTTAATATCAACTAATGAAAGACAACAAGAAATGATGATTTCTCGATGAAACTACAGGCACCAGAGTAGGAACCTGGACGATCATAGAACTTTTGACAAAGCGTGGAACTGAGGCATTTACATACCACTATACAGCAATGATCGACAGGAATGACCCCTAAAACAGGCCGACAATACAGTGATATGGTATTACAAGATGTACTGTACGACAGAAGTCATTCCCAAAGAGTGTCTCATGACAACTTTTTTTTTTTCTGGATGAGGTATATTTTAAAGTATGACATATTTTTAGTAAATTTTTCCACTGAGAAAAAATATTTTTTTGAAAAATAAAAATGAACATAGATACTGGCCTATTTGTAGCTACTGAAACGTAGACTTTTCTTTTTACACACATTCAGCTGTCACAAATGTATAGGTTTTGTAAAGAAAACAAAGACAGCTATACATAATTAAATTACTATTTATATTAATTTCAAATAACATAATCTTTCCACACCCAAGTTATTCTTTTATAAGTATGGCTAGTGACATCATCCATCTACTGCAGACACTGTGACATGCATACAATCTCCCGTTAATACACTGTTTATGACATACAATCTACTGATGTGATACATTGAGTATCAAACACATAATGCTTTAAAGTCACTGGTCAAAAACAAACATAGACATTTGTGTTTTGTCAAAATGATGTATTTAATGAGGTGATTTACTGATGCAAGTACAAATAATTCATTGACAAAATTTCTTTCATACTATGACAAGGTATATTGTCCAAAAATTATAAAGAACAAATTTTGAGTTTCACATCTGACTGCACGAAAACATGCCAACATGAACACGGACATCACAAATAAAACAGGTAAATTCTTATCTTTATCTGTTCAATTTCCAATGCAAAATCCAGAGAACAGAAGGAAAATTACTTGTAGTCAGGTCTTATTCCAATGAAAAAATCCCACACACAGAAAATGCTTGAGATGCTGATATTCAAAAGTTGTTCATAATGTATATAGGTCAGTCTTGTTTTCAGTTATTTTAATGAATTTATTCCTTTGTAAGAATTGTTTTTCTTCTCCTGCATACCTGATAGGAAAGTAAGCAACAGACCTCAAAACCTCAATAGAGTATCTAAATAAGAACCAAAGATGTGTCAACAGTACAATGGCTGGTAGATATAACCTACACTTCAATGGCTGGTAGATATAACCTACACTTCAATGGCTGGTAGATATACCCTACACATCAATGGCTGGTAGATATAACCTACACTTCAATGGCTGGTAGATAACTTCAATGGCTGGTAGATATAACCTACACTTCAATGGCTGGTAGATATAACCTACACTTCAATGGCTGGTAGATATACCCTACACATCAATGGCTGGTAGATATAACCTACACTTCAATGGCTGGTAGATAACTTCAATGGCTGGTAGATATAACCTACACTTCAATGGCTGGTAGATATAACCTACACTTCAATGGCTGGTAGATATAACCTACACTTCAATGGCTGGTAGATATAACCTACACATCAATGACTGGTAGATATGACCTACACTTCAATGGCTGGTAGATAACTTCAATGGCTGGTAGATATAACCTACACATCAATGACTGGTACATATATCTACCATATTCTTTTTGATCTGGAAGACACTAGTGGAGGTTTTCAAGATTAGGGAACTTAAAAGAGACTAGAATCTTCACATTTGATTTATATATGACAATCTAATATGAAGTACAATAAATTTGAGCTTGTTGTTTTTAAACTGGAACATTTGTACATTGTATGGTTATTTATGGCTTCGATAGTCTTTTAGACTGGACACATACAGAAGTAGTTCAATTCCTTTTAATCTGAAGTTTACATTAAGTTATCAAATCCTGAGAATTGTCCTGCTTACACAACCAAGTTTCAGCAATTAACCCATATTTCATGTAAAGTATGAAGAGGTCACCCTGGACAATCTCATTTTGTGTTTAAGATGGATTAGCTACAGCAGTTCACAAATGAAAACTACGCAAATAAACCAATGTTGATTCAACCAAAACATTGAGTAAAGTTGAGATCTTAAAACATCAATCCACTGGCCTTTGAAATATACAAACATCGTTTACAAATAACATTTTCTTCAACATGTTTAAAAAGTTCACTTACAGAAGCATTATAGCTTACAGCTAGATCACCTACAGTAGCATTGTTCTGTATAGCTAAGTCACCTACAGTAACACTGTCCTGTATAGCTAAGTCACCTACAGTAGCACTGTCCTGTATAGCTAAGTCACCTACAGTAGCACTGTTCTGTATAGCTAAGTCACCTACAGTAGCACTGTCCTGTATAGCTAAGTCACCTACAGTAGCACTGTCCTGTATAGCTAAGTCACCTACAGTAACACTGTCCTGTATAGCTAAGTCACCTACAGTAGCATTGTTCTGTATAGCTAAGTCACCTACAGTAACACTGTCCTGTATAGCTAAGTCACCTACAGTAACACTGTCCTGTATAGCTAAGTCACCTACAGTAGCACTGTTCTGTATAGCTAAGTCACCTACAGTAGCACTGTTCTGTATAGCTAAGTCACATACAGTAGCACTGTCCTGTATAGCTAAGTCACCTACAGTAGCACTGTCCTGTATAGCTAAGTCACCTACAGTAGCACTGTCCTGTATAGCTAAGTCACCTACAGTAACACTGTCCTGTATAGCTAAGTCACCTACAGTAGCACTGTCTTGTATAGCTAAGTCACCTACAGTAGCACTGTTCTGTATAGCTAAGTCACATACAGTAGCACTGTCCTGTATAGCTAAGTCACCTACAGTAGCACTGTCTTGTATAGCTAAGTCACCTATAGTAGCATTGTTCTGTATAGCTAAGTCACCTACAGTAGCACTGTTCTGTATAGCCTAGTCACCTACAGTAGCACTGTCCTGTATAGCTAAGTCACCTACAGTAGCACTGTCCTGTATAGCTAAGTCACCTACAGTAGCACTGTCCTGTATAGCTAAGTCACCTACAGTAACACTGTCCTGTATAGCTAAGTCACCTACAGTAGCACTGTCCTGTAAAGCTAAGTCACCTACAGTAGCACTGTTCTGTATAGCTAAGTCACATACAGTAGCACTGTCCTGTATAGCTAAGTCACCTACAGTAGCACTGTCTTGTATAGCTAAGTCACCTATAGTAGCATTGTTCTGTATAGCTAAGTCACCTACAGTAGCACTGTTCTGTATAGCCTAGTCACCTACAGTAGCACTGTCCTGTATAGCTAAGTCACCTACAGTAGAACTGTCTTGTATAGCTAAGTCACCTACAGTAGCATTGTTCTGTATAGCTAAGTCACCTACAGTAGCACTGTTCTGTATAGCCTAGTCACCTACAGTAGCACTGTCCTGTATAGCTAAGTCACCTACAGTAGCACTGTCCTGTATAGCTAAGTCACCTACAGTAGCACTGTCCTGTATAGCTAAGTCACATACAGTAGCACTGTCCTGTATAGCTAAGTCACCTACAGTAGCACTGTCCTGTATAGCTAAGTCACCTACAGTAGCACTGTTCTGTATAGCTAAGTCACCTACAGTAGCACTGTTCTGTATAGCTAAGTCACCTACAGTAGCACTGTTCTGTATAGCTAAGTCACCTACAGTAGCACTGTCCTGTATAGCTAAGTCACATACAGTAGCACTGTCCTGTATAGCTAAGTCACCTACAGTAGCACTGTCCTGTATAGCTGAGCACCTTAGAAGCATTGTACAGTAGAACTAGTTCATTTATTGTTGCACTTAAGTGTATGTCTAGGTCAACTATAGCGCAGTATTAACTACTGAGTATGTAGCTAGATACATCATGATTAGTATCTCAGCTGGTGCAGTGATCCCAGTGAAACAGTGTACCATTTCTAGTGTGTGGTATTCTGTAAAAAGCATAGAAGTTAACATAAAGGAACAAACAAAATGACTAACAGATGAAGAAACAAGTAGAAATAAGTATGTACAAAAATTAATTGATGCTACTTCTTAAATATACAGATTATATCAACAGAAACTAGATAAAATATACAGCCTAAGTTTGGGTCCTGAGAAAGATTGGGAACCTGTTGTGAAAGGCAATAGTTCAAACTCCAGTTACAAAGTTTAATACAATGATAGAGGAAGGTCAAACCCCAGTTACCAGGTCTAACAATAGTGATAGAGGAATGTTTAATCCCAGTTACCAGGTCTAGCATGATGGAGGAAAGTCTAACCCAAATTACCAGGTCTAACATTAAACCTCCCTTACCTTATAATCAGAACTTGGCCAGAAATTTTCAGTTAACAAAGTGTTCTAACAGGAAATTGACCAATAACATCATTAAAAAAAAGAATTAATGTTAACACAAAAGATTTCATGATTTTCATTCAAAGTATTTTTAAAGTTCTTCAAACCCATAATGACATGCTAGGTTTGTAAAATACAGGGCTTGAATCCATTGCCTTCCAGTCCAGGTTCACAAACATGAGAATATTTAAAAAAATAATATATCTACAACGACCATCAACATAAAAAGCTACATCAACAACAAAGGAAATTTAACAACTTAAAAATTAGCTCATTTACATAGGAAACATGTAAATTCATTCAGTAACCACAGATCGTGGTCGATAATTACAAATCCTTTTAACCATGCAGCATTAGTCCAGTCATACATAGCCATAATATCAGTAGAATTAGGAATCATAAATACATATATTTCATTACAGTTGTCAAAAAATATCAGAATTCAACCCAATACTGTAGTGCTATATATGCTCATTCAATAAGTCAAATTCAAACTAAAGAAAACTGAATCAACACCAAGTTAATTACAATTTTCAAATAAGACTGAGATCTTTACAAGTCAGCATCTGTACAAAATCAAGGAAAAAATCTGTACATTTCCGAACATTATATGATACAAATCTTTCAGACACAGTATTTGGTTTTCACCTCTACTGTCACGATCAGACATCTAAACTAAATGGCATGCAAGTTTGGAAAAAAAAAAAAAAAAAAAACTGTAAATCATTTTTTAAAAAGTAATTACCAAATTATAGTTAGATTTTAACAGGTTACCTCTCATTCTTTAAATCTTGGTTGATCTGATCATTACCACAGAGATATCTAGGTCCCCTTTTAATGAAGAGCAGTAGTACTATATAGCTCACTCTAGACATGGCCACATGGGGCTGTGATACTATATATAGCTCACTCTAGACCTCACCACATGGGGCTGTAGTGCTATATAGCTCACTCTAAACCTGACCACATGGGGCTGTAGTACTATATATAGCTCACTCTAGACCTGACCACATGGGGCTGTAGTGCTATATAGCTCACTCTAGACCTGACCACATGGGGCTGTAGTGCTATATAGCTCACTCTAGACCTGACCACATGGGGGTGTAGTACCATACAGCTCACTCTAGACCTGACCACATGGGGCTTTAGTACTATATATAGCTCACTCTAGACCTGACCACACGGGGCTGTAGTACCATACAGCTCACTCTAGACCTAACCACATGGGGCTGTAGTACCATACAGCTCACTCTAGACCTGACCACATGGGGCTGTAGTGCTATATAGCTCACTCTAGACCTGACCACATGGGGCTGTAGTACCATACAGCTCACTCTAGACCTGACCACATGGGGCTGTAGTACCATACAGCTCCCTCTAGACCTGACCACATAAGGTGGTATTACCATTGATCACAACTGTAGTTTCCTTACATACACCATTATACAATACAAATCTGCTTTTTATAATACACAACTGTAAATTTCTACAGTTTCATCTTTCTTACTATTTCTTCCAAATTCAATCTGTGTTTATTCTCTCACTATGTCTACTAATCTAGCAGCAACTCACTAACTCTGTACGACCCAGTCTTTCATGGTTTTATGTGTCTATATCATACTTGTGATTCTGTCTCACAAACATCCTGACATGATTTGTTCCAGACTGTTGTAACTCCATCAACAGTTCTATACATATTGATCTGTCATGTTTTTACATCATTTTCTTCCCAATCTCACAATCTTCCATTCTGATCTAATACAACAACTTACAAATCTCGGCCATTTTTGTTCTTATTGCAGCAGGTAAGTTTTAAATGACAATGAGGATGACATTGATGATGAATGGTATCTATCATTTCATGATATAACAATATACAAAAATCATTTTGCATTTCATATTTTCTCCATTAATATTAAAACCCTGAGGTTAACAGGAATCAAATTTTATATATTTCCCTTTAGAATAATTCCTAAGTAAACAATAATCTGCACTTTCACTCACTCTGCTGCTAAAGTTGGTAAAGTTCCTTCCCTGTTTTGCCAACAGTTGGTACCTCCTCTCAAAAAGTGGATATTTCTGTTTCCCCTATCATCAACAGTTGGCAGTCAATTCCCTTAAAAGTTGTGAATTTCCATTCTGTAAAAACCACCAACAGTTGGTAGTTGCCTTTAAAATACTGCTAACTTGATTGTCCCATTCTGTCCTAGATTTATGGATTGCCTTCAACTATTGTGAATTATAACTAAAATCTATCCCAACTTTACCAATGGTTAGTAAAATCCCATTCCTTCTACTGCCAATAGTCAGTGAAGTCCATTTCTTTCTACTACCAACAGTTGGTGAAGTCCCATCCCTCCACTGCCAACAGTTAGTGAAGTTATCTCCCCTCTACTATCAACAGTTAGTGAAGTCCCTTTCCGACAACTACCAAAAGTTGGTGAAGTCCACAAACAGTTAAAGTTATTTCCCCTCTACTAACAACATTTGATGAAGCCCTCTCCTCTCTACTACCTACAACTAGTGAAATCCCCTCCCCTCTACCATCAACAATTGGGGAAGTCCCCTCCCCTCTACTGCCAACAGTTGGTGAATTCTGTTTCCTACTGGCAACAATTAGAGGGTAGCACAAGAAGCAGGTTTTGAGGTTGGTTAGGAATTATTGATTAGGCTCGTGATAAAAATAGTCTTTGTCTCGTATTGGTGTAAAATAAGTCCTCTGTAGTCTTGGCTTTTGGTCTTTGCACATGAAAGTACTTTTGGTGAGTTGGCCTGCCTAGCTGACTAATGGTCATTTCCTGCGGTGCTTACGGTACCTATGGCGTCGGTACAGGGAGGGATGGAGACCAAGGGCAGTGTCCTGAGGTAGTTGGCGAACAGGAATGGTACACGTATGTAGCGCTGGCACCTCCGATTCTGACACCCATTTGTCTGGTATACTGTAAACACATAACAATGTAACAGAACACAAGATACACATAGTTTGAGTAAGATAAGCATATTAGCATGTGAGTTAATGAAGGCTGTAACAATCTTTGCCTCATCTACAAACATTAAACAAGTCTCCCTTGCATCCTTTCTTTTTCTTAAGTGCCCCGTATAAATTTGCAGACAGTATAATGAAATACAAACTACATATAACTTATCTTAATTGTAGCAATTGAATCAGATGAGTGAGTTACACTTATGTAATGTATGTTCACACAAACATGAGTTATATAACTGTATTTCGTGTTTTGACACATGTGTTACATTCATAAAATATTTGTTAAACATGCAGACATTTTCATACAAATGTGTGTTAAGACATTTGAGGTACATGGATGTTATGTTTTTTAAACTTAAAGCAGTTATAATGATATCATATTTGTTCAGGCATGAAAGTTACATGGATGTAATATATATTTTGACATGTGAGTTACATGGATGTAGTGTATATTTACACATGTGAGTTATATGGATGTAGTGTATATTTACACATGTGAGTTACATGGATGTAGTGTATATTTACACATGTGAGTTACATGGATGTAGTGTATATTTACACATGTGAGTTATATGGATGTAGTGTATATTTAGACATGTGAGTTACATGGGTGTAGTGTATATTTAGACATGTGAGTTACATGGGTGTAGTGTATATTTAGACATGCGAGTTACATGGATGTAGTGTATATTTACACATGCGAGTTACATGGATGTAGTGTATATTTAGACATGTGAGTTACATGGGTGTAGTGTATATTTAGACATGTGAGTTACATGGGTGTAGTGTATATTTAGACATGTGAGTTACATGGGTGTAGTGTATATTTAGACATGTGAGTTACATGGGTGTAGTGTATATTTAGACATGTGAGTTACATGGGTGTAGTGTATATTTACACATGTGAGTTACATGGGTGTAGTGTATATTTACACATGTGAGTTACATGGATGTAGTGTATGTGTAGACTTACATGAATTACAATGATGTAATGTATATTAAGACTTACATATCTTCTGGTGACCAATGAAGTAGTACTTTGACTTTGCCTGATTCTTCCCTCCGTCTGGCTAGGACCTGATACATAAAACATACAAGTGCAATCATTATTGATTTACAGAACTGGGAAATGTGACATAGTCAGGGCTGTGACTACTGACAGTCAGGGCTGTGACTACAGACACAACTGGGAAATGTGACATAGTCAGCACTGTGACTACTGACAGAACTGGGAAATGTGACATAGTTAGGGCTGTGACTACTGACAGAACTGGGAAATGTGACAAAGTCAGGGCTGTGACTACTGACAGAACTGGGAAATGTGACATAGTCAGGGCTGTGACTATTTTCAGAACTGGGAAATGTGACATAGTCAGGACTGTGACTATTTACAGAACTGGGAAATGTGACATACTTAGGGCTATGACTATTTACAGAACTGTAGGATGTGACATAGTTAGGGCTGTGACTACTGACACAACTGGGAAATGTGACATAGTCAGGGCTGTGACTATTTACAGAACTGGGAAATGTGACATAGTCAGGGCTGTGACTACTTACAGAACTGGGAAATGTGACATAGTCAGGGCTGTGACTATTTACAGAACTGGGAAATGTGACATAGTCAGGGCTGTGACTACTGACACAACTGGGAAATGTGACATAGTCAGGGCTGTGACTACTGACAGAACTGGGAAATGTGACATAGTCAGGACTGTGACTACTGACAGAACTGGGAAATGTGACATATTCAGGGCTGTGACTATAGACACAACTGGGAAATGTGAAAGTCAGGGCTGTGACTACTGACAGAACTGGGAAATGTGACATAGTCAGCACTGTGACTACTGACAGAACTGGGAAATGTGACATAGTCAGGACTGTGACTACTGACAGAACTGGGAAATGTGACATAGTCAGGGCTGTGACTACAGACACAACTGGGAAATGTGACATAGTCAGGGCTGTGACTACTGACAGAACTGGGAAATGTGACATAGTTAGGGCTGTGACTACTGACAGAACTCTGGAATGTGACATAGTCAGGACTGTGACTACAGACAGAATTGCTGAATGTGACATAGGGCTGTGACTATTTACAGAACTGTAGAATGTGTCATAGTCAGGACTGTGACTACAGACAGAACTGTGAATTGTGACATAGTCAGGGCTGTGACTACTGACAGAACAGTTGAATCTGAGAGTCAGGGCTGTGTCTAATTACAGTATTGCAGAATGTGACTCAGTAAAGGGTGTGACTACTTACAGAACTGTGGAATGTGACAGAGTTTGAGCTGCCGTTGAGATCAATGTGAGTGTGCTCTGTGAAGTTCATTAACTCTTGCTGTAATTGCTCCATGATTCCTGAGTCGAAGAAGTCTGTCGTTCGTACTGAAAAACAAACACACCTGTGTAAAACAGAAACCTGTGATAATCTCTTTTAATCATTTACCTTTCTACAGCAGTTATTCATCTGTTTGTTTTTATCCCATCATCATAAAATCTCTTTATTGATACAACCATACAGGATAACATCACAACAAAAGAAGTGTACTGTGGGACTGTCATTATTTACATGTTTTTACAGGATAACATCACTATCATTATATTACAAAGTGTTCAAAGACAAACAAAGGAGGGTCATACTACCACTGTATTATGAGGTGTACAATAAGACAGATAGAAGGATCATACTACCACTGTATTAGGAGGTGTACAATAAGACAGACAGAAGGATCATACTACCACTGTATTAGGAGGTGTACAATAAGACAGACAGAAGGATCATACTACCACTGTATTAGGAGGTGTACAATAAGACAGACAGAAGGATCATACTACCACTGTATTAGGAGGTGTACAATAAGACAGATAGAAGGATCATACTACCACTGTATTAGGAGGTGTACAATAAGACAGATAGAAGGATCATACTACCACTGTATTATGAGGTGTACAATAAGACAGATAGAAGGATCATACTACCACTGTATTAGGTGTACAATAAGACAGATAGAAGGATCATACTACCACTGTATTAGGAGGTGTACAATAAGACAGATAGAAGGAGGGTCATACTACCACTGTATTAGGAAGTGTACAATAAAACAGACAGAAGGATCATACTACCACTGTATTAGGAGGTGTACAATAAGACAGATAGAAGGATCATACTACCACTGTATTAGGAGGTGTACAATAAGACAGATAGGAGGATCATACTACCACTGTATTAGGAGGTGTACAATAAGACAGATAGGAGGACCATACTACTACTGTATTATGAGGTGTACAATAAGACAGATAGAAGGATCATACTACCACTGTATTAGGAAGTGTACAATAAGACAGATAGAAGGATCATACTACCACTGTATTAGGAAGTGTACAATAAGACAGATAGGAGGACCATACTACCACTGTATTATGAGGTGTACAATAAGACAGATAGAAGGATCATACTACCACTGTATTAGGAAGTGTACAATAAGACAGATAGGAGGACCATACTACCACTGTATTAGGAGGTGTACAATAAAACAGACAGAAGGATCATACTACCACTGTATTAGGAAGTGTACAATAAGACAGATAGAAGGATCATACTACCACTGTATTAGGAAGTGTACAATAAGACAGATAGAAGGATCATACTACCACTGTATTAGGAAGTGTACAATAAGACAGATAGAAGGATCATACTACCACTGTATTAGGAGGTGTACAATAAGACAGATAGAAGGATCATACTACCACTGTATTAGGAAGTGTACAATAAGACAGATAGAAGGATCATACTACCACTGTATTAGGAGGTGTACAATAAGACAGATAGGAGGACCATACTACCACTGTATTAGGAGGTGTACAATAAGACAGATAGAAGGATCATACTACCACTGTATTAGGAAGTGTACAATAAGACAGACAGAAGGATATTACCATTCTGGGACTGTATTAGGAGGTGTACAATAAGACAGATATTTTCTCTACCACTGTATTAGGATCAATATTCAATTGGTCTCTACCACTGTATTATGATGCCCTGTAAAAATTGAATTTCTTTCTGACTCAGAACACAAGAGTCCTAAATAATAAGCAGTGAGAGGAAAGAGAAAAGACTTTAGAAATAGTAGCACGTCCTCATACAAGCATTCAGGACATATACATCTACATTCTAAAAGGGAATTAAACCTATTTTGACAGCAAGACAGAAGAAAACTGCATTAGAATTCCCAATTAAACTGACACAGAAACAGTTAATCATATTTACCCTCCATTATTTGAATGTTATTGCCTTTATAAAGTGAATTAGAATTTCATATCAGCTAAAAAATGCCTTTGCTTGTCACTGGTGTACTTGATAATTTTCTTAACTTTGATCAATAAGATGTTGTTTGAGTGTTAAAAAAAAAGAGTAAATTCAATTTGACCTGCACTACAGTAATTTAAATTTGGATTTGTGGTATGGAGGAGGTTTAGGGCTGTAACTGAACATTATCTTGTCTGTAGGTCCACACCTGTCACTGTACACATTGTTGACATTATCTTGTCTGCAGGTCCACACCTGTCACTGTACACATTGTTGACATTATCTTGTCTGTAGGTCCACACCTGTCACTGTACACATTGTTGACATTATCTTGTCTGTAGGTCCACACCTGTCACTGTCCACATTGTTGACATTATCTTGTCTGTAGGTCCACACCTGTCACTGTACATATTGTTGACATTATCTTGTCTGTAGGTCCACACCTGTCACTGTATACATTGTTGACATTATCTTGTCTGTAGGTCCACACCTGTCACTGTACACATTGTTGACATTATCTTGTCTGTAGGTCCACACCTGTCACTGTACACACTGTTGAAATTATCTTGTCTGTAGGTCCACACCTGTCACTGTCCACATTGTTGACATTATCTTGTCTGTAGGTCCACACCTGTCACTGTACACACTGTTGAAATTATCTTGTCTGTAGGTCCACACCTGTCACTGTCCACATTGTTGACATTATCTTGTCTGTAGGTCCACACCTGTTACTATACACATTGTTGACATCATCTTGTCTGTAGTTCCACACCTGTCACTGTACACACTGTTGAAATTATCTTGTCTGTAGGTCCACACCTGTCACTGTACACATTGTTGACATTATCTTGTCTGTAGGTCCACACCTGTCACTGTACACATTGTTGACATTATCTTGTCTGTAGGTCCACACCTGTCACTGTACACATTGTTGACATTATCTTGTCTGTAGGTCCACACCTGTTACTGTACACATTGTTGACATTATCTTGTCTGTAGGTCCACACCTGTCACTGTACACATTGTTGACATTATCTTGTCTGTAGGTCCACACCTGTTACTGTACACATTGTTGACATTATCTTGTCTGTAGGTTCACACCTGTTACTGTACCTTTTGACAGCATTATCAGTCTGAAAACTGGTTAGACACCTGTTAAACTGTACACATTGTTGACATTATCTTGTCTGTAGGTCCACACCTGTTACTGTACACATTGTTGACATTATCTTGTCTGTAGGTCCACACCTGTTACTGTACACATTGTTGACATTATCTTGTCTGTAGGTCCACACCTGTCACTGTACACATTGTTGACATTATCTTGTCTGCAGGTCCACACCTGTTACTGTACACATTGTTGACATTATCTTGTCTGTAGGTCCACACCTGTCACTGTACACATTGTTGACATTATCTTGTCTGTAGGTCCACACCTGTTACTGTACACATTGTTGACATTATCTTGTCTGTAGGTCCACACCTGTTACTGTACACATTGTTGACATTATCTTGTCTGTAGGTCCACACCTGTCACTGTACACATTGTTGACATATTGTCTGTAGGTCCACACCTGTTACTGTACACATTGTTGACATTATCTTGTCTGTAGGTCCACACCTGTTACTGTACACATTGTTGACATTATCTTGTCTGTAGTTCCACACCTGTCACTGTACACATTGTTGACATTATCTTGTCTGTAGGTCCACACCTGTCACTGTACACATTGTTGACATTATCTTGTCTGTAGGTCCACACCTGTCACTGTACACATTGTTGACATTATATTGTCTGTAGGTCCACACCTGTCACTGTACACATTGTTGACATTATCTTGTCTGTAGGTCCACACCTGTTACTGTACACATTGTTGACATCATCTTGTCTGTAGGTCCACACCAGTCACTAACCAAAATGTCTAACTTCTCAGCTGTTAGCTTATGCTAATGACACTCTTAAATATTAGTGGTTTTCTGACACTAAAGCACTTGAGACAAACATATTTTAATAATTTGGAGACAGAATCGTATTAGAGAATATTGTATAAGTGAATTGGTTCTCTGTATCAGTGTCGATTAAGATCATCTTATTATAACTGTAAAAACAAAATCAAAATTTGCATTTTGTGAAAATTCACAATAAATATATTATTCTTGACAGTAATACACCTATTAGATTTTATAGAGAAAAGTGCAAATGGGGAAGTTCTGCAGTTAACATGCATGTGATTAATTGAGGCCAAATTCAAAGGTCATACACTACTTGTCTGCTAGGAATGTATCATAATAATAATGATGGTGCAGCTTGTCATTAAGAGGTGTTACTGTCAGTGCTGATTATGTAACTCTACATTAAAATTCTACCTGTATATCTAAAGGTAAGTCTTCTTAATCTAACAAGAGATCCCAGAGGGTTCTTGGTGCTCACTGTTGCTTGTTCTGTAAAAGTTTTGATTTTTCCTATTGTTCACTTCTTTCCTTTTATTTCCACTTGATTATACAATATTTGAAAATTCCTCTTAAAAGAGATATAACAATAATTATCTTTAACAAGATGGTGACCAGCCAGCAATCTGGTTTTTCTGATCAGTCCAGAAATCAAATTTCACAACTAGGGACCAAGGAGAAACTACTTATGAAATTTGAGTAAGTTCCATCCTGTCATCATGAAACAGCAATAATAAACTTTCATTATTAAACACAAGATAGCCAGGAGGAAACCACTTTGTCTTTCTTATCAGTTCCAAAATCCAAATAGCACAACTATAGACCAAATAGCACAACTATAGACCAAATAGCACAACTATAGACCAAATAGAACAACTATAGACCAAATAGCACAACTATAGACCAAATAGCACAACTATAGACCAAATAGAACAACTATAGACCAAATAGAACAACTATAGACCAAATAGCACAACTATAGACCAAATAGCACAACTACAGACCAAATAGCACAACTATAGACCAAATAGCACAACTATAGACCAAATAGCACAACTATAGACCAAATAGCACATGAAACTTGAGAAAGAGCCATCTACCTGTTCTCAAGACATAGCGATAACAAGCATTGTTAAAGGACTGTAGGCAACAGATGACAGATCACTGACCATAGATACAGCACAATGCTAACAGCCAAACTATCACTGATTTTCTCAACTTGTGATCACATTTATTATACAAGTATTTGAACAGATTAATTGTGACCTTGAACTTGTCCTTGAAGAATGACAACACACATGTCTTGATGAAACAAACAATTGTAGAGAGAGCAAATAAAAACAATGGACAGATGATGAAATGTAAAACAAATAACAATCGGTAGAGAGATAAAACTAGACAATTCTGGGAAATTCCAGGGATTAATATAGCAGATGAAGCCTGGAAAAGTCAAAGGTCAAAATGTAGGTCAGAGTGACTGTCTTTAGATACATGACACGAGGTGAACCCATAGCCAAAGTATGAAGTTCCAGTGACTAGCAGTATAGGAGACAGCTTAAGAAATGAAGACACCAGACAGGTGATACAGCTAATGAAAAAAAGACACCAGACAGTTGATACAGCTAATGAAATGAAGACACCAGACAGTTGATACAGCTAATGAAATGAAGACACCAGACAGTTGATACAGCTAATGAAATGAAGACACCAGACAGTTGATTTGACAGATGAAATGAAAGAATTGCAATAAGACACAAGTGATTGAACAAATGATCAAATCACACAAACTTCCTCTGAACCAGACAACATGGACGTGTAATTTGAAGTCTAGAAACAATGTGATGATTTAGGGTTTGGCACTCTGTGACATAAACTCACCAATCAGGAGCCATATAAATAACTTTATAAACAGCATCATAAAAAGACTTCTGCAGCAGACACTTTAATATTCTGCCCTTAAAAAAGGCTCAGCCAGAAGTCAATTTCCATGTTATTTCAACCAGCACCAACAGTTTACAGGATCGATAGAGAAGTGACAACTCAGTCATGTTAAACCCCCTCATAAACACCACTGCTTGGGTTTTAACACTCGATATAAAGCATGATGTACTTTCACTTCTAAATTTGAAATTGTTTGGTATAATAAAATGCATGTGTATGCACTTCAACATTATTTGCAGGAAGTTTCTACATCAAAATGTCAATTACAATCAGATGTATGTGGGCCTTATTTAGAATCACAAGGAAACTTATTAAAGTGGCATTAGAAATATAAAATTAAAATGAAAAATTCTAGGTATTTAAATAAAAAATTAGTAAATTCTTGTAATCAGGTACTCAACATTAATTGTTAAGATAATTCAAGCTGGTCTTTAATTCTATATTACCTTTGTTACAAGCTATATTGTCTAACACTATACAAAGCTGGTCTTTAATTCTATATTACCTTTGTTACAAGCTATATTGTCTAACACTATACAAAGCTGGTCTTTAATTCTATATTACCTTTATTACAAGCTATATTGTCTAACACTATACAAAGCTGGTCTTTAATTCTATATTACCTTTGTTACAAGTATATTGTCAACACTATACAAAGCTATATTTACCTTTGTTACAAGCTATATTGTCTAACACTATACCAAGCTGGTCTTTAATTCTATATTACCTTTGTTACAAGCTATATTGTCTAACACTATACATTAGGGTATGGAAGTGATAAGCTATAAAACATTAAATAACCTGTTAGTTGAAGAAAATGGTTATTTCTCACTGCAATAATTAGCAATAATTTCCTCTAATGGACAATTTCTGGTATTTCATGGATAGTCTTAAATGTTAACAGTGTCACATTCAGTCTCACACAACTTGTTATATGTCCCTTTATACTTTGTAACTGCACACAAGATGTCAAATGATTAAAGGAATGAGAATATTTTAAATCCTTTTAAATGTTTTCGAGGTCACTCACTTGTATGATGTATATATGCACAAAGACAAATTATTGAAATATATTACGTTTCTCTAATATTCTGCTATATACTGCCTGTGTATGTCTAACATACAGGTACACTACCTAAGTGTTTTGTTTTACATACAGGTACACTGTCTGACATATCTGCAGGTATTCTCTCAGCCATACAGGTAACATGTCTGACAGGTATTTTGTCTAGCATAAAGGTATTCTGTCTTACATATAATATCATGTCAGATATGTGATAAGGCATTCTGATTTTCTTTAAGTGATCCTCTTAATTTTCTTTCTTTTTTTCTCAATTGTTATTTTATGTTAACATCATGTCAATTACCTTAATGGTACAGCACCCAATTGACAACTGTCTAACTTCTTTAGTTAAAGAGAGTGATTAGATTTATGGTGAACACACACTAGGCAGAGATCACAAAACATAAACTTCATTGGAAATGACTCTTGAAAATCAAAACTTAAACAGGATGTTCACGAAGCTTTAATGTACTAAAACAAATAAAATCCACTATGATATCCCAAGTGATAGTTAAAAATAGTCATATACAGTGTAGTGTTTTGTTTCAAGTGCTCTTAAGACACGGTGGGGAAATCAAAGTGATAAATGTTTATTGTTTTATTATGTTATTTAAACAAATTTTCATTCAATGTGATAAGTTGTTTTTTCTCCTTATTATGATGCAAATATATTGCTTCTAGTTAAAAAATATTACTCAAAAAGTAAATATTAATATCCGTCAAATTATATAAATATTAATATTACTGACAAAATATGCAATTAACTACCTGCTAACTAGAATGAAACACAAAATAACAAGGCACAACAAACATTTACAAATAGGCACAAATACTGTGACATTACTCAACAGAAAACTGTCAGTTTGTCTAGCAGGACCCGTAACTATCTTCTATTGAAGCTAAATTAGTACTAAACAGATAACTGGCAGTTTGTCTAGCAGGACCTGTAACTATCTTCTATTGAAGCTAAATTAGTACTAAACAGATAACTGGCAGTTTGTCTAGCAGGACCTGTAACTATCTTCTATTGAAGCTAAATTAGTACTAAACAGATAACTGGCAGTTTGTCTAGCAGGACCTGTAACTATCTTCTATTGATACTGTAACATTACTCAACAGAAAACTGTCAGTTTGTCTAGCAGGACCCGTAACTATCTTCTATTGATACTGTAACATTACTCAACAGAAAACTGTCAGTTTGTCTAGCAGGACCTGTAACTATCTTCTATTGATACTGTAACATTACTCAACAGAAAACTGTCAGTTTGTCTAGCAGGACCTGTAACTATCTTCTATTGATACTGTAACATTACTCAACAGAAAACTGTCAGTTTGTCTAGCAGGACCCGTAACTATCTTCTATTGAAGCTAAATTAGTACTAAACAGAAAATTGTCAGTTTGTCTAGCAGGACCTGTAACTATCTTCTATTGAGCAGCATTACATTAGTACTGAGAAGAAAACTGGCATTTGGTCAAGCACATTAGTACTAAGAAGAACACAGTAAAACTGAAGATCTGCATTTAGTACACAACACAGAAATTTCTCTTTAGTAATTAACAAAACTTTGAATGCAGTAAACATCATCTTTGCATAAAACTACTGCAACTTGACAAATGTAATCAACACAGTGTTTCAATGGTCACCAAAAGTAGCACAATACTATTGTCATCCTTGTATTGGTCATCTGTGTCCTGGTTATCCTTGCACTGGTGATATCTCTGTTTAAACCTCAAGTTACACTCTTTTCACAGAAAATAAATTGTAAAAAATCTTTGCAACAACTGATCTTTGGTTAAACTGGATGGGCCAACAAAAACACAAGTCTTCAGCAATTTGGCCTTAACCTGTTTGATCCATTTTTTGAGAAATTTAGATTTAAATGCCAATGATGTGCCTGAATTCTTATTGACGACAATGATTCACTTTGAAAAGAGCTAATTATTCTTACCTGCCGTATGACGCCGTCGTTTTAACTTTTTGCGTCGCCACATTTTTGTTGGTGTGTCCTCTCGGGACTTTTGTGTGCGGTTGTTGTTGCTTTGCTGCACTGCGAAGTGACTATTTACGTGGCGTTCCAGTCCTTTCTGGGAGGTGAATCTCATCACACATCCATCTACAATACACTTAAACGGCTTGTCGCCGCTGTGACTTAGTATATGCCTTTCCAACCATGATCTAGAACACGAACTTTTGTCAAATACTTTACAACCCTGCCACAGGCACACATAAGTTTCACCACTCTGAGTGTCCACATGACACTGCCTAATATGGTCCATGAGGGCTGGTGGTTCAAGCCCACACTCGCAGTCCTTCCATTTACATGCTATATAAGTCTCTTTACAACTACATTGTGTGTCTGCCGGCCGACTGTCCTTACTTATAGGGCTGAGCACACAGCTCCCCACGATGGATAAAGGTGTACACGAACGCGACGTGTCGGGGGTTACCTGTTCTGATGCACATCCCCCCTCCACTAGTCTTGTTATCTCTTTCTCTTCTGACAAACTGAAACACAGAACATAACAGAGATAGGACTTGTTATTGTACTGGACACATTAATAGTTAGATATTAAATCAATAGTATACAATAAACTGGTCATATTCATTTTCTCTTAAATCCTAGAAAATCTATAAGACATGAATTCCCCTGCTCCTATGCAAACCACCATGTGATAAGTGCATAACTTAAGATACTATGGAGAAAATACAAACCATATCTATCCAGACGTTCTCAAAATACAACAATAGTTTGGAACATAACAGGATGTGACAATCAGAACCTTTGGTCAATTCAGGAATGGTCAATATCAGACTCTTAGTCCAGGAATGGTCAATATCAGACTTTAAGTCCAGGAATGGTCAATATCAGACTTTTAGTCCAGGAATGGTCAATATCAGACTCTTAGTCCAGGAATGGTCAATATCAGACTCTTAGTCCAGGAATGGTCAATATCAGACTTTTAGTCCAGGAATGGTCAATATCAGACTTTTAGTCCAGGAATGGTCAATGTCAGACTTTTAGTCCAGGAATGGTCAATGTCAGACTTTTAGTCCAGGAATGGTCAATGTCAGACTTTTAGTCCAAGAATGGTCAATATCAGACTCTTAGTCCAGGAATGGTCAATATCAGACTCTTAGTCCAGGAATGGTCAATGTCAGACTTTTAGTCCAGGAATGGTCAATGTCAGACTTTTAGTCCAGGAATGGTCAATATCAGACTTTTAGTCCAGGAATGGTCAATGTCAGACTTTTAGTCCAAGAATGGTCAATATCAGACTCTTAGTCCAGGAATGGTCAATGTCAGACTTTTAGTCCAGGAATGGTCAATGTCAGACTTTTAGTCCAGGAATGGTCAATATCAGACCCTAGTCCAGGAATGGTCAATATCAGACTTTTAGTCCAGGAATGGTAAATATCAGACTTTTAGTCCAGGAATGGTCAATATCAGACTTTTAGTCCAGGAATGGTCAATATCAGACTCTTAGTCCAGGAATGGTAAATATCAGACTTTTAGTCCAGGAATGATCAATATCAGACCCTAGTCCAGGAATGGTCAATATCAGACTTTTAGTCAAGGAATGGTCAATATCAGACTCTTAGTCCAGGAATGGTCAATATCAGACTTTTAGTCCAGGAATGGTCAATATCAGACTTTTAGTCCAGGAATGGTCAATATCAGACTTTTAGTCCAGGAATGGTCAATGTCAGACTTTTAGTCCAAGAATGGTCAATATCAGACTCTTAGTCCAGGAATGGTCAATGTCAGACTTTTAGTCCAGGAATGGTCAATGTCAGACTTTTAGTCCAGGAATGGTCAATATCAGACCCTAGTCCAGGAATGGTCAATATCAGACTTTTAGTCCAGGAATGGTAAATATCAGACTTTTAGTCCAGGAATGGTCAATATCAGACTTTTAGTCCAGGAATGGTCAATATCAGACTCTTAGTCCAGGAATGGTAAATATCAGACTTTTAGTCCAGGAATGATCAATATCAGACCCTAGTCCAGGAATGGTCAATATCAGACTTTTAGTCAAGGAATGGTCAATATCAGACTCTTAGTCCAGGAATGGTCAATATCAGACTTTTAGTCCAGGAATGGTCAATATCAGACTTTTAGTCCAGGAATGGTCAATATCAGACTTTTAGTCCAGGAATGGTCAATATCAGACTTTTAGTCCAGGAATGGTCAATATCAGACTTTTAGTCCAGGAATGGTCAATATCAGACTTTTAGACCAGGAATGGTCAATATCAGACTTTTTGGTCTAGATAAGGCTGATATCAGACTGAGACAAACTCCTAAAGCTATACAAAACTAGAAGTTTTCAAAAGGAAAAATTGATGACGGATGGATACTGCAGTCGTTGTAATAGTTTTTAGTTCTATATTTTCTGATAATGTCTGTAATACAACAAAGTTTCTATACTAGAAAAATTTGCTGACATGTGTACATTATGTTGTCTGTCTAATGATGGGTATAACCATGGATATCCTACATAACAACATTACCAAACCAAGGAAAAGTTAGAAAAACTGGAAACTTGTAATCAGAACATTAATCTCATCATGTATCAGCTTGTATATAAACTTTTGTAAGTAAGGAAACAGGAACTGAATCTGACTGTAATCTTTTAATCATGTGCTGATGTATTGGTACATAAAGCATAACCTTCAATATATACAAATCCCATGGGTGCACACAAGGTCCCTGACAACCAGATGTTACATGTGAGCTGATCTAGGGTTGTCACTAGGATATCAGTACCAGCACAGTTCTATGTATACCACTGACCTAGTGACCTAGATGTGGTCAATATCCCATCACACTGTTGACATATTACACAATAGATTTAATAGTAATCTATTAAGGTAATGCTGTTTAAATACATACTGTTCATTACATCTTTGTTTCATAAAATCACTGTAAGGCAATGTACTGATTACAGGCAATAATCTTTGTGGTATCCGGCCACAACCTATTGCAGGGAACTGCTGACATAGCTTAATAAGAGGCAGTCACCTGGAAGTCATGGTAGTCAGTGGAATGAGTTCTGTCAATAAAGCATTCCATGTTAACAACGTAAAGTATCCCCAGCAACCCATTAACACACAACATTACCTAGCTACACAGTAACATACATTACCTAGCTACCAAGTAACACACAACATTACCTAGCTACCCATTAACACACAACATTACCTAGCTACACAGTAACATACATTACCTAGCTACCAAGTAACACACAACATTACCTAGCTACCAAGTAACACACAACATTACCTAGCTACCCATTAACACACAACATTACCTAGCTACACAGTAACATACATTACCTAGCTACCAAGTAACACACAACATTACCTAGCTACACAGTAAAATACATTACCTAGCTACCAAGTAACACACAACATTACCAAGCTACCCATTAACACACAACATTATCTAGCTACCCATTAACACACAACATTACCTAGCTACCCAGTAACACACATTACCTAGCTACTCAGTAACATACATTACCTAGCTACACAGCAACACACATTACCTAGCTACACAGTAACATACATTACCTAGCTATACAGTGACATAAATTACCTAGCTACACAGTAACACACATTACCTAGCTACTCAGTAACATACATTACCTAGCTACACAGCAACACACATTACCTAGCTACACAGTAACATACATTACCTAGCTATACAGTAACACACATTACCTAGCTACACAGTAACATACATTACCTAGCTACACAGTGACATAAATTACCTAGCTATACAGTAACATACATGACCTAGCTACACAGTAACATACATTACATAGCTACACAGTAACATACATTGCCTAGCTACACAGTAACTTACATTACCTATCTACACAGTAACATACATTACCTAGCTACACAGTAACATACATTACCTAGCTACACAGTAACATACATTACCTAGCTACACAGTAACATACATTACCTAGCTACCAAGTAACATACATTGCCTAGCTACACAGTAACATACATTACATAGCTACACAGTAACATACATTACATAGCTACACAGTAACATACATTACATAGCTACACAGTGACATACATTACCTAGCTACACAGTGACATACATTACCTAGCTACACAGTAACATACATTACCTAGCTACACAGTAACATACATTACCTAGCTACACAGTAACATACAAAACAAGAGACCACAGCCTTTAATGATCATCTGACCATCAATGGATAGTGGTCTCACAAATCATCTGATTTCAAATCCATTGAGGTACTAAGGAAGAGTAGCATTCTGCAGCAAAATATTGACTAGCTTCCCCATTTGGGGCCCTCCCCTAAGTCCCTCGGGGTTGATTCAACTTATGAGTTTAAGAATTAATTGCCCACCTTACTGATGCTTCAGACAAAATCTGAATTAAATCCATGTAAGTATTCAGGAAGGGTAGCATTTGGGGCAAAGTGTTGTCTAACTGCCCTTTTGGGGCCCCATCCCCAGGTCCCAATGGGTGGATTCAAGTTTCTGAATGTAACTAATAATTCCCCACCCCGAATGATATTTCTGACCAAATTTGGTTGAAATCCACCTCGGCCTTATGCAGGAGTAGTGTTTTTAAGGAAAAGTTTACGGATGACGTGCAGCACACAGTGATGGACAATGCATTTAATTACCTAACTCCCTAGTAACACACAACATTACTTAGCTCGCCAGTAACTTACAACATCCCTAGATACCAAGTATACTACACACAACATCCCTAGCTTTCCAGCCGTTCTGATAAGCTATCATTATATTTTCCAATTTACAATCATTAAATATTATGTAATATGTTTTATGCTAAAGGCAGATTTGGATTGATTGGTAGACGTTAACAGATGATGACTAAATATGCGTCTGGAATCTCAATCAGCAGAGAACATGGCCATCTAACTATAAAAATCTTAATTTAATATGAAAATCTTTCTAAAGATCATGAAACAATGAAGCCTAAGGGTCCAAGCCACTTGCCCAATACTTAAATTCATTGACACATTTAATATTCAAATGCTTTAGAAAATATCTTAGAATTCTTTTTTTTTTTTTTTTAAATATTTAACCACTCAAAGGCTTTTAAAAACTGCAAGTTGATAAAAACAAAAACAAACAAAAAACATTTGTTTCAAGACTGACAACAAATTCAAGGATTTTTCAAGGCTGCCTTAATCATAGTTCTGCTACATGACAGCAGTGACAAGCTGAAACAATGAAATGACTTTGGGCCTCTTATAATTAATTCTTCACAAGAAGAAGCCAATCAATTGATCTCATATTTCAACCCTGTTACCTTAACAGATCAATCAAGGTCAATTATTTTAACAATATGAAATGAGAATGCAAGGCCATGAAATTCTTTTCCCACATTTGTTACCTGTAATAATGAAATGCAGGTCAAGGTAGTTTATATATAAACAAACTTACTAGTTCTTTATTCTTTCAGAAGCTACATACCTGATACTAGACAATTCTATGCTAGCTGAAGAGGAAGCTTTCTTATTAAGTTAATTTTCAAATTACAACAAGTCATTGAGAAATTTTTTACGAAAGTCATTGCTATAGTGATGTTTAATGAATAAGACTACCTGGATACTCCATTCTTGTCGGAGAACAGGTCCACACAGGGGAAAGTGCACTGCGGTGTCTCCTGCTCTTCATCCTTACAGTCTCTGTTGGGAAAACAAATACAAGGATTGATAGCTAGTCTATAACATGTCATAACGTTAAACATACCTGTCTCAGCTGTGATACATTTGTTGGTAAGGGCAGTAGGCACTCTCACTGCTCATTGAATAATGAATGTGAATGTTGTATTTACATAATAAAACACAGTGCTAGAAATTTTGTCAAAAACTGTTCCCATAACCATGTACTGTCCCCTTAACCATCATAAAACACTGTCCAGAATATCATGTGATTCATTTGGTCTTGAATTTTGTGAAGCTTGAAATACTTGTGATCTACACTTGCTTATTAAATCAGGAAATGTTTCTGGAAATGAAGAGGCTGTTCTCTAATTCAGAAATGAAAAATATAGAAAAACAACCACATTTTATCACCCTCAGACTTGTGTTGTACAGCCATGAGATGCTTGAGAGTCGCATATAACCCTTAAGCATGAAATTCATATTCACAGCAATTGCAAATGAAATGTAAAGATTGTTCATCTTTAGATTACAGATTAAATGATGAAGAGAAGCTTGCATGCTTGTCACAATGTACGTGTCCACACCATCCAATCAGGCTCTGTTCCTCTACATGTTAATCACATTGCTAGTATACCTCAATGAGTTTTCCATTACGTAATGACACATTATCATGAAAGAGCAGAAATCGGCAGAAATACTCCACACTTAGTGCACTTTTTCATCAGATGTCAGATTGAAAGCCAGCCAGATTGAAAGTAGCTCTAGAGATTCATCTTTATATAATCATACATGTATGAATGTAACACTGCAGGTTTATAAACACTCCACTCCCTAATCTTTTTATTTCAAAATGGGTCAAGTATTTACTTTTGACCCCTTGATATTGACCTATGACCATCAAATTTTAATCAACTACAGAATTTGATTTCATGATATTATGTGTGAAAATGAAAATCCTAAAAAAACTGTTGAAGGGTTTGTAAAATACTTCGTACACAAACTTTTTTATTTAAAAAATGATGAGAAGTGATGATTGTCCATTTGATGCTAATTAATGTCCACCAAAATCTGAAGATATTGTATGAATATGAACAAGGTCTATGTGACATTCTTAATTTGGTAGAATATCACATGCTGTCCCTTCCTTTGAATTTCAAATTGTCCACCATGTATACTTATTCTGTCATTTTTCTAGATTTTACATAAAATCACCTTTACAGCTATAAACATCTGAAGTTGATAGCAGTGAAATGAAAATACTCTGATCAAAATAGATTTAAGCTGTCTGTAAAAATTCCCTGTAGCTGACTATATGATTGAGTGTACAGAGAAAGGCCTGTCAATGAAATTATCATCTGGGGTATGGAGTGTGTCGACTATAATAGGGTGTTAGGGGCTGCTGCAGACACATCAGAAAAAGATGCTGCCTATGCCCTATCATCTCACACATGTGACAGCACCATCACACTCCAAAACACTCCAATTGAGGCGCAAGTCATCCTGAATAATTCATGATAAAAGTCCGCTGTAAAATCGTCCACTTTACATCAAAATGCAATAAAATTTGTTATAAATATAATCATACGTCTATAAGTCATAAACAGTCTCAACTGCCACTACAGTTGTGAGGCCGCTACAGTTGTGAGGCCGCTACTGATGGTTGTGAGGCCGCTACCGATGGTTGTGAGGCCACTACTGATGGTTGTGAGGCCACTACTGATGGTTGTAAAGCCACTGCTGATGGTTGTGAGGCCGCTACCGATGGTTGTGAGGCCACTACTGATGGTTGTGAGGCCACTACTGATGGTTGTAAAGCCACTGCTGATGGTTGTGAGGCCACTACTGATGGTTGTGAGGCCACTACTGTTGTGAGGCTGCTACTGATGGTTGTGAGGCCACTACTGTTGTGTGAGGCCACTACTGTTGTGAGGCCGGTACTATTGTGTGAGGCCACTACTGTTGTGAGGAGACTTCAAAGTTTACAAGCAATGCTTGGTTACAACCCTTATAAAACAACCTGTACTACCTCATAATTATAACCTTTTCCATTTAGTTTTCTGTTACTAAAATGGATTTGAAAAGATAACACAATGTATTTCTGTACCTTATTGGAGAAAGATTTGATGAGTGTTCAAAATAAATTTAATGATTTCACATAATCTATCGAAATCCATCAGTATAAGTTAAGAGTTTATAATCCATCAGTATGTGATATTTATCTGCTTCATTAAACCAATAATAAAGCATAAGATTTACTAGAAGCTTTACGGTAATGACAGTTGTACATGCTTGCATTACCTTAAAACATGTGCACATACATTACCGGAACAGCTGGTCCAATATACTTCCTATGTGCCTCCTTAAATACCCCTCAGAAGATAAAATTAAAACAAACTGAGCACCTTGCCGCCAGACCCCTATCTACAACTATTTGCCTGGTCCCTTTATAACTTGCTGCAGTAATCGCATTTCAGGGGAACGTGCACAAAGACAGAAAGACAAGGCACTTTTGCAAAGCACTGGTTTGGTTTGGATATTTCCTTCTCCAGGTGCAACAAAATGCCCAGAGAGCCATGACACATGCAGAAATCTCAGCTGAACAAATGTGCAGGTCTCACCAGCATAACAGCTCAGTGAATTTCAATTCCTCCAATTCACCGAACAAGATGCATGAAGCCCAAATCTTATTGAACAGAAAAGAAGCATTCCCGCATGGTTAACTACAAATTATATGTCTTTCGCATTTATTTCAGGAGTCGCAAAGCCTCCACTATAATCAAATTGTACAATTTAGCATGATAATATCCAACTATATTTTAAATAAATTTGGGGGGAAAAAAAACATTGATCAAACAAACCAAATCTTTAATTGTATCACATTATTAAGGTGAGAATGATTAGAAAATATTTAAACATTTTTAAAGAGAACATTAAAAGACTAAATGTGAGAAGTCATGATGATGTATTGGGTGACATATCAGGCCTGGGGTTTTTGATGCTAGAAATGTTTATCAAAGTACATAACACATCAACAGTACTGATTAATCACAGGCCAAACCCTGTGGAGGGCCACCTAGAAAGTGTGTCACTCATGTCAAGTGTGTCATAAGGTCTACTGTCGATTGGCCACCCAGATATAAACCTAATACTTCAAACACTCTCAATTCACATAGTCATGGGGTTGGTTTAACTTTTTTTTTTTTTGGTGTTTTTTTTTAGATAGGTTATTCAAGTCTTATGCTGTGTGCAAACAGAAAATCAAATCACATTTTTCAAATTAAAAAAAAATTAGCCCCCCTCTCTCCTTTTGGTAATATTTTACTTCTGGGTAGGTGTTTCCCTAATCCTGTAGAGCACAGTATAGGCAAGGGATTTGATGAAATACAAGTCTTTACAGGAAAGAACAGCTGGCACAACTTTTAATACTTTCAGCAATCTGAATTCAGAACTACAATACTTTCACCATTCCAACACAAAGCAACTATGTCAAAGATTTTGTGACCAACGATACTCATACATTTCATGAATAAACATTCCACAACCAAACAACAGTCTAATGTTCTATAAACAACAGTCTAGTGTTCTATAAACAACAGCATAATGTTCTATAAACAACAATCTAATGTTCTATAAACAACAGTCAAATGTTCTATAAACAACAGTCTAATGTTCTATAAACAACAGTCTAATGTTCTATAAACAACAGCATAATGTTCTATAAACAAGTCTAATGTTCTGTAAACAACAGTCTAAAGTTCTGTAAACAACAGCATAATGTTCTATAAACAACAGTCTAATGTTCTGTAAACAACAGTCTAATGTTCTATAAACAACAATCTAAAGTTCTATAAACAACAGTCAAATGTTCTATAAACAACAGTCTAATGTTCTATAAACAACAGTCTAATGTTCTATAAACAACAGTCAAATGTTCTATAAACAACAGTCTCATGTTCTATAAACAACAGTCTAATGTTCTATAAACAACAATCTAATGTTCTATAAACAACAGTCTAATGTTCTGTAAACAACAGTCTAATGTTCTGTAAACAACAGTCAAATGTTCTATAAACAACAATCTCATGTTCTA
The DNA here is from genome assembly GCF_031769215.1 of Ylistrum balloti. Classification (NCBI taxonomy): domain Eukaryota; kingdom Metazoa; phylum Mollusca; class Bivalvia; order Pectinida; family Pectinidae; genus Ylistrum; species Ylistrum balloti. Next base: position 168,275 of record NW_026781931.1, on the reverse strand, counting down.
TAAACAACAGTCTAATGTTCTGTAAACAACAGTCTAATGTTCTATAAACAACAGTCTAATGTTCTATAAACAACAATCTAATGTTCTATAAACAACAGTCTAATGTTCTGTAAACAACAGTCTAATGTTCTATAAACAACAGTCAAATGTTCTATAAACAACAGTCTAATGTTCTATAAACAACAGTCTAATGTTCTATAAACAACAGTCTAATGTTCTATAAGAAATAAAAGTAATTCATGTTCCACAGCTTAACAGAAAAACATTCTACAAACAAACAACAGACAAACCTTCCATGAACAAACAACAGACAAACATTCCATGAACAAACAACAGACAAACCTTCCATGAACAAACAACAGACAAACCTTCCATGAACAAACAACAGACAAACATTCTATGAACAAACAGACAAACATTCTATGAACAAACATCCATTATTTTCTGCTGAGGTTTACTGTTATGAGTAGCATTAATAAATCAACATGAAAAAAGCTGATCAGTATGACATCTAAACAAATGTAAAATTAATTCAGTGAAATCCAGATCTGGTTTGACACTGTCGTCTGGCCCGAGGTACAGCAGACCATTTTATGACTACCTTTAAAGAAGTCATTAGGTGGCAGCCATACCTTATTGTTGTATGTAAATTCAGCAACAATAGATTTTTTTTGTATGCATATCATGGTCAAATCCATTTCAGCAAAAAAGCCTGAGCTCAGACCACACAAAATCTCAGTATAATAGGAATATCAAGTTATTATCTCAGATTTCGCGAAGAAAAACTCTCACCAACTGTTCCCTGCATGAAGTACTAAAACACAACCCTTTATCACAGAGCATGAAATGAAGCCATTTATAATTGCATGAGAACGTATTTTGCTAAGTACTTAGAGCAAGCCAGAGGGATATGACTCATGTAGTCGTTGGCTAATCTTGTGGAAATTGACAAGGCATAGCAAAAAAAAATGTTGAAAAAATCCCATATCTGTTAAATATTCCAAAGTCATTGTAAACAAAATAGAATAATTATTAGGAAATATCTAGGGAACTACACTTTTCCATACAGCATAAATGGCTGCTTCATGTACAAATGACTTTTAAAAAGTAACCTGAAAACCTAGCTCTAAGGTAAATTTTTTTTTCCATTACAACATTTTACTTTATATTTTACAGAAACTAACAAATAAAGTAAGATCTCTTTGATGGCAGAATTTCTGATGTTTCATTTAATACCCATAGAAACAGCAGACCATGCTTTTAAATGTCATACTGGCAGACATTATTCTTAATGTAATCTATGCAAATTGTGTAAATACTCTTCTTCCAAAATGCATTTATCTAATGCATAAACTTTCCCTGTGGTTACAACTGAAGGTGTGGCTCTCTTATATAAAAGCCGGCCCTCAAACCCATTTCAGACTATTTTGCACCATATTGTAGAGGCACACTTCCCATACTCCCGTGTGGGTTGATGTGTCTCTCCGTCCATGATGAGGGCCCACAAAATGCAATGATCATCTGATGCTTTTAGACTAATAACAATTACATAAATGTTCAAATTAACATAAAATCTTGGGAGAAAGAAACATTGAATAAAAGCAATCCCCAGTGGTTGCCATGTTTTCCATAGCCCGCAGAAAGCATGGTAAGGGAATACAGATTGCAACAATGACACAACAGTATGGTCAAAGTTTAAACACTACTGTACTGACACAGTGTGGCCCCAACATAAACACTACTGTACTGACACAGTGTGGCCCCAACATAAACACTACTGTACTGACACAGTATGGTCAAAGTTTAAACACTACTGTACTGACACAGTGTGGCCCCAACATAAACACTACTGTACTGACACAGTGTGGCCCCAACATAAACACTACTGTACTGACACAGTGTGGCCCCAACATAAACACTACTGTACTGACACAGTGTGGTCAAAGTTTAAACACTACTGTACTGACACAGTTTAGCCCCAACATAAACACTACTGTACTGACACAGTGTGGCCCCAACATAAACACTACTGTACTGACACAGTATGGTCAAAGTTTAAACACTACTGTACTGACACAGTGTGGCCCCAACATAAACACTACTGTACTGACACAGTGTGGCCCCAACATAAACACTACTGTACTGACACAGTGTGGCCCCAACATAAACACTACTGTACTGACACAGTGTGGCCCCAACATAAACACTACTGTACTGACACAGTGTGGCCCCAACATAAACACTACTGTACTGACACAGTGTGGTCAAAGTTTAAACACTACTGTACTGACACAGAGTAGTCCCAACATAAACACTACTGTACTGACACAGTGTGGTCAAAGTTTAAACACTACTGTACTGACACAGTGTGGCCCCAACATAAACACTACTGTACTGACACAGTGTGGCCCCAACATAAACACTACTGTACTGACACAGTGTGGCCCCAACATAAACACTACTGTACTGACACCAGCTCCCTCAACAGGACAGTCCCCCTTCACACCCTCCCACCTGTTGTAGTGGCTACACCAGCTCCCTCTACAGGTCAGTCCCCCCTTCACACCCTCCCACCTGTTGTAGTGGCTACACCAGCTCCCTCTATAGGACAGTCTTCCCTTCACACCTTTCCATCTGTTGTAGTGGCAACACCAGCTCCCTCTACAGGACAGTCTTCCCTTCACACCTTTCCATCTGTTGTAGTGGCTGCACCAGCTCCCTCTACAGGACAGTCTCCCCTTCACACCCTACCACCTGTTGTAGTAGCTACACCAGCTCCCTCTATAGGACAGTCTTCCCTTCACACCTTTCCATCTGTTGTAGTGGCAACACCAGCTCCTTCTACAGGACAGTCTCACATCACCCTCCCTCCTGTTGTAGTGGCTACACCAGCACCCTATACAGGACAGTCTCACATCACCCTCCCTCCTGTTGTAGTGGCTACAACAGCTCCCTCTACAGGACAGTCTCACATCACCCTCCCACCTGCTGTGGTGGCTACATCAGCTCCCTCTATAGGTCACTGTCACCGTTACACCACTGTTTGAAGTGACTACCTTACCTCTACAAGACGGTGTCACCATCATGCCATTGTTGTAGTGGCTTCACTAGCTCCATCTATATGACATGGACCCCTACATGAACATTTCTAACAGTACACCTGAATATTTCTAAAAGTGTATTTCCATTACTGTCTCCTCACTATGAACTATGTCACTGCCTATTTTTTCTCCAGATACCATAAACTATATGAATACTTCTTTACCCCTGATATATACGTGACCCCTCTACATTCTCCTGATTTATTATCTGTGCATAAAATATTTGCAATCCTAATCAAATGTTTCACTGACAATGTTCATAAATTGGCCTCTGTTGTCTGTTATATCAACCAACTTTGGTCAATGTAATGATTACCACTTTATAAGAAAGGGTGTGACTTATAATCCAGTGCGATTTATACGTGAATCAAATCTAAAAAAAACTGGCCCTGCAGCTTATAGACTGGTGTGGCTTATAACCCCGAAGATATGGTAAATCCCTCTACTTAACTCTTGATATTATAAACTATATCAATCCCTGTCCTTTGTTCCTGATATTATAAACTATATCAATCCCTGTCCTTTGTTCCTGATATTATAAACTATATGAATTCCTGTCCTTTGTTCCTGATATTATAAACTATATGAATTCCTGTCCTTTGTTCCTGATATTATAAACTATATGAATCCCTGTCCTTTGTTCCTGATATTATAAACTATATCAATCCCTGTCCTTTGTTCCTGATATTATAAACTATATGAATCCCTGTCCTTTGTTCCTGATATTGTAAACTATATGAATCCCTGTCCTTTGTTCCTGATGTTGTAAACTATATGAATCCCTCTACTTTACTCCTGATATTGTAAACTATATGAATCCCTCTACTTTACTCCTGATATTAGAAACTATATGAATCTCTCTACTTTACTCCTGATATTATAAACTATATGAATTCCTGTCCTTTGTTCCTGATATTATTAACTATATGAATCCCTGTCCTTTGCTCCTGATATTATAAACTATATGAATCCCTGTCCTTTGTTCCTGATATTGTAAACTATATGAATCCCTGTCCTTTGTTCCTGATATTGTAAACTATATGAATCCCTGTCCTTTGTTCCTGATGTTGTAAACTATATGAATCCCTCTACTTTACTCCTGATATTGTAAACTATATGAATCCCTCTACTTTACTCCTGATATTAGAAACTATATGAATCTCTCTACTTTACTCCTGATATTATAAACTATATGAATTCCTGTCCTTTGTTCCTGATATTATAAACTATATGAATCCCTGTCCTTTGTTCCTGATATTATAAACTATATGAATCCCTGTCCTTTGTTCCTGATATTGTAAACTATATGAATCCCTCTACTTTACTCCTGATATTGTAAACTATATGAATCTCTCTACTTTACTCCTGATATTATAAACTATATGAATTCCTGTCCTTTGTTCCTGATATTATTAACTATATGAATCCCTCTACTTTACTCCTGATATTAGAAACTATATGAATCTCTCTACTTTACTCCTGATATTGTAAACTATATGAATCCCTCTACTTTACTCCTGATATTAGAAACTATATGAATCTCTCTACTTTACTCCTGATATTGTAAACTATATGAATCCCTCTACTTTACTCCTGATATTATAAACTATATGAATACCTGTCCTTTGTTCCTGATATTATAAACTATATGAATCCCTGTCCTTTGTTCCTGATATTGTAAACTATATGAATCCCTCTACTTTACTCCTGATATTATAAACTATATGAATCCCTGTCCTTTGTTCCTGATATTATAAACTATATGAATCCCTGTTCTTTGTTCCTGATATTGTAAACTATATGAATCCCTCCACTTTACTCCTGATATTGTAAACTATATGAATCTCTCTACTTTACTCCTGATATTATAAACTATATGAATCCCTGTCCTTTGTTCCTGATATTATAAACTATATGAATCTCTCTACTTTACTCCTGATATTGTAAACTATATGAATCTCTCTATTTTGCTCCTGATATTATAAACTATATGAATCCCTCTACTTTACTCCTGATATTACAAACTATATGAATCCCTGTCCTTTGTTCCTGATATTATAAACTATATGAATCCCTGTCCTTTGTTCCTGATATTATAAACTATATGAATCCCTGTCCTTTGTTCCTGATATTATAAACTATATGAATCCCTGTCCTTTGTTCCTGATATTATAAACTATATGAATCCCTCTACTTTACTCCTGATATTATAAACTATATGAATCCCTGTACTTTCTTATAATGTTGTCACTTATTTTGTTCATTACATTATACATAACGCATGCAGTATACCTAATGAACATGTGTTGTACAGCAGTCGGTTTTCAACCCTGATTACATCTCCGTTAGCCTATACTGAAAGGTTTCAGAGCTGTGATGAGATATATTCAACAATGGATCTAAAATGTAATATTGATCTCAAATGACCTTGAATCTGAAACACAAAAAGCTGTAGAAAGTCTCAAGTAACATAATAGCTAAAACATTCCGTGCTGGTTTTTATCAAAGATCTTTATCAGAATTAACCCCAGAAGTCCTTAAGCTTCTGAATAGTGAAGAGAATGGACACCCAGAAAGAATGCCTCAATGTTATCAAAAGATAGAGCAGATGCTTTAGGCATTTCATCTTTCAGTTGAGAATTATATCAAAGTGAATTTCTTCATCTTAATTCCTGCTGACAGCTTGTCTCGTTGCTGCCTGACATCAACTACAGAAACAAATGCTCTATATATACAGTACAAACTGTCAGGTGAAAACCTATAATCTCAAGACCTCTACCTACCTTGTTAATTAAAAAAGCATTCAATCAAACACTCAGAGACATACAGGTGGAGTCAATTTTTGTTCATCCCCACAACTTAAAAATAAATAGTGTACAGATTTTTCTCAGATGAATCCCAGTAATCTTAGGCCCATACCTATGCAAGTCCATCTCTTCCTTCACCTATAGTATTTCTGATCCTCACAGACCAATCTTTTTCCTCACCTATATTATTTCTGATCCTCACAGACCAATCTCTTTCCTCACCTGTATCATTTCTGATCCTCACAGACCAATCTCTTTCCTCACCTCTAGTACGTCTGATCCTCATAGGCCAATCTCTTCCCTCACCTATATTATTTCTGATCCTCACAGACCAATCTCTTCCCTCACCTATATTATTTCTGATCCTCACAGACCAATCTCTTCCCTCACCTATAGTTTGTCTGATCCTCACAGACCCCTCTCTTCCCTTACCTAGTCAGTCTGACCACCACAGACCCCTCTCTTCCCTTACCAAGTCAGTCTGACCACCACAGGCCTCTCTCTTCCCTTACCTAGTCAGTCTGACCACCACAGACCCCTCTCTTCCCTTACCTAGTCAGTCTGACCACCACAGGCCCCTCTCTTCCCTTACCTAGTCAGTCTGACCACCACAGGCCCCTCTCTTCCCTTACCTAGTCAGTCTGACCACCACAGGCCTGGTTCTCCCCACATCCATATAGATACACTAATCTTGATATTAGAGGAGTAAATACAAGCCTTACAATATGTTGTGGGATACAATTTCACACTTCTACTCTAAGGGGTCGTTTTAACACTTCAGCCAGATGTTTGAACTTCCTGTGTAAGTTGGGTAAGCTAATGCCCTTTTGCTGGGAAGGCCTGTCAACATGTGTAACTCTCATTATTCTGTTTCAACCCAGAAGTTCAGATAGGCTACAAGAGTCAATATATTACTATATTTTACCCACACTAAACCTGGGCATGTTCCCTTTCACACAAGCTGTGTAAGTACTTCAACAAATAAGATGAATAAGCATTAAGAACTATAACAGTTCAATACAGTACATTCTATAATAACAGTAATATAACACATTTTTAATTGCATAATTTTCAAGATCTAATCACTGATATGTATATGAATGGCCGATAACATGACCACCATTCTGATGTTTAGTCAATATATGGTGTACATTTTGCATGACGAGACAGATGATTGACATTATAAAAATTCATAATAGCGACCTGCAAAAGTCTGACACTGAATTACGATGATGACAATCTTAGCAACAAGTTTCACCTTTACACTACAGACAAACAATCACACATTCAATAATGTTTTATTGCATAGAACTTAATTATCATGATCATATTACAAATTATGAAACCATAACCGATAATCAAATATTTATGATTACAGAGCATTGATCAACAGCTCTACAAAGAGATCCAGAAAAAATTTCTGAGTTTTACTCTCGTCTCTTTGATGTAAATTGTTTCTGATAAAGAGCACCATACATTGACCGTGAAACACCAAAAATGACTCCTTATCCCATAGTGGGCCTTTCATCTTAAACCACAGCCTGTGATGGCACCAACAGTCACGATGCTACAAGGATGACAGTCCAAGCTACATGAGGAATAAATGGTCGCACAATTTGTTCTAGTCAAAAATGGCCTAAGTTGTCGAAGTCTTTCTCTTAGATGCATGGCTGCATATACTCCTATGTATTTAAGAAATTCTCTTCGTAAAAATCTGATAAAAAGTCTAGAAGATAGAAAAGAACATAGATAATTTTACTGACTATATCAACAGCCCCTCCACAATACTTTCCACAAAGGAATTTATTTCTTTTCCATTAACTATTGTATAAATACACCTTTACTGACATTTTATTTATTCATGATCTTTATCCTGGATGGATTTTCAATAAAGCCCTCCAACAAAGGCATGGCAAGGAATGCAGGAAGTGGGGTAAGGCTGGTTAGGACCTCTAAATGCTGCTGGTCTTGATTACTTTTTAATCTGTAATCCTCTGTATAGGAGTGCTGTGGATCCTGATTAGCCCACACTTGAGTACCTTTATGTGTGATTAGTGACTAACAATACAGCTGTTAGTGGTCAAAAGAGGCTCTATCCCAGAAATGGTATAACATGTCCTATACTTCTTTGTCGTCCCATGTTTAAGATTAAATCATACAGATCTCACTTTCCTGTATTCCCAGCATCAGTTGTTTTGTGAGTTTTCATGATATTAAGTATCTCGTAGTTCATCGTCATCAGTTCTGAATTATGTAAAGTTTGATGTAAACATTTTTACATTATAATAGTGTTATATGTGCTTTTAATACCTGTATCATAGAGAACGCTTCGCTTAGATACACCTGTAAGACATGTGCCTATGTAGTATCAGTGTAGTATAAGAGTAGTGTAGTGACTGATGTCACTGGCCACATACTTTACGTTTGAAGCACAGATGACACTTACCTAAGCTTCCTACCATCGGAGACATGAGTAAGTGTCTGTCGATCACAGACAGCAGTCTTGCAACATATCCACAGCATAATAACTTATTACACACACTAAAAATCATATCCCTACACAGGTAATACGCCAATCCATAACATATACTGGTAACTGTAACCCAACGCTGACCCAGTAAGTCGTCAGCTGCACTAAGGGTGACCTGGAAATGAAAGCATGGCCACATCGCTATAAATATCCCACTGGAATTAGCAGCTCAGCAAATCTACAACACCGTCTTTTCATAAAGCTTCTCATATAGAGTAATTTGTCATAATTGATAGTAATAGGGAAACAACTATAGACATAGACTCGTTGTAAAACATAGAATCAACCCTAAAACAAAGATTACAATACTGTACTGCAAGTGGAAAGATGTGAAAACCAATATTAATGTATACAATTCCAAGACACATCGATATTTGAGAGAACAGAAAGGATATTATTGTTGCAGTTGAACTACAGTGACACTTTCAGAGTCTAGGGAGGCAGATTTTAAACATGTAGATGAGATACCATTATATTGAATTGTGAAGTTAACATGGCACATACCAGTTGTAAATAAATCCCTGAACACAAACAATAAGCTTCAGCCTCACGATTTTGAGTTTTAATCCATAGTTAAAATCTCATTTCTCTGCTAATGATCAGATCATATTAAAATTTATTATTACTTGCTTTTCTTATACATTAAACTTTGTTCATTTTTCTCGAGAACTTTGAAGTAAGCCGATATTTTCAGATGTAATCAAGATATATCACAGATTCTGTTTAAAACTGGACTCCTCACTGAACAAGTCTGAAGGTTTGATTGTTTCACATGAAGATGTGTGTTATGGAATAATAGAATTTTACATGAGTTTGTCCAGTGAACATGGATATCTCAACTGTTATGCAGCAGCAAATCCCTTACACAAGGGTTGAAATACCCTTGTCCCTAAAACAGACTCGTGTTTGATTATTTTGACTCGCATATTTAAAAGTAACAAATTGTAAATTGTTGTGCAGCCTATTCATTATGTCATCATCACTGTCCCTGGAAATATGCCTTGAAAATCATGTTCTTATCAATTTGAAACCAGGTAACACTACACAAAATGACCATGTTAATCTAGTGTGAGTTGTGTCGTCATTATCAATGTGTGACATGGTAACGAATACACTGTCCATATTCTACTTTCTCAGACTGTCTTACACTGTCCATATAGTTTACAGTGACGTACTATCTCAGAGAATGTCATGCACTGCCAATACCTTAGTGTGATGTACTGTCTCAAAGACCGTTATACATCATGCATACTTCACAGTGATGTACACGGCTCACACACCATCTTACACTGTCCATATATTTTACAGTGACATACTATCCCAGAGAATGCCATACCCTGTTCATACCTTAGTGTGATGTACTGTCCTAGAGACCGCCATACCCTGTTCATACCTTAGTGTGATGTACTGTCCTAGAGACCGCCATACCCTGTTCATACCTTAGTGTGATGTACTGTCCTAGAGACTGCCATACCCTGTTCATACCTTAGTGAGATGTAGTATCCTAGAGACCGCCATACCCTGTTCATACCTTAGTGTGATGTACTGTCCTAGAGACTGCCATACCCTGTTCATACCTTAGTGTGATGTACTGTCCTAGAGACCGCCATACCCTGTTCATACCTTAGTGTGATGTACTGTCCTAGAGACTGCCATACCCTGTTCATACCTTAGTGTGATGTACTGTCCTAGAGACTGCCATACCCTGCCCACACCTTATTGCGATGTACTGTGTCCTAGAGACTGACACTAACAAAGGTTACACACATATATGTGGAAGGCAACAATGTATGTAATTAGTTTATAACACAAAGTTGATATGTTCTAAACAAACTGATGCATTGCAATGGTCCAAGTGCTGCTGTAAGCAGACGTGTACAGGGCCTGTTGTAGCTATGATAGCCAGCTCAACACCTCCAGTCAGCAGACAGCAGCAGAAAATTTGCCATCTCACAATAAATCAAACAAGAGATATTGATTGACTACACACTGACATCCTACAATACTGATAAAAGCCTTCTAAAGGCGACCTGTCAGATATACAATTTTTTTTCCCTCATACTTTTTTTCACCTATCTGTTTCATTTTTTTTTTCATCTAGTGTCAATTTGTACAGCAGTACAATAAAATCTGGAATCCAGTTATATTTAGGTCTGTCATTATCTGCTCCCTCAGATAGCCTACCACCCCTTTAATGGTGCTCTGTCTACAACAGATACCATGTGTACCACGACCAGGCCACTCAAGGGTCACGTAGTTCATTCAGGTATCGAACACCTGTGCACCCAGGTAAGTCCTTCCCACCATTCTCCATGGACAACAAAGAAAATAAAATGATTTATTTTATACTTAAAGAGTTATTATTCAAGTAAAATAGATTTAATGGCCAATGCAGACATTTATCTAAATGTCTGAACTATGTACCTCACATTGAGATCTTGCATATCTGGTCGTCATATTGAAAGGGGAAGACATCTTGGATAAGCATGTGACACTTATTGAACATGTTTGAAAATCTTTGTTCTGATAATTATTCAAAAGTGATCTTTAGATGTGTGTTTGGTTAAAAGAACAAAGCAACCGCTAAAATGAAAAGATGTGCTACATGCCATATATGAGGCTTTCAATTATCTATCATAAACAAATGAACATTCAAATTTGTGTAAAAATTGTCTTGATGTCTTCAATGATTTATCAACCATGTTGCCTGGCGGCGACATCAAATATGTAGATATCAATACAGAAGAAGCATTTAAAGCAAACAAGCAGCTATTGAGTAATCTGCATCAAAAGATTAACTCAACCATACTGGGATTATCATTGAAAATGTACCGGATCTAATTACCATTCACAACAAAACAATTTCCATTTCTTAAATGTCATCTCAGTAAAAACGAAATTCAGGAAACATCAGATTGACCATGCTGATCAATACAGAAAAAAATAAACAGTAACGACTTTCACAGATGTCATTCAATAATAATGTTTATTTTTAGAATATATTATATTGAAAGACGATTTTCATTATAACTGACTAGGACAATAGAAAGCGAAGTTATATACTGATCATAGCCTTCAGACTAGTACTGGGTTCCTAACCATCATAAGACTGACCATGACCATCAGATTCTAGTGAGTATCATAACTATTACACATAGAAACACAGTGTTGAGATTTTCTAAGACTAACTCTAAAATACAGAGTATTGAGATTATCTTGATACTAACACTGATGTACAGTCTTGAAATTATCTTAAGACCAATTCTGATCAACAGACTTGAGAGTACCTGAAGACCAATCCTCGTCAACAAAACCTGGAGATTATCCTAAGACCACATTTTGAGACATAAAGACAGTGTATAGAAACAAAAGTCTAGATCCATATGAAAATTGCATATGAACTCCCACATAAAGAAGGTTACAGGTTCTGTCCCCTTCCTCAGACAAAGTCTTTGGAAGTGTATGAAACTGTACTTAAGTTCTCTGCCTTACAGTCAGCTTCAGATAAGTTGATAATAGAAACCAATGGGCCTACTGATAGCCAATTGTCAGTGAAATGTCACTAGGTGGGATATTATGTCCAGGTTATGACATGATTCAGCCAAATGACACTATAAAATGAGCCAGGAAGAAGCTCTATCGTCTGAGAACAACCAACCATGTGGGACTATTTGTGGTACAGAGTCAAGAATGTAAAGCCCTGAGCTTAGTACAGTTTCTAACTATGGAACAGCAGCAAGACCACAAATAGGGTGTAAAGCCCTGAGCTTAGTACAGTTTCTAACTATGAAGCAGCAACAAGACCACAACTAGGGTGTAAAGCCCACTGCTTAGTACAGTTTCTAACTATGGAGCAGCAACAAGACCACAAATAGGGTGTAAAGCCCTGAGCTTAGTACAGTTTCTAACTATGGAACAGCAACATGACCACAACTAGCAATAATTTTTCAGAATTTTGTGTTTAAATCAAAGAAAGAGTCTGAAGACATCAATTCTGTATTTTAGTGGACCTATTTGAGGCATAGCAGCTTTAGCGACATCAATTCAGAGATTTCAGAGCAGAACCAGCCACTGCAGAGCATCAAGGACCTTAGGACTATGTATGAAAATGAACCATCAAAAGAACAGCATCAAGGACCTCTAGGATTCTGTATGGAGTGATCTTAGGCAATGTGAGAGAAGTTATCAAGCCAGATTCACAGCTCCCTTAGGCCACCATAATCGCCATTAGGCACAAAAATCTGATGGATCCATATCACACACCAAAGAACATGAGCTGCGATCGCAAAACATAGTTACTTGGTCCCACAGGACTAAAACGTCTGGTCCAGAAATATAGGCCTAGATTTTGCAGGCAAAATGAATCAAGCAACAAATAACACCTTCAGTGCATTTCCAGATTTTCAGCACATCAACGTGTCTATGATATCTGTCACTGTATCGCAGTTTAGTTTTCATTAAAGCAGTTGTATTAAAGCACATGCATTATCTCCACAGGACATTAGAAGTGTTCAGGATACTATACTATGCTGCCAGTGTGAACATTCTATCAGTATATTAAGATGATGATAGGGTTTTTTTATGACAATTACAAATCAAGCAAACTTTCTGGCATGGTAGCCTTGGTTTTCGGAGTAAGCCATCCCTTACTTAGCCACAGGGAATAATAAAACTACTAGTCTGATATATACCACCAGACACACTAGGCAGGGAAAACTTAATGTAAATAATGGCTTCACATGTTTCATAGGTAAGAAATTCTTTGAAATTGATACAAGTGATTTTTTTTTATTTAGATAAACAAGTTTGAAAGCAATTCCACATAACTATTTAGTTCATGTGATAAGTAACCAATCTTTACATGTTCATGATATTTCATTAGTAATATTAAATTCTTAAATGAAAATTATGAATAATTCTTGAGGTTTATTTATGGCATATGAATCAAAACAGAGAAGTAATTTTATCAAGGCCACATCTTACTCTCTCTCTATGATACAAGACAGGTGGGCTCAACTCGGTAAATAAATGATATGATATGAAACAAGGGTGTCACGAATTTGAAACACCCTTAAACATAATCTTCAGAATCTACAAAAAAATCATTCAACAGTCTTTATAAATAATGTATGGCAATCAAAATTAGTCTAAAAGTAACCTACCATATTTATTTCTGACAATAAGCCCATGCCTGGTAATAAGCCCATCCATATATGTTACTGTAAGAGATAGGTTTTGGTGCCTGGGCCTACTGCAGAATAAATACAGTAACTTGTAGATCAACAACTACTAAGATGAAAACAGCTCTGTTGCTCTCAGACCTGTTTGAGAAGAAAAGGATCGACCAGTCAGTCGAAGTAAGATCAGGTGCCTAATTCGGAGTAGTAAATGCCAGCTAATATCTGAAAAACATCATGGAAATAAGCATTAAAAAAGGCAAGTTCATGCTAATAACACCACATAAAAAGGACTTGCACATGTTTATTGGAGGGGCACAACGGGAAGAACTGACTTCAGGAAAACCACAAAAGTCCATGTTTGTATTTATAGTAAACCTGTTCCTCTGCCATATTCCAGCCTCACATCCATAGTTAGAATACCTCTCAATGACCACATTGCTGTCCTGATATATCTGAAGGTAATCTGTACATCTATATAGGTCTGGCTGTAAGTGCCTCTAAGGCCACTGGTCAGTGGCAGAGAGGTCAGTCTACATGCCAGACTGGCTTAGTTTTGATGATTTCCAGTCCTCCACATTTCTAAGGATATCTAATTAGTGGCGTCAAGCATCAAAAGGACAACTAGTCAAATACTCATCTGTTTAAAACACGTACCATAAAATCTCTTTCCACATTTCATATTACATGTACTAATTAACACATAAAGAAATTAAATTTCCAACAAATTTTTAATATGAATTAAATGATTACCCCCATCAAAACCAGTCCATGTTTTCCTGTATGAAATGATTGAGGTTCTGACAGGGGTTAAATTGCTCTGAAAACCCAGGACCATTTGGCACTAATCAATCCTGCTCATAACTGTGAAAAATCCACAATCTTTCCTGCCAGACAAAAGATAAAGATCTTCATGTTAACTTGATAGCATCCAAAGAAACAGGAAAAAAATGTGAAAGGGAACTTGAAAGTATTTATGATGTAGAGCCAGGATACTACCTCTGTTTTACCCAGTATCACATATCCATGCAGTATCCTTATGGAAAGTGTCATTCTGAATTCTTTTAACGATGTTTGATAACTCATTCCTTACTATCCTGACCTTCACCTTTCACTTCTATTTACATCTCTTTACTTACAGTTTTACTGTTATTTTCTGTCTTGACCTCTATCACTCAACTGTAATTTGTATTATCACAATATTAATTCATTCATCTTTACGTGCTATCTTTTCCACATAACAATCTTTGTAATTCATATCTTATTTTCAACAGGATAAAATTGCATGTAAAGAAGATTATTTCTATAAGACAAAAGACACCTACCTAAATACAGAGAATGACTGATAAGTCATCAAGAAGAGGTTTGAATTGAATCTGATCAATAATGGTGATACCCAATAGCAATGACCGGTCGGTTGTACAATGATCCTAGCTCCATGTAGCACACATCCAATGAACTCAAACACAAAGGAAGACAATGAAACAGCCTTCCAGCATACAATTGGCCTCCAACATACCCTAGCGTATTAATTTCCTGAGTGGTCAGCTGTCCAGCATACAACTGGTCAGCAACATACCCCAGTGTAGTAATTTCCTTAGTGGTCAGTAGTCCAGCATACAACTGGTCAGCAACAACATACCCTAGTGTAGTAATTTCCTTAGTGGTCAGTAGTCCAGCATACAACTGGTCAGCAACATACCCCAGTGTAGTAATTTCCTTAGTGGTCAGTAGTCCAGCATACAACTGGTCAGCAACAACATACCCTAGCGTAGTAATTTCCTTAGTGGTCAGTAGTCCAGCATACAACTGGTCAGCAACATACCTCAGCATATTAATTTCTTTAGTGGTAAGTTACCACCCACTAACCAATGATTCTTCGAGTGGACACTTGTGTCATTACAATTCTGGCTCTAGTTTCTGTCTTTATCAATGTTACAATGCAGACAACTTGTGAGAATGTTTTGTATAAATAGAGGTTACACAACGAGTGGTCATTGTATATTGAATTTATTCAGCTCGAGTTAGTTATTTTTCAAAAGTTACAAAAAACATGAGCTTTAAAATTTTGTTGAATTATTATCGATCACAAGATAAACGAGAAATGATTGATTAATTCTCATGCAGAAATGGCAAAGGAAATTTTACCAGTATCTAGTGGGATTTAAAATCTTTCAAACAATGACAATGCAGGTTTAAACACATCTTTAACTTGGAACACTGCAAGATGTTTTCTGGATGCAAGATTTTTCGTCTACCTGCATGTACCATTATTTATCAATGTATGGAAAAGCCATCATCATGGATACTTAAATCACTGATTTATTGATTACCATACAACCACTGACCTATAAAATTAAGTATGGTTGCTCAGAAGTTCTTGATTGCTGTCTTGACAAAAGATTTGATGTTGGAAAGACTTCCCATAAGAATCAATAAAATTGATCCGATCAGATATCTAGAATAATGTTCACAATAACATATGATATATAACATCAGTACATTATTTGTGTTGGTTTTAAAAATCTATTGGAAGCGGTAATCAAGATAATGAGCGATTCAAAATTATCTTTAATTCTGAATTTCATTATACATCAGAAATATCATACATTTAATCATTTATCAGAATTGTTAAAATTTCTCCAGCAGGCCTAAATAATATTTATTGTATATAAACAATTTATCAGAACTTATTACTGTTCTTTGACAATAATATTTGCAGGAGGATTCACATTCGTACATCATTCTATATCTCCTTAATCCAGGCCAAAATTATTTTAAAGTGCCCTGACTGGTTTAACTTCCCAGGGTTACAAATTAAGTTGACACCGTAATTAATTTAGCTCTAAATGGATTTCAGAATTAAAGTAGCGATGGCTGTCTCTAATATATGCTGCAGCTGTACTACCAGAAACAGGTGTCAATGTTAATTCCTTATACATGTTTGGTAATGGGAATATTTCCATATACATACCATATCAATTTTCTACCTTAAAACATGCAATAGTGTGTTTCATAAACAGCATATCATACCATTTAAATCATTGAAGCTGACGTAATGAGGTTGTAATTGGAAATTTGTAATCTTGTCATCAGACTTCTGGTTGAACGGTCATCAAATATAAAATATATACATATGTATAAGTCAGCATGTTTTTGGTAGGACTTATAAGTGGTGACCAGTGCACTTTGTCCGTATAGATCAGCGTAACATGCATTATTAAGATATATATCATATATATCCTAATATAATGTTCTTATCTGTACGGTAAATATTCTCAAATCAAGTTTATCATTTATAACATAAATTATCAGTGAACAAGTTATAACTAAAAGAATTAAATGAAAAAAATGACATGTAATCAATTCTTTTCAAAGAAACATCACATTGTTTTACTCAGATATTTGACATACATGTATTTCATCCAGACATAAAATATATATAGAACTATACAGCCACGCAAATGAATTTCCAGAACGTTTACCACACTTTTTCACCTGAAACTGTGTGTAACCTTATGCTTGATTTTTCAGTGTACTAGCCAACCGGAAGGATATTACATGAGTAACAATCATGACAATTGTTAATATGCCTGTAACATGCAATCATATATCTATATATACCTAGCTCAACAACCAAGCCATGAACTCTAGACCTTACATATAAAGAACATTGTCCAAAGCATGTACTAACAGGTTCTTCAGTCCAAAATTGTAACCAATTTAAACTTACACATATTCACAATCAATACAACAAGCCAAATGGTCTTTAAAGTCCTTTATCTGTTAGTTGGCTAAAGTCCTTTATCTGTTAGTTGGCTACAATTTTTCTACTGTCAAAGTCCTTTATCTGTTAGTTGGCTACAATTTTTCTACTGTCAGTCCTTTATCTGTTAGTTGGCTACAATTTTTCTACTGTAATTTTTTCATTTTGCTTACAATTTTTCAAAAATGAAATGATATTCTATTATCTATATGTGATACCTTTAAGACTAAAACTGACAAAGAAAAACAAATTCCCTTCATATCGTTTGGCAATGACAAGGAAGAAATGCAAAAAAGCATGGCAGAAAAAATAATTTCTTGCCAAAATGGACATGCTTTCCCAACACACTTCAGATAGAATTAATTGCACATCAAAGATATGTGACTGTTCTATAGTTGTATTGTTCTTATATATACAATTAATACATATAACAATCATCATAACTTGATGTAATGAATGAATTTCTCTTATAACAGGTACTAAAACAATGCTACTAATGTTACAGCATCATCACTTTGGTACATTTATATCTTTCTGTAGAAGTATAGCCCTGGCATAGCTTAACAGGAAAACCTCAAAACCAACTCCTAGCATCCAGGCATAACATCAGCAGAGATGTAAACCTCCGTCAAAAGCATTGGAGAAACATAAAACCTTTTACAATTCTACACGAAATGAAAAGTACGTTCTAGCTTCTAACGTCATAGAGAATCTGAACCCTTTGTGAAAAAAGAAAAATTCCTCTTATATGACTGTATTAGAAAAATATGCTTTCAAGTAAACAGACTGAATGTGTAGAAAGAACTGGCTGGGAAGTGGTTTCATTCCTAAAAAGGTCACATGCTCAGCTGAAATGTCAGTAGGGCAGTGGAATAGCTACCTGTATGTAGACAACAAAGCTAGCTTCTTTATGCATGTTGACAAAAATGTCAAAACATCATTTAACCTTCGCTTCAAAACAGTAGATCATCAGCAATGACACTGACAGCAAACATTTGAAAGGCAATGGAGTAACACTAGCACTAACATTAATGGTATATTTTGCAGTTGGTGCCTAATGTCCCTCCCCCTCCAATAAAGGAGTTTGTATGGTTTAAGTAAGTCTGACTTTAAATGTAATGACAAGGCAGATTTGGGTTCTGATGTAATACTTACCAAGTAATATGTTTTTCTAAGTTTACTTCAGGAGTGTCTATTTTACTGGTGTATAGCACCTATCACTTTGTCTTTAATAACTTTAACTAGTTTAAATAGCCTCTGGATTGTCTAACAAATAAACTGAACCCTGTAGTTCAACTACACCTACAAAAATCATAACATATGTTCAACTGGATTTTGAATCACTGAATTAAGGATACTGCGAGGACACATATATTTATATTTTCTAAGGACAGTTTATTTGTCACCTGATAGATCTATATCAGAAACACACCGAGAGAGAAAGGAGGAGTCTGGAATCCACAAATGTTGAAAATGATGACAGCACATGCATGTAACAGTCATTGTTAATAAATAATAATCTACCTAGATATTCTCTCTAGGTGAGACACCACAATAATAATAATCTACAGAGATATTCTCTCTAGGTGAGACACCACAATAATAATAATCTACCTAGATATTCTCTCTAGGTGAGACACCACAATAATAATAATCTACAGAGATATTCTCTCTAGGTGAGACACCACAATAATAATAATCTACCTAGATATTCTCTCTAGGTGAGACACCACAATAATAATAATCTACAGAGATATTCTCTCTAGGTGAGACACCACAATAATAATAATCTACCTAGATATTCTCTCTAGGTGAGACACCACAATAATAATAATCTACAGAGATATTCTCTCTAGGTGAGACACCACAATAATAATAATCTACCTAGATATTCTCTCTAGGTGAGACACCACAATAATAATAATCTACAGAGATATTCTCTCTAGGTGAGACACCACAATAATAATAATCTACCTAGATATTCTCTCTAACTTTGAGACACCACAATAATAATAATCTACAGAGATATTCTCTCTAGGTGAGACACCACAATAATAATAATCTACCTAGATATTCTCTCTAGGTGAGACACCACAATAATAATAATCTACAGAGATATTCTCTCTAGGTGAGACACCACAATAATAATAATCTACAGAGATATTCTCTCTAGGTGAGACACCACAATAGTAATAATCTACAGAGATATTCTCTCTAGTTGAGATAATATCTTAACAGGGTGTCTGACATATTCTTAATTGTGAAAACTCCTTGCCTAGAACTACACATGTAACCTGTATTTATACTGCTGATGTAACGGTGTGATGTGTATTGGTGTAAACTTTTCCTTCTCTATTTATATACAAATCTGTGTAGGTAAACAGATCTATAAAAAGACATGACCCAGTTAGACACATGTAGTCAGCTGATTACTGGGTCACCAAGGTGTACTACATAGAGGCCCACAGACGTAGACTATGTCTACACACTGTCTGGTTATGTTTTGAAATAGAGAATTATCAGCATCACTATTGCATCTATAGCTGTTTTATCATGTTATGGCATTTGGAGTTTCTATTTCTACCTTTAACAGCATCTCACTGAGTTGCTGCATGTATTTTAAGTATATTATATAATTCTTGTTTATATTCAGTGTAATTGTAAACATACTTCATTTCACACAATCAAAGTTAATCACTTTTTGGCAATTTAGCACAACAATTACTACATTGTTTGTAATTAGCTGAAATATGTATGTTTACAGAAAATAACCTCAACACATTTCCAGAAGATAACTAGAAAACAAACTGTTTCATACAACGACCAGACAATGAAATTCAAAGACAAGACAATGTAAGTGTAACCCGAGAATATAGAAACAACAAAATAACAGCCATGCCATAGTAATAATTCATCTTCAAGCAAAAATTTCTTGAAATTTGAGAAGAAAGAGAAATCTGGGTTTTACAAAATGAGTGTCGTCTGCTCCTGTCTGTGACAGTAGCTCATGTCAGTATTGATTTGCACAACAAAACCAACTGCTACTTAGGCCAGTCTGCATAGATACAAATTAATGTCACCGATACACATTTCTTCCCAAGTCACCATAAAATGAAAAACAAGTCAAGCATTTAAGCTAAATATCCAGATTTTTACATAGAAGATCCCAATGAAATGGCATAACACTGGTTAAAGATAGCGAAAACTTTGATGTTTCAAGAAAGCAAGGACTTTGGTCATGAAACATGCTTTATCACGTAATCTCCTTTTACAGGCTATAAAACTAACTAATGCCATGTAATACACTATAAATACTAAAAATTACCTACAGTGCTGCTAAGATGACAGAAAATAGCATAAGTAACACCTGATTACATCACATTGTTGCTGTAACTACACTGCATCATTTCTCGCCATGTAAAAGATGCCCTATACTTTGATTATTTTATCTAATACTTCAATTTCCTTCTCAAGGAATAAGGAGAAACAATACATAACATATTTTCCGGAATCTGATTTTTAAATAGATGACAAAAAGATCTCTAGTAACCAAAAAATCCTCATCTAAGTTTATGCACATTAATATCAACTAAAACATTTAATTTTCTTTACTGAGTAGGATGACAATCACAACAAGCTTGGAGTAAGTTAATTTTCCTTAATTATGTATTGTCAACAGGTTTCACCCAGAACTGTGGGCTTCATCAGCACACTCAAGTAACAACATTTCCTTCTAAATTACTCTAAATGTGGGCAAACATATATTGTGATGTTAATAAAGGGGGTCACGTGTGTATGACCTCTGACCTACCATAGACTCTTTACTCTTCCTTTTTAGTTCTTGGCCTAGTCTCTCTACCAAGACAAACATGAATCCAACAATCATAAATCAACATTATAGAGATATATTACTGCAGTCTACATGTACTGGGTTCAACCCTTTACAAAAGTATGATATAAGCAACAGCTGTCTCAAATTCAGAACCAGAGACAATATCACTTCATAACAACAATCAGAAAGAAAAAACCACGTACAAAGTATATGCAAACACTGTTTTATGATCATTAAGTCAAAGCCAAGACTTGTTTTGATAATATCAATGCATTTTTGTTAAATTTAGGGCCTTTTTATCTTTTTCAGGGCTTTTCAAATCTGTTATTTGATTTTAGGTCCTTTTTATAGCCTGTATGATCCAGGAAGCTAGATACAGAAGAAAGGTTAGGGTGCTATACCAATGTCATAAAGCAAGAATAACCTGTAGCAGTATGGACTGTCTAGAACTTTTTCAGTACATGAAAAATCATTTCAAAATTGACAAATTTACATAATCCCATTTCTTATAGCTGACAATGCATGTTAAAAAGAATTAATTTTGAGATAAACAAAAAAGTTTTGTTTTCCCAGCTGCTTCGGATAGACACCCTATGATAATAATATCTTCCAGTCAGCATCTCTATGAAAGAGACCATTATTGTAGTCCAAGCCTTGCTTGGAAATGAGTATGGGCATCCCAGGGTAAAAAAGCCTTGCAACCTGTCAGTTTCCATTTCAACATTGACCGCCCTAAATGAAACTCGCCTTTATGTGACATGATTACACATATACGTGACCCGAAAAGAGTGCACTCACCTGAAGACTTTGAAGTTGCACAACGCTAAGTACTTCTCAGCTATCAAAAAATATGTTAAAAAGATAATAAAACTGAAAAAAGCGGAAACTCATTGCAGTTCATTGGATATCCCGCAACATGTGCATGTGCACCAAACTCTGGACAGGGCAAATTTTACTAAGTCACTGAAGCGCTTGGAAACTGCTGTATAACATATGACTTTAATTTGTTGATGTTTTCTCAATCTTGGTCGTGTAAATGCTTGACTAGTAAAACCTGTGCAAAGTGCTGACCTGTCGTAGATTGTCTAAAATTTGGCTAGTGAACTCTTTTTTTTTTTTAGGGAAATAATTAAAAATAGTAAAGCTTATTACACAGGAATTTGTGCCAGTACTCTGGAAGGTAGGGCTTGTCATATTTCTTTATTTCTTTATATGTTATATGTTTTTCCCTCAAGAATGCCCAGCTCAAGAAATCCTAACATAAATGTGTATTTCTGTAATATGACAAATATTGTTTCTGTTTATCATAAATATGTGTTAAACGTTTATTTCCAGGTTATTCAGTCATTCAGAAGAAAAATAAGGAAGCAAGTAAATGATCTCATGCAATGTACCTATTAGTGGCGTTGTACCGCCATTGAAACAATGATAACCACTTTGACAGGTTGCAGGCCTTTTATTCCCTTGGATGACTGTATACATTTCCAAGCAAGGCTTGGACTAAAATGTCTGCCACTTCCTTAGATATAACAGCCAGAAGATATTGTTAGCATAGAGGGATGGTCTCGGAAGCATTCTGAACATTTTTTTTTTCTCCGAGTAGGAAAGCATGAGTCTAGTATTCAAATATCTAAGTTCTACAAACTGATAAAAGCGCTAACGCTCACTTAGCTAATGAGGATTCAGGTTTTATACTCCATTTTCCAATTGTTAGAGATTCATTACTTGCCTGTACTTCTCCTTGACACAATAATCTTGTACATTTTTCAATATGCCAATCTACCAGTAATGTTTTACAAGTCAGACAAATTAAAACTAAAGGTCAATCCACAGTGTAATACATATTTATTACCTCCCTCAGAGAATTCGGTCTCACTTGGGAAAATTAAAATAAAAAAATCCTCTAAATTTTCAGAAAAAATAACTACAGCCTTGTAGCTAAATGATCCTGCAGTAGGAAGTCCTTTTAGAGGTTGTCTACAATCCATCAAACAGGAACAGACAAAAAGAATCCTCTAAATTTTATCCAGAAAAAATAACTGTAGCCTTGTAGCTAAATGATCCTGCATTAGGAAGTCCTGTTAGAGGTTGTCTGATATAGGAACAGACAACTTGATGTTATAACTAGCTCATATTTATCCTTAGTCACATTCACTGTCAGAAAAATCCTCTAAATCAAACATTTTTTCAAAACAAGGACCTGAAATCCCACAAATTTTCAAATTCATATTGGGATAGATGACCCACAATCACAGTCAAAACACCAAATCTTTAACCCTCTATCACAGCCACAATACCAAATCTTTAACCCTCTATCACAGCCAAAATACCATAGCTTTGACCCTCTATCACAGCCACAATACCATAGCTTTGACCCTCTATCACAGCCACAATACCATAGCTTTGACCCACTATCACAGCCACAATACCAAATCTTTAACCCTCTATCACAGCCACAATACCAAATCTTTAACCCTCTATCACAGCCACAATACCAAATCTTTAACCCTCTATCACAGCCACAATACCAAATCTTTAACCCTCTATCACAGCCACAATACCATAGCTTTGACCCTCTATCACAGCCACAATACCATAGCTTTGACCCTCTATCACAGCCACAATACCAAATCTTTAACCCTCTATCACAGCCACAATACCATAGCTTTGACCCTCTATCACAGCCACAATACCATAGCTTTGACCCTCTATCACAGCCACAATACCATAGCTTTAACCCTCTATCACAGCCACAATACCAAATCTTTAACCCTCTATCACAGCCACAATACCAAATCTTTAACCCTCTATCACAGCCACAATACCAAATCTTTAACCCTCTATCACAGCCACAATACCAGCCAATCTTTAACCCTCTATCACAGCCACAATACCAAATCTTTAACCCTCTATCACAGCCACAATACCAAATCTTTAACCCTCTATCACAGCCACAATACCAAATCTTTAACCCTCTATCACAGCCACAATACCAAATCTTTAACCCTCTATCACAGCCACAATACCATAGCTTTGACCCACTATCACAGCCACAATACCATAGCTTTGACCCACTATCACAGCCACAATACCAAATCTTTAACCCTCTATCACAGCCACAATACCATAGCTTTGACCCACTATCACAGCTACAATACCATAGCTTTGACCCACTATCACAGCTACAATACCATAGATTTGACCCACTATCACAGCCACAATATCGAATCTTTAATCCTCTATCACAGCCACAATATCAAATCTTTAACCCTCTATCACAGCCACAATACCATAGCTTTGACCCACTCTCAGCTACAATACCATAGCTTTGACCCACTATCACAGCCACAATACCAAATCTTTAACCCTCTATCACAGCCACAATACCATAGCTTTGACCCACTATCACAGCCACAATACCATAGCTTTGACCCACTATCACAGCTACAATACCATAGATTTGACCCACTATCACAGCCACAATATCGAATCTTTAATCCTCTATCACAGCCACAATATCAAATCTTTAACCCTCTATCACAGCCACAATACCATAGCTTTGACCCACTCTCAGCTACAATACCATAGCTTTGACCCTCTATCACAGCCACAATACCTTAGCTTTGACCCAATATCACAGCCACAATATCAACCGTTTGACCCTCTGTCATAACATATGTCACATCTTTTATCATCGATCCCAGCTACCATGTTAAAATCTCTCCAGAATGCTACAATACCAAACCTACTACAGGTAAAACAGTCCAGAATCAAGAGAAGGCTTTCAATAAGGCAATTCCTTGTGTATAATTGCTGAGGTTAAATTTTAACGGACCCCAATAATTTCCTGGCACTATGATTGCGACACCATCCCCACACTATCATAAGTTTGTATAGACACAACGCACAGATTCTGATAGCAGGAATGTCTGTTATACACCCTCTCATAGCAGGATTGGGCGCTTTACTGGCATATGCGGAACACTTCCAGATAGAAATGAAATGTAGCATGCTGTGAGGAAACCTTGTCTGACTTGGCGTGTTGCTTTTGATAACATCTGAGCTCACAAAAACTCATTCTGTCAGATGCATGGAAGACCCAGCAACTTATAAGCATCTTGTTTAACGCATGTGATGCAGCTCAAAGTATGAAAAGCATATATAAGCTCTATATCTAAGTGGCAACATCCATCTTGCATCCAGAAAAAATCTTGAAGATTTCAACATGACAGGATTCTATGAAAATGTTATATTTTCATGATTATAAGCCACACCCTTTATGAGTCAGGTGTGCAGCTTATATACAGGTGTGACTTTTATGTGGACGAATTTAATTAATCATACCTTTTTAATATGAATCACAATTACCATCTTCTGGACTTTCACGGTAGCTTCAAAGCCATACTGGAAGTTTTTTGCCTTTTGCATTCTGGGATTGATAGGTCATCGGGATATAGGTCAAATTCTAGAATCCATGCTTGTTTACAATATGAATGGCTCTGTGTAACTTACAAGAAGAAATACATGTAATATGGGACTATAAGAATTTGGTAAGCATGCAAGGGCCTCCATTAATATTTAGCGTACAGACACCGATGGAGAGATTGTTTAGTAAACCGTACATTACATCAGGCCATTTATCTGTGTGTAGTCAATCTGTGATGGCACCAAAGCCAAATGAGATTGATATTTTCTATTTTACTTTTTTTGAAAAACATCAACAAAATAAATGATTATCTGTGTATAATTCATTTGCATAAGCTATCAAATATTTCACCGATAATCTTGATAAATTGCCCTCCTTTGTCTGTTATATCAACAAACTCAACGAAAATGTTACCACTGCGTAACATAAGGTGCAGTTTATATGTGGATCAAATTGAGAAAATCAGTAAAGATTGGCTCTGCAGCTTAAATACAGATGTAGCTTATAAGCCACAAAATACTGTAATTAATATATGTAAAGTGATACATTGCATATATCTGTTTGAACAATACATCTGTGTCAATAACCTTCCTTTTCTAAACCCTTCTATGCTAATAACTAGACAGCTGATTGACAATTACAAATACAAAATATACATCATTAGTAGTTACTTTAGTGAAAAAAGATGCTGGATAGCGACAGGTTGTAAGGCAGATGTTGAATGACAAGAATTGATTGAAGGAACGGTTGTGTTATCAGTTGTGATGTTATATACACTGACAATGGCCAGTTTAATAGTTTCAATTGCATTTCAAGTTAAAAAAAATGTTATCCAACTCTGCAGTTGACCTTATGGACATAACTTTTATACATTTAAAAGACTGTCTACACTAGCTAATACAGTGTACCTATAATATTAAAACAAGCCAGAATATAGATCTAACACTACAACATTAGTTCTTCATAATGTCACTGACACAGATCATGATGTCACCATCTTAACTGATTCAATGTACGTTTTCAGTTTAGTACAAGTAACACACAAATTAACACCGAGACAATTAATGATTTGCAGAGGATTCAGAAATTCAAGGTTTTCAAGGCCAACACTTTAATCAGCAAATCCATCCCTGACCTCATCTGATCTAGGACCAAAAGGCAACTAAGCATTTTTAAGTTGTTTGGTGTAGAAACAGCAAATTGAAATGAGAAATGAACAACAGAACATAACCTTCCAGGCACGATAAAAATAGATGTCCACATACTGGCAGAACTAAATACTGAATGTATATATTTTGATTGAAAATGTTCAATACCCTGTCCTCTGCTGGCTACAGAATTGTCAGGAAATCTGTTTTGCATTACTGCAGAAGATTAAAACATTTCTAAGCAGTATATTACAGTAAAATCCACTGGAAAGTGTTAAATTAGGATTCCTGAACTATAAGGCAGCAAAACTTGGACAACCCGTTGTGATAGTTTGTGTGGATTTTTTATTTTCACGACATAATTATGTAAAAATAAAATCTAATTTAATGTCTTCTCGCAGTGCATTACTTAACAATAGAAAATATCTTACCATCAGTGCTTGTGTTATATCAGTGCATGTGTTATATCAGTGCTTGTGTTTTATCAGTGCTTGTGTTATATCAGTGCTTGTGTTATATCAGTGCACGTGTTATATCAGTGCTTGTGTTATATCAGTGCATGTGTTATATCAGTGCTTGTGTTTTATCAGTGCTTGTGTTATATCAGTGCTTGTGTTATATCAGTGCACATGTTATATCAGTGCTTGTGTTATATCAGTGCATGTGTTATATCAGTGCTTGTGTTATATCAGTGCTTGTGTTATATCAGTGCTTGTGTTATATCAGTGCTTGTGTTATATCAGTGCACGTGTTATATCAGTGCTTGTGTTATATCAGTGCTTATGTTATATCAGTGCATGTGTTAAATAACAGGCATTTGGCTTGGTGCAATATAACACATGGTAAATACCTTGCCAGTGCCTGGGTCAAATACTTTTGACCATGGATGGAAAAGCATGAAATATCTGTGTAATTTTTAAAAACATACCACCATCCTCAGATGATATAGAAGTTTAATTACCTGAGGCACTTAACTCAGTCACACACAAATTATAGAACTAGAATTTGTAAATATCAATATTAAGGATAAACAAATAGTATGCATTTACCATTGTAAATGTAACAATTCATAAATGGCTGTGAAAAAGCCAAATATGATTCCCTTGTTACAGCTGACAAAGAAACAGTCCTAAACACAGGTAAAAGCGGGGATAGGGCAAATGTGAATAATTTAAAATGTATATATAAGTGAGTGAGGAAGACAATAAATGTCCGTTTCTGAAACATTACGACATTCTTTCGTCCTACTCCACTCTCTTCGAATGTTTATATATGAAACACAGAAGCAAAAGATTTGCCCAAGGAGCATGCAATTAGCATTGAAAACTTGGATCATTTGTTTTTAACCCTTAGCCTGCCATTTGACAGTTTAGGGACAAACAAATGACTTCTCTCCGACAAAGAAAACCCTGAGATAGAGCTCCCATCTGTACAGGGTTATTCTGCATAGTGATATGTGAGCAGTGTGCAAGAGCAGAGCAACATTAAATTGCTTCCCTAATCCGGCTTTATTGGCCCAGAGTTGAGGACACAATGCAAGGACACTTGTGATCATACTAGGTTTGACAATCTCAGTCTTTGTCTCACACTGCAAGCATCAGCAATGGTGGGATATCATACTTTACTTCAGTTATCATTGTGGCTGGAAAAATATGCTTGCCAGTAAGACTGCTGAGGTTAATATATATATTGTACAAGGTATATATTATGTTACTGTAACTTGAAACAAACAGAACTGTTTGTGTAACATTGTGGACAACAACATTTATATTAATCCAAAAACAACAATTTAGCCATACAACTAAACATATTCAACATTTCTCTGATGACAAGGAAGTAAATAAGTTTTAAAAGATGTTTGATAAATAACAATAAACCAGAATTTTATCTAGACGGCATGCCTGAATTAGAAGTATACTTATCATATTTCACTAATATTTGATGCAGATAATTCTGTCTGCATCTACAGGGTTCAATATTTGTACTTCAACATATTATTAGCAGGGCTTGATTCTTCTTCAATACATGTGACTTTCTTAATGAAGTCTGTCTGGTGTTAGCAGTAGCAGACATCTGCTACAAACATTACAGACAGGCCGAAGAAACTAATTCATATTCTGCAGGAATCAAAAGTGTTCTAATATTATATGTTATTTCTTATGTTCAACACACACTTGTGGTGATATCAAAGTAGGAGTGTGAAAAGCAAGTACTTGTTTGTGTGATCCCGAAGCAGTGTTATCTAACAGCACCGACTACCACCCAATAAGTCTGTTGACAATTTGATGCACATGCCTGTGGCAATCAGTGCACACTACACCAACACAGGTGTCAACTGAGGTTTCAACTCAAGTACCCTTGTGGTTATAAACTTGTCAAAAGTTTTCCAAAATAACGAATACATGCATGTTTAATTAACAATGCAAACTTCTAAACTGTTCAACATACATTTCACGTATGTTGTGCTGATATGAAGGTTTACTTATATGGATAACTTGTAATTTGCTTTAACATGTGAATAAGGTCTGACACATTGCATTGGGTGACCTATTGTAATTTCACCAAGACTATCATTTTTGATACTCTATGTCAATGTGATTGGGTCAGTGAGGCAAGCAAATACTGGCAAGGCCTGTAGTTAGCCTGGACAGACAGGCTTTTGTACCTAAATCCCCCTCAGGTCTGCACCTCATCGACACAACTCTAACTCCACCTGCCATGTATAGATGTATTCCCCTTTCTGTGAACTTAAACTTGTCCTGAATGAAGATGGTTATATTTTCCAGGTAATTTTTGTATCAGATTCCGCCTCACTCCACCTGTTAAAAAAACAACTGAGAAAAGCCTAGAGACAAAAGGAATGGCTCCCTGGTAGTAGTCAGACTGGAGACATTGTTCCACTAACCTAACATGTAAGATCTAATTGGGCTATCTTGATTTTCTGCTTGGTGTATCGTGACTAAACCACTCTGGAGTCAATGGTGTGTCCCACACAGGAAAGGATTGCACACACTTACCCCGATATTTCTATGTTTACTGCAAAGCACAGTACATGTTGCCTGAGTATGCACTTGAGCAGTTTTTGATATGAACTTACAAACAAGTATTACCTCTGCCCTCGTCTTGGGTTCTAGAAAATGTGTAGGAAATATTGAACTAAACAGACAAAATGATAACAGTTCACATACCAAGATCAAGACAAAACAAAAGGTAATCTTAGATCCTAATAACATCCTCATCCTTCCTCATCTAAATAATGATCCAGGACTTTCAGTGCTGTGTATAGTTACAGAAGAAAACAGTAAATTAAACATGTATGCAGTTCAGGTTAATGAGAGTTATCTAGGATTTTGACACAAGAATAAAAAAAAAAACTTCCTGTGATTTTTCGCCTCATTCCATCTGACCACAAAAAAAAGAGTGAGAGAGAAAACAGAACATTTGACTTACTTTGTTATTGTTAGCGGATGAAGTAACAGAGGTCATCATTCAATGTCAACAGCATCTCCATGGTAACACTTATCGTTAAATCAAACATAAGTCTTTATGTCATTGAAATCTTGTGTACCCAGAACGTAAATATGCAGGAGGTAGATAGTTGAGTTTTCCACCAAGGTGAAGAGACGGTCAAAATCTAATATGCTTGGTTCTTCTGATCTAACAATACTAACAGCCTAACACAAGTATGAATAATGAAACAATGGATGGTATCAATCTGTTAATCTCTCATTTCTGGTCTTCTTCATATGAATAAAATTAGGCCTTGCATTTCCCAATCTCAATCGTATTTAGAGAAACCAATTATACAGAAAATATTATGTTTCTTGGTTGACATTGGACAGACTAGGTGGATTCTTGTCCTATATTTCTATGCTAGGAGCTACCATGCTTGTACTTAGAAGAAAAATTTGTGATCCTTCATTATTCCAGGATTGTGCGACTCTCTGGTATAACTTACACAGACTCCCTACAAGGCCACAAACCAGCTGGATTTCACTTTAAAAGTTAGCTTCAAACCATACCACATTTTGTTGCTGCAAGCACTTCCCTTTTCCAAATCTTGTTCACATATTTGGTATTTCAGTAGGTAACAGCAAAGAAAAGAAAGATAAAATATTTAGAACTGGGTTAAATGGTTTTCTAATAGTTTACACTAAATCTCTGCTGGTTTACATCAAGTTCAAGGCAAATGGAAAGTTTGAAGATGAGGTTCAAGATTTATAACTTTATCATAAACACATTTTTTTTCGTCACCTTGTTATTAAATGATTGGAAATGACTCCTTCTTATAAAATGACTACAAGAAACTACCAGTATCAAGCTAGTACAACAAGTTCCTCAGCATTTTAGTTGCAATTACAGTGGTATGAATGCAATGAATTTTTATATCATTCAGAATGTTTAGGTATGTGTTCATCCACTGTAATGACAGTCCACACTTCACAGCATTTTGAATGCAATTTATGGAAAATCATTACATTTAAAACAACATCTGTATACAGTTATAAAACATAGAAAAATGTTTAAACAAAGGCTCAATTTTTTTAGTCCAATTTATAGGAAACAAAAACATTTGTCACAGTTAATTTTCACTTTACATTATTCATAAATTATAAATCCGTTGGTGTTACAGTAATGTATATAAAGCATGCGAAAGGATTACAAAGACTGACGTATATTCAAGATAGTAACATACAACACAAGTTTGAAGTGGTCATTATCTTGATTTCCAAAATACAGTATGTGTTTGGGTGAACGTACAGTCGTTAAAAATGGAATTTGTGATCAGTCCATTAGTGATCACCGCCTTGCTGTTACAGAATTTCCTATCTCAGTATGTACCATAGTGAATTTGTGATTAGTCTATCAGTGATCACCGCCATGCTGTTACAGAATTTCCTATCTCAGTATGTACCATAGTGAATTTGTGATTAGTCTATCAGTGATCACCGCCATGCTGTTACAGAATTTCCTATCTCAGTATGTACCATAGTGAATTTGTGATTAGTCTATCAGTGATCACCGCCATGCTGTTACAGAATTTCCTATCTCAGTATGTACCATAGTGAATTTGTGATTAGTCTATCAGTGATCACCGCCATGCTGTTACAGAATTTCCTATCTCAGTATGTACCATAGTGAATTAGTGATCACCGCCATGCTGTTACAGAATTTCCTATCTCAGTATGTACCATAGTGAATTAGTGATCACCGCCATGCTGTTACAGAATTTCCTATCTCAGTATGTACCATAGTGAATTTGTGATTAGTCTATCAGTGATCACCGCCATGCTGTTACAGAATTTCCTATCTCAGTATGTACCATAGTGAATTAGTGATCACCGCCATGCTGTTACAGAATTTCCTATCTCAGTATGTACCATAGTGAATTTGTGATTAGTCTATCAGTGATCACCGCCATGCTGTTACAGAATTTCCTATCTCAGTATGTACCATAGTGAATTAGTGATCACCGCCATGCTGTTACAGAATTTCCTATCTCAGTATGTACCATAGTGAATTTGTGATCACCGCCATGCTGTTACAGAATTTCCTATCTCAGTATGTACCATAGTGAATTAGTGATCACCGCCATGCTGTTACAGAATTTCCTATCTCAGTATGTACCATAGTGAATTTGTGATCACCGCCATGCTGTTACAGAATTTCCTATCTCAGTATGTACCATAGTGAATTAGTGATCACCGCCATGCTGTTACAGAATTTCCTATCTCAGTATGTACCATGGTGAATTAGTGATCACCGCCATGCTGTTACAGAATTTCCTATCTCAGTATGTACCATAGTGAATTAGTGATCACCGCCATGCTGTTACAGAATTTCCTATCTCAGTATGTACCATAGTGAATTTGTGATCACCGCCATGCTGTTACAGAATTTCCTATCTCAGTATGTACCATAGTGAATTAGTGATCACCGCCATGCTGTTACAGAATTTCCTATCTCAGTATGTACCATAGTGAATTTGTGATCACCGCCATGCTGTTACAGAATTTCCTATCTCAGTATGTACCATAGTGAATTAGTGATCACCGCCATGCTGTTACAGAATTTCCTATCTCAGTATGTACCATAGTGAATTTGGAATATCAGGTACAGAAAGTCTATGACTGAAACTTAATTCAACAGATTAGACAGATATTTAAACAATTTCTAAAGTTGATGATAATGAGAAATTTGGAATACTTAATGGAAAACATTCAAGGTATCAGGGTGTGTCTGCTTGGTACAGTTAATATTAATATCTTGTACATAGAATACATTTTAACTTCAAGGTATCAGGGTGTGTCTGCTTGGTACAGTTAATATTAATATCTTGTACAGAATTTTTAACTTCAAGGTATCATTAATATCAATATCTTGTACATAGAATACATTTTAACTTCAAGGTATCAGGGTGTGTCTGCTTGGTACAGTTAATATCAATATCTTGTACATAGAATACATTTTAACTTCAAGGTATCAGGGTGTGTCTGCTTGGTACAGTTAATATTAATATCTTGTACATAGAATACATTTTAACTTCAAGGTATCAGGGTGTGTCTGCTTGGTACAGTTAATATCAATATCTTGTACATAGAATACATTTTAACTTCAAGGTATCAGGGTGTGTCTGCTTGGTACAGTTAATATCAATATCTTGTACATAGAATACATTTTAACTTCAAGGTATCAGGGTGTGTCTGCTTGGTACAGTTAATATCAATATCTTGTACATAGAATACATTTTAACTTCAAGGTATCAGGGTGTGTCTGCTTGGTACAGTTAATATTAATATCTTGTACATAGAATACATTTTAACTTCAAGGTATCAGGGTGTGTCTGCTTGGTACAGTTAATATCAATATCTTGTACATAGAATACATTTTAACTTCAAGGTATCAGGGTGTGTCTGCTTGGTACAGTTAATATCAATATCTTGTACATAGAATACATTTTAACTTCAAGGTATCAGGGTGTGTCTGCTTGGTACAGTTAATATCAATATTTACATAGAATTTTTAACTTCAAGGTATCAGGGTGTGTCTGCTTGGTACAGTTAATATCAATATCTTGTACATAGAATACATTTTAACTTCAAGGTATCAGGGTGTGTCTGCTTGGTACAGTTAATATCAATATCTTGTACATAGAATACATTTTAACTTCAAGGTATCAGGGTGTGTCTGCTTGGTACAGTTAATATCAATATCTTGTACATAGAATACATTTTAACTTCAAGTGTGTGTCTGCTTGGTACAGTTAATATCAATATCTTGTACATAGAATACATTTTAACTTCAAGGTATCAGGGTGTGTCTGCTTGGTACAGTTAATATTAATATCTTGTACATAGAATACATTTTAACTTCAAGGTATCAGGGTGTGTCTGCTTGGTACAGTTAATATTAATATCTTGTACATAGAATACATTTTAACTTCAAGGTATCAGGGTGTGTCTGCTTGGTACAGTTAATATTAATATCTTGTACATAGAATACATTTTAACTTCAAGGTATCAGGGTGTGTCTGCTTGGTACAGTTAATATTAATATCTTGTACATAGAATACATTTTAACTTCAAGGTATCAGGGTGTGTCTGCTTGGTACAGTTAATATTAATATCTTGTACATAGAATACATTTTAACTTCAAGGTATCAGGGTGTGTCTGCTTGGTACAGTTAATATTAATATCTTGTACATAGAATACATTTTAACTTCAAGGTATCAGGGTGTGTCTGCTTGGTACAGTTAATATTAATATCTTGTACATAGAATACATTTTAACTTTAAGGTATCAGGGTGTGTCTGCTTGGTACAGTTAATATTAATATCTTGTACATAGAATACATTTTAACTTCAAGGTATCAGGGTGTGTCTGCTTGGTACAGTTAATATTAATATCTTGTACATAGAATACATTTTAACTTCAAGGTATCAGGGTGTGTCTGCTTGGTACAGTTAATATTAATATCTTGTACATAGAATACATTTTAACTTTAAGGTATCAGGGTGTGTCTGCTTGGTACAGTTAATATTAATATCTTGTACATAGAATACATTTTAACTTTAAGGTATCAGGGTGTGTCTGCTTGGTACAGTTAATATCAATATCTTGTACATAGAATACATTTTAACTTTAAAGTATCGTGATATGATCTGCTCAATACAGGTAACACAAATATCATGTATATCAGATTTGATACAGGGGGAACAAAATGGTGTTGCAGGAGTTCCACAGTATACACATGCAACTTTTATAAATTTCTCTTTTATCAGCTTCAAATTACAGTTAATGCCTGATGCTACAAGATTATATATACAAGTTTAGACAAAAAATAATTTCATGTAGATGTTTTTCAATAATCTCAAATTCCATCAACATGTTTTGGAATCATTGAAAGTAAGTCAATTACGATTAACTGTTTTATTTTTAGAATAAAAATCAATTTTGAGTATGCTGTGTAGAGGTTTTATTTTTCACTACAGCTTTTTAAAAGGAACCGTGTCTATGTGAATAAACGTCTATTTAGGAGAATCAAATGTTAACTGAATTTCATCCATTGCTTTTATTTACGTACACAACCTTTTTGTGTTGCTTTCAGAACTTAATTAGAGAAAAGGAATCCCACCAATTAACTAGAAGCCTCACAATTATATATATGCACATGTTCACATTGTGATTAACAGAACCCCAGATTATCAACAGTAAATCTACAAGTCTGCAAGTCTATAAAGTTTTAGTAAACACCTGTGACAAACAAAAACTACCACAGCAAACAACTCGAAAGTCAAGCAAGGCTGAGCATACTGCGGGCTTCAATATGGTGGCCAAGGAATACAACAAAAGATACAAGCATTTGCTATATGATGACTAGCAACTGTATTAAGTATTCCTTAAAAATATCTAAGACACAATTATTGTGAAACATGACTATCTATCTGACAGGACAAGCAGTATAAATTAATAGACTGCAACATTTATTTTCCCAAAAGGCCATCATTTTGACATCAAACAGACTTTCAACATATGGAAAACCATTATAGAAACACTATATATTGCCTCAGACAAGCATCATCCTGATACTGTTTTATCTGGCACAATCTCCACTGTCAGCCAATACGTATAGATTTATGCATGGTCGATACTGATTTAAAATAGATGTTGCATGCAAGACGTTATATGGAGCAGAGAGCAGCCTATTAACTTGACATGTTAATGTTTCCATGTGGGAATTCTGTTGGATTATCGTGTCTATGTGTAATTTTACGATAATCAACAGGTAGAGGTACTACCTGTAAATAAAATACAATCAGCCCATTAATCAAGTAAAGACCTACATCACTACCTCTGGCAACCTCAGTAACCCCATCGTCCTGTAATCTGAGAGCAATCAGGACCAGCAGTAAAACCAAAAATTTCACTTTTGGGTTGGTTTCATTATTTTTTTTTTGGTAGGGTTGGGGGATGGGGAGATGGGTGGGGGATGGGGAGAGGGGTGAGGGATGGGGAGAGGGGTGGGGAATGGGGAGAGGGGTGGGGGATGGGGAGAGGGATGAGGGATGGGGAGAGGGGTGGGGGATGGGGAGAGGGGTGGGGGATGGGGAGAGGGATGGGGAGAGGGACGAGGGATGGGGAGAGGGGTGGGGGATGGGGAGAGGGGTGGGGATGGGGAGAGGGGTTGGGGATGGGGAGAGGGGTGGGGGATAGGGAGAGGGGAAAACAATATTCATCCTAGTTGTTGAATGTGGCATTTTGGGGATTTGTTTCAATATAATATCAAACCAAATAAAAATAATTCCCAGTTAGTGACCTCTTGTTCCATTGATAAACATGATTTACATGTAAATGATTTATATAATAGAAATCGTAGGTTTTTAAGATTAATGTTTACCTAGCTGAATATATAGGATCTAATAAACTCAAGTTCAAAGGATACCTTATCAAATGAGATGAAAATTTGTTTCAGTTTGAAAAACTGCGACAAGTGCCATAAAGCTCCTATCAAACACACTTAACATCCTTTTTATTACACAATCAAAATTATTTGCAAATATGAAAAAGAACACACTTCCCAACATCACTTTTAAAATCTTCTTTGCTTTATGTCTATCTTCATTGATGTGCCTAGTGAATTGTCTAACAAACTTCCATTCTAGTACTAAATAATGTCAAGAAATGTAATATTTTACAAGTACACAGTGCAATATGTAATATGACATTGGAACATTGACTGAATAGCATGACAATCATGTGATATTATTGACTGAATAACATGACAATCATGTGATAGCATGGACTGAATAACATGACAATCATGTGATAGCATTGACTGAAAAACATGGCAATCATGTGATAGCATTGACTGAATAACATGACAATCATGTGATAGCATTAATTAAAAAACATCACAATCATGTGATGATCAAGTGATCCACATAGTTAAAAGTTATATGACCGTATTTATCCAGCAATAAGCCCACCCTTAGCAGTTTCAGTAAAAATGCCAACAAGTGATCTATCATATCCTTTAATGCCTCCCTAGCTACCTCATTAATGTTTTGAAAAGTGAGTGTTTGGCAGGATTGACACTGTAGGATATCCATTCCTGCAATCTGTACTATACCTCTCGAGCATACCTTGTAACAGCCTTGAAGACGCGACTATTTTTTTATTGGTTCATATTAAAATGAATGCGCATCAACAAACAATTTCTTTGCCGACAGCTTGATCTGGGTATCTGAGGAAGCAGACAAAAGATCGAAGAAAAAGACATACATTGTACGTACGAGACTGACTGCATACACTTACAATTATAGGTCTGCATCAATAAAGGTTATTGGACTTGACAGTCTAGACACAATGTATCGCACTGTCTCGTGTGTGTGATCACTACATATGTATGGTAAATTATCAGGCTAATATACATTTACAGGCAGAATAAACAATATCTACACTAATACATAAATCACCAACTGGCTATTTTTTTACATGTAAGATTCTAAAGATTAAAAGATAAAGTTTCCTACTGTCCCTGAATCAATCTATTTTCATGAAAACAGTTTGATGTATAAAATGTTAATTTTGCTCCACATAAGTAAACTACAAGCTAGATATATAAATTCCATTCTAGATTTCCTTATACAAATGGTGTAAAAGATGACTGACTATACACTGTGATAATATAAGTATAATCTCACCACAGCCATACAGTGTGGTCATCTCAATCAGGCAGCAGCTGGTCTATTAAACTTACAACAACAAAGCTAATTAGAAGGCTAAACATCTTCCCATTGTCTTCAAAACACTTTGAGAAGACATGATTACCTTTGTGACATATGTACTTTTTTATATTTGTCTAAATAAGGTCGCCAAGTCTTTAGCTATGAAAAAGTGATTTCAATGGAAAATGCATAAATCTATGCCTGTGAAAAGTGGGACAATATTTAATGGGTAACAATTTTAACATGATACACAGGAAATATCTCAATGTGCACTTTTATCAATTCACTTTACTCGGGGAAAACATGTCCAAGAAATATTGATGAGTTTAGATTCAAGACACATCCATATCTTCATTAGGCATATCTTACAAAACAACAAGGCTCCACGCTGCTGGCAGGTTGACGTTGTCTGCGCCATTGAGTCGTGGATCAATTGGCATCAAATTGAAGATAATTATCTATTGAGAGTGTGACTATAGACTGTATAACAGTGTTCCTTTTCGTTGATACAATCCATTGTGACTGTTAAATCAAATAGGAATC
Organism: Ylistrum balloti; assembly: GCF_031769215.1. Classification (NCBI taxonomy): domain Eukaryota; kingdom Metazoa; phylum Mollusca; class Bivalvia; order Pectinida; family Pectinidae; genus Ylistrum; species Ylistrum balloti. The sequence goes on along the minus strand of NW_026781931.1, from coordinate 129,717 downwards.
TGACAGGAGTCAGTAGAATGTTTAGCATCACCCTGGTTTATAAAGAAATAGTAATCTGACAGGAGTCAGTAGAATGTTTAACATCACTCTAGTTTATATAGGGATATGAATTGGACAGGAGTCAGTAGAATGTTTAACATCACTCTAGTTTATATAGGAATATGAATTGGACAGGAGTCAGTAGAATGTTTAACATCACTCTAGTTTATATAGGGATATGAATTGGACAGGAGTCAGTAGAATGTTTAACATCACTCTAGTTTATATAGGAATATGAATTGGACAGGAGTCAGTAGAATGTTTAACATCACTCTAGTTTATATAGGAATATGAATTGGACAGGAGTCAGTAGAATGTTTAACATCACTCTAGTTTATATAGGAATATGAATTGGACAGGATATAGTCAGTAGAATGTTTAACATCACTCTAGTTTATATAGGAATATGAATTGGACAGGAACATCACTCTAGTTTATATAGGAATATGAATTGGACAGGAGTCAGTAGAATGTTTAACATCACTCTAGTTTATATAGGAATATGAATTGGACAGGAGTCAGTAGAATGTTTAACATCACTCTAGTTTATATAGGAATATGAATTGGACAGGAGTCAGTAGAATGTTTAACATCACTCTAGTTTATATAGGGATATGAATTGGACAGGAGTCAGTAGAATGTTTAACATCACTCTAGTTTATATAGGGATATGAATTGGACAGGAGTCAGTAGAATGTTTAACATCACTCTAGTTTATATAGGGATATGAATTGGACAGGAGTCAGTAGAATGTTTAACATCACTCTAGTTTATATAGGGATATGAATTGGACAGGAGTCAGTAGAATGTTTAACATCACTCTAGTTTATATAGGAATATGAATTGGACAGGAGTCAGTAGAATGTTTAACATCACTCTAGTTTATATAGGAATATGAATTGGACAGGAGTCAGTAGAATGTTTAACATCACTCTAGTTTATATAGGAATATGAATTGGACAGGAGTCAGTAGAATGTTTAACATTACTCTAGTTTATATAGGAATATGAATTGGACAGGAGTCAGTAGAATGTTTAACATTACTCTGGTTTATGCAGAAATAGGAACAGGACAGGAGTCATTTATCTAACATCACCCTGGTGGAGTCAATCACATGTTAAAAAACATTCTGGTTTATAAAGAAATTGGAATCAGACAGAATCCAATCAACCGTTTAATATCATTCTAGTTGGTATGTAGAAACTTGACAAAGTAACGTTCATGAATTATTTTCTTTGAAAACCTCCATTTTCTTTTATGTTACCAAGAAACATTCACAACTATGTGTCCAACAATTCTTTTAACAGGGCTTGATATTCATATCTAAAAGTACTGTTTCAACATGGACCAGGAAATTAATTGATATGCATAGATATAATATAAGTATCGTTATATGTAGGTACAAGTTATGTCATGTCTACCACATAGTGATAACGGCAGTAGAAATACTATTCAGGAAGTTAATAACTAAACCTCCAGGTATCAAATCTTTGGTTTTTCTAGAAAATCATGATAGTGTGCAAGTCAATCCATATGTAGGAATCTAAAGGTTTATAGAATCCGAGGTGATGATTGATGTTCTATCTCTTATCTGTACTGTTGGTAATATTTAATGGGGTTTTAATTTTGCTATACTTGCAGTTAGGAAACATAACATGAAATCAATATGCAGTAAACATTTTATAGTGAATTAAAATCTCAGAAAATGTTCGTTCTTTCGGTATACATTCATACCAATTGATAAACATGAAATTAAATGCCTGTGAAGAAACCAAAACCAGACAGTTGCGAAATATATCTTCCATGAAATTAAACAACTATACAGCATGTAACATTAATTCATATGACATTTTCATATACCATACTAGTATTATCTATATTGTGTATTCATAACTAATTTTTTACATATGGTGAACTTAATATGGCCATGGCATGTTAACATACTAGCATTAATACTCTATCTACCTGGCTGGTATTATCAGTACAAATTTAGCATTGTAGTCAATCTTTCTTTTTTGTATTTTATTCTATTTTGCAATTTTTACAGCAGCACAAAAATTCTTATCTTTGATATTCCATTTTCAAAACATGAGATATTGTATTTCTTAGCATATACTCATACTGTTATACATGTAAAGCAAAGCAGAATTATAATTTAAAGATTGTAAAACATAGTAATGTGTCCTGTTATAGAGAGAAAGAAGAAGACATTTTTAATCAATCTTAATAATACAATATTTGGGGAGGAAATTAGATTACACATAGAAATTTTGCACAATATATCTTAAAAAACATTTCCACACCATTTGCAAATACAAATATTTAAAACATTACAAAATGCTTAGAAAATCCCTGGCAATTAAACAATTTTAATGAAATAATTTCAACACCGTGTGTCCTGAGGTGACAACAAATTACCACACCATGTCTACTGGCCATTACCTATCAAAATTGTCCAATTAATGTTTAAGTAGAGAAAAGATAAAGTAATACTAGAGAATCAGTATATGGAGCTTCATATACACCTGAACTGACCGTCGTGTGATAGAAATCATCAAAGTCTTAACTTATAATAAACTTTGAAAATGTAGGTGAATCCCATAGGAAAAATGCAAGTCATGACCAGAACTCTGAGTCCCAATAATCATTGGTAACTTTATGAGTTTAAAGACTCTAAAATTTTAGCTTCCTTTTAAGTAAAAATGCAGTAAAAAAAATAAATTCTACTATTTATTATTATTAAGAATATTTCACATCTGAATGTGGAGGACTTTAGGTGGTAAATGAAAAATACCTGAGTGATAATATGAAATATTCTAATGGTATTGTATTTCCCACATACTTTTTACCATTATACATGTTTTCAATTTTCCAATGGTAATGATCACAAATAATAGCATGAAAGAAAATTACCGATTTTCTATTTAATTAATAAACAGTTATTTAATCTGGCTTTATCATAACTTTATGGGATGAGACAGACTGTAACTATAAGGAAATATGACTTGTAAAATTCCCCATCAAATTCATCAAATTCAAGAGACATACACTATATAAAATAATTTCAATATCATGAGTCACTATACACACAAATTCCTGTGGTGCCCTTTATTGGGACAAAGCTTTATAGTTTCCTTGACACTATTACGATGAAATTGAAATCTCTTTCTCCGTTTCCTTGCAAATCCTATTTTTCATACAAAAGTTAGCCAGAAAGTTAAAAGTTGTTACTAAATCAGCCAACCGGAACCATGTGTAAATGATAAATGAGAAACAGTGAAAGGTGAGCCCCTATTGAGACCAGACACACCTTTAAACCTGTGTTAAACCACAGAGGTCATGACACTGACACCAGCTAAAAAATCCTAAAATACTCCTACACACTGTACTTTGATTCAACTTTGGTGGTTTATATAAAGAATTAAATTTTATTAACTGTTAATAATTGCAAAAATCTTGTATATATAGTAAATTTGAAGAGTCTATGGTGCTAACCATTTCTATGTTAATTTCTTTACGACAGAGCAAAAACATTCACTGGTTTCATCTTAATTAGCTGTATAGTAGATTATTGATCACTGAATTAAATTTTACATTCACCGTTTCTGTATACGGTATTTAAAATACTGATTAGGCCTAATAAGAATACTACTTTTTCCACAACCATGGAAAAAATAAAATGTAAAGTTGGTCGGCAATTCTTTTTATCTTACTTTTTCTTAATGGTATTTATAGAGAAGGTATTATCATTCCTTACTGACATTGTTTTAAATGTTTATGTAAATGTCAGAAACCTATATTTCTTCAATGTAAAAGAAAATTAGACTTCTTCACACAGAGATTTCAATGCTGTATTATATTATAAATGAATTGTAAGTTAAAATGACTGTTGACACATGTTTTCATTTATCAAATTTCAAATTGGGGAAGAAAAAAAACCAATGAAATCAAATTTTTGATATGCAAAACAGTATGTGTTGAATTTAGTTTCATTTCTTATCACTACTGACAGAGCTTTTTCAAAAGAAATCATAAATCCTAAATGATGGTCAGAATTTGTAAAATTATTCTTATAAATCACATTTTTTAACAGCTGGTCACGGTGACATTAGCAAACATGGTTTCTAAAGGGAGCGACTGAATTGGCAAATAACAAATCAGAGGTAACAACAACAATAACAAAAGCTACAAATATTAATCAGGTCTGCAGTTACATATTGTCATAATCATGACGACTGTATGATGCTGTTGCGAAGCAACAAATAAACAAAATTTACTCAGGAAAATTGATTACCCCGTGGAGGTGCCCCAATGAAGCCCCTTTGTCCAGGGAAGCCATGCAACTCGAGGAGGGGTTGCTCGTATATACAAGCTTTTGAATAACTTACGTGACTCGTGGCTCAGTCTGATCCTGCTTGGACAACCTCCTTGTCCGCCGGGGCGAATCCTGCCCCCCGGACACTCTCTCCCCACGCGACCGAAGTGTTGGAATCGATGGTTTCGTGAATGAATTGTGTTTGTTGGTACCGTTGATCCTTGTAAGTTTCTCCAAAATTATCTCCTTTGCATTCATACAATCACCTGTTTTATCTTCATAATTTAATTTGTGATTCAACCCATTTTTCTTGCACATTTCACGTAGATCAGAGACACAGTTGTCCTGTCTTTCTTCACTGTTATTATCCCCACTATTTTCCATGCACCCGACAGCCGCCATCTTGTACACCTTCCATCATGACGTCACCAAAACATGCGCGGATTTCCTTTTTCGCACGTGCAAAGTGACGTCATTTAGAGGGTTTCCCCAACATGGCAGGTTTCCCAGATCACCTGAATCTCGTTTCTACAAATAATGAAGCATAGTGAGCTTGCAAGGACAAAATGACGTAAGCATGGTAGCGCTACATATCACCGATATGTCTTCCAGATAACAAATCACTATAATGCACATTTTTACGCCGGAAATCGCGACAATTACAACATTTTGCATTTCGGCCGTGACATCTCACTGTCGTAAATGCCCTTAGTGTTTTTCCCTTCCACCGGCACAAAATGTACAGTATTTCAGATGAATGATGTAAATATGTAAGAATACACCTATGATCTCATGCTTTATAATATGAAGACGGATGACTATGTAGAAACAGCATAGTTTATTGCGTGTTTGTATGGATTTTACAGTTACGGGGAGGGGCTGGAGTATGGGTAGAGACTCTTAAAAGGTGTAGAGGATATCAATTTAGCCATTCACCAGTGACTCAGTCATCATCACATTAGACTAGTGTTGTACCTGCTTCTGGTTGAGGGGTGTTGTAAATATTGTTGTGTTTACTGGCAGTTGTGAGGATAAATAGGTAATAGCAAGATAAATCTGGACTTACTGGGTCAATTAACACTGGTCAGTCAGCTCAGTTGCTTATAGTGTCTCATATTCAACTGCCTAGTCCCAAGAAGCTCTGAACAGTTACTTAAAGCACTGAAACATATGATGAGAATCCCATTTTCACACTGAATTTTGTCTTTGTCTACTGATTTGTTTTGCACTGACATTTACAACAACAAGGTGGTCAAAGGGAGGATGTAGTAGATATGTAGCAGCCCCACTCTCCTAAGTTGGGGCTTAGTGGGCTAACAAATTCATTTAAGTGAGGAAATAATGAATACCTCATTCTGGCTTAACAATCTAGCATCAATAGATATCAGATGTCCCATGTAAGCATTATTGTAAACTAGTCATAGGACTTCTATCTCTACTGCACGATTGTTTTGGCCACAGAATTTTCTTTTTGTTAAATTCTGGTGCATCAAAATCTACATAGCACCACCAACTTAACTTAACACTATATATCCTTATACAAAAAGCTGAGAAAATGAAACTATTTAAATAAAAGCAAATTAGTGGGAAATTCATATCAAAGGATTGTGTGTCGGTGATATTCAATTTTACCTATGATTAAACAAATGTTCAATATTTGTTTGGTGATTTTGGCCCGTGAATTATGGAGGTATAACATTGTTTTGTGACAGAGGTATTTACGTATGTACACATGACACATGTGCTCAGTGCCATACATGTGCATGTGTGTCAACAATTATAACAGAAACAAAAGAGTTATGGAGATATCTAATTGATGATTGAATCCAGTGACAATTCAGCAGTAAAAGCATATAAACTCAATGACTTGAAGAATTTTGAGCATTGAGATTCCTGTACTTTTTTCATTATGAATGTCTGTATCAAGTACATGCTTTGACCGGTGGTACATACAGAAATGTTATGATAGCATTTGCATACTATGTCTTGAGAGGTGTGTTTGACTAGAGACGTCTCTGGTTATCCCTTTTCCCACTACTCCAAATATTATGATAAATGAAAATCAGTTTCATTTGGTCACTCTGATTGTAAGTGAGAATATATCGAAATATGACAAAATTTAGTTATTTTCATTTGGATTTGGTCATCTGTTTGATTCTGAGGTATTGTTAACAAATGTATATTGGCATGTGGAATGCTGTGGCACAATGTATGTTACATAATGATCGGTTGTGGCATTTTATAACATTTGTTATCACTAAATTTCACACCATCATCCATGTAAAAATCTAGTTAAAAGTAACAATTAAGTGTAGGTATTCTATATATGGGCTATCAATCATTTCGGACAAGGCCGTTCACACAACTGCATATAGCCATGTCCAGTGATGGCTTCCCTTTCAAAAGAGATTAAAAACAAAGTAAAAAGCACATTATTTTTCTTATACAGAATAGGTTTTTACTTCTAAATTATTTTGAACGTTTGTAAATAAATGTAAGTGTGACCTGTGAAGTGGTGTTTTATTAGGTAAATAGCGTATCACTATCACCAAAGTAACACTTGTCACATCATGTGTCACATGACCTTGTTTCACATTCAAAATATGCATATTCACCAGACAAAGCTAAAAGGAAATGACCAGCTTTCATTGGCATCTGTGTGCAAAGAAAGATGGGATACCAGGGACTTTATACACTATTTATAATTGCATTATTTTAGCCTGAAATACGGCATTGTGGAAAGTCACAGCCAAAACTTTAAGAACTACTGATGCTAAAGATTTTCTTCATAAAGAAACAACACTGACCAAAACAATGTTAGATACAAAATAAGAATAATTTCAGTAATCAAAAGTCTAGCTCTGTTCCAAGTTCCATGCTTGTTGTGCAATGTCCGCCTAGTTTGCCTTTTTGTACTTGATCTCTGGTTAGAGTAAGGCAGTTTAATTCCTGATGATAACATGTCATAACTTAAAAAGAAAGATAGTTATATTTGAATGATCACTTTGGAGAGCAAAGCACATAAAATGAAAACAGTGATTGAAAGCAATCTATGAAATTGCAAGACTGGGAAGCTGACAGCATTGATATTAGTGTATACTTTCTATTTATCAGCTTGGAGTGTTCAACTTGATGTTGATACAGTACAGTGTCACCTGAAAGGACATGATGGACCCAGATCTAAGTTTGAGAGATGACATCACTGACTATGAAGCAGACTTCGGAGGTGACTCAATGTATTACAACTCAGATCAGTACGAGACACAGGATTACATTTCCAGTAATGCAGAAGACTACAACTCCAGGAGCGCAACAGACTACAACTCTGATGTACATCAGAGGTCTGGTTACCAAGACAACTATGATATCAGTTTGGAAGACGATGATATAAACGATGACGATTATGCTGCTGATGCAGAGGATAATGAAGAAATACCTCATAGACACAGAGTATTCTATGATCCAGGACATTTTCGTTACAACAGAAAGGTGTGCGTGGCTGCCATACCATGCCTACTGATATTATTAGCAGTGTGTGGAGAAATGTAAGTTAATTCAAGGTCAAGAGAAATGGTCTTAAAGATAATGAAGATGAATATTTAAAAAAAAAATCAGGTTTTGAAGGTTGATTTCTTTGCAATTTCTTCAAGGAACTAAAACCATAATTCATTTGATTCTTTTTCATGTGATGTTTCAATTTTATGTATACAGCTACTACTATTACCTTATAAACTGTTTTGTAGGTTGTTAGTCATTGCAAGTTTTGGCGTGGCATTACTACTTTCCATTGACCATGGAGGACAAAACCAAAGGTATTTATCAATTATCTGTTCAAGTCACACATTTATGAACAAATCTTCTTGTGTTAGTCTATATCAGTGGTAAAGATATTAACAGAAATATCAGTAAACTAGTCATTTTACACAAAGAAAAAAAGTGCCGATTTTTGTATAAATAAAGATGAAAGAGTCAGGAAGTAAGTTGCTGACTCAATGATCAGAGTCTTTCTGAAGATTTGACATATCTTTAGTGTATTTGTTCTGAAAAGTCATTGGGCTTTGTGATTTCACCCCTGGAGTCACAGTGGTAAGACATAAAAATAAGGTGGGCCAATTTGATATACAGCAAAAATGAAGCCATTTGATAAATGAGTCTTACTTTTCCTGAATGACAACTCATATTCGTACCGTGGAGTTTGTTGGACAATATAATATTGTAAAATCAGTAAGAATGCACCAGGGAGTTTTTAGTTTTAAAAATTTTCAGAAAAAATAAAAAAAAACATAAACCAGTATTTAGGGTTAGATCACACAGATATTAAGTTTAATTTGAAATTTTATCTTTATGTCTGGAGCGTCATTTTACTTACCTCATGTCCCAGCTTGATTTCTCATTTTAAATTGAGTGATGTGTTCATAATGTTGTCAAGTCCATCACTCGATACCATGCAGAGCTTACAGATTTGACTCTGATTACAGAACGGTTGTGATATTCATGGTGCTCTTCATACCTTGTCATATCCTTGTGCTGTACTCCTTCATTCCACTTCTATGGTAAGTAGGAGGTATAGATGGCGCTGATGTAGTGTGATAGGTGTTACCGTTTGTCTGTGACCAAAGTCACTAAAACATTGTCATGTGTTTGCATGAAATGTGGCACTGCCAATATTGATTACATAGTTACAAATCAAGTTCATTAGCTAACATGTTCAAGTTGAAGTAGAAAGCTTAGTTTCAAAATAAATATTTCCACACACCTGATAACTTCACCTGTGAATCAAAGCCTTCATAGAATGTTCTTGTTAGAGTAAGTTGGAAATCAGCTGAAACCATAGTAAAATTTCGTTAAAAGTTGGATTAGAAATGCATGTTTACTTCTCTTGTCAGGGTGTCCATTATGAGCATGCTGTTGATGGCTCTCATCAATGCTTTCGTCCTACTGACAGGGGCATGGATGATCATTCAGTTCACGATATTCCGCAAACAGGAAGCTGAAATGTGTGTGGTGAGTTAAGTCCCTCATGCTGATAATATGTTTTTAGGAAAAATGGCATTTCACAACATGTTTAGTATCATCAAAAAACCATCACATGATGTGATGAAAATCTGCTGATCCAATATCTATACAAATAAACAAAAACTGAAAATAAGAATGAACTACAAGTTTATTATTTGACAGATGCAAGGATAATGGACCATTTTATGTTTAGGTATATGTTTTGAAGAGTAAGGTGTTATACTTAACTTGATAGTGTTGGTGTTTGCGGAAACTATTTTTTTTCAGATAAAACACATCCTTGTCTTATAAAAGTTTTTTTTCCTCAAGGTCACAGAAAAGCTCTTGTTCTCAGCCTACCCTGGCCTGTCAGCATGCCTTCTTACTTGGGCAGTAGCCACAGTCATTCCTCTCAAGTTTACACCCTTTGTGCTGACAGCTATTGGGTAAATATTAAACTTATCTCACCTTTATCCTGGACTGGAAGTATGAATGATGAAGTCAAAACATGGCTGTAATTATTTTCGTTACTTTATTTTGTTTCTACTAATTTCAGTATGAAAACCAGCCTTATAACAGACAAACAGCACTATATATAGAGGATTACACTCATTTAAACAATCATACATTGGATGTGATCCACTAGTTTTGTTAGTCTACAAATAATTAACCTTTGAACTTCTTGAACTTTTTGAATGATGAATCATTAGGATTTGAAAAAAACGCAGAGAAAAAAATCCAAACTTTTCTTATTTCTTTCCACAGGTTCATATTTTTACAACTTTTCATGACACCAACAAATTCATCTTTTAAACTACAACCACCAGATGTGAAGGATGACGAACCAATTAAAAATATTGTTGACCATTTGATGTTGGCTGCCATAGCTACAGTGTATTGTTTGTTACCTACTGTAGTTCAAATAATGATAGGTCTTTACCAGCTCAGCACTACTGGTATATTTCATATTTGGTTTATGGTAAGTCTTGTGTACTTGGTTATCTCTCAGTGTACATGGTTATCTCTCAGTGTACATGGTTACCTCTCAGTGTACTTGGTTATCTCTCAGTGTACTTCGTTATCTCTCAGTGTACTTGGTTATCTCTCAGTGTACTTGGTTATCTCTCAGTGTACTTGGTTATCTCTCAGTGTACATGGTTATCTCTCAGTGTACATGGTTATCTCTCAGTGTACTTGGTTATCTCTCAGTGTACATGGTTATCTCTCAGTGTACTTGGTTATCTCTCAGTGTACATGGTTATCTCTCAGTGTACATGGTTATCTCTCAGTGTACTTGCTGATCTTGTAAATTTCACATTTGGTCTTTGGTAATTCAACACGGTCTTCAAGGAGCTATGCTACTTTACTTTGAAATGGTTTCCTAAGTTCACTTTTAAAATTCTGTCAGAAATCTTTATGTTACATTGAAACCATATGATTACAAGTATGATATGTAAAGGAGAAAACTTGATCACAATTACGTGAATAATGTATAAGGGGGACAACTCTAACCCAAATAGATTGTCAGATATTTGATGATGAAAATCACAAGGTTGCTTTCCATTATCAGTTGGACCAAGTGAAATGAGGATGGTCATCTCGATTTGATTTCGCTTTCTTTTATGTCTTGATAGATGTGTAAGTTAAATAATATTCCCTGATGTTAGTAACGCAGATGTTAATCTGACAAGAGTATATACACACCAGAAACAAGAAATATATTAATATATATTATATATATATATATATATTCTCATATCTCTTATCCTTTTATCTTCGTATACATCTTCTTTTCTCAAAAATTTTGATATTGACGCTGTTATCTTTAAAGCAACAGTAGTAATTTATCAAGATCCTGAAGTCATTGATGAAGTTTAGTTTTTAAATTTACAATTTTTTGCTCAAAAGTCTAAAAAAATTCACATTTGTTTATACTATGTTTTTGACCTGTTTACAGGTAGATGTAGTGTTTCTGTTGGCTGTCTCCTTCTTCCTCACCACATTAATGAGTATTCGTTCTGTTATAGAATCTATAGGTAAGTTACTACCTTTATACCAGTATCTCTGTAGACTACCGAGTGGTAAAGATGGTCATGTCAACCATTGTCAGATCTGTACACTCAGAGAAGGAGATTGTAGGGCATGGTTTTGCTTTCTTGAAGACCAGTCAGGTCTGTACATGCAGAGGATGTGAAGTGGGGAAACTTTCTTGAAGACTTGCTAGGGGTGTACAAACAAAGGATTTAGATGAGTGGGAGAGGCTTTCCTAGAGATATGTTGGGTTTGATTTTTCATGGGAACTTTGGTCAAGATTTGTCAGATCTGAACACTCTTGGGAAAGGGAAAAGGGTTTTCCCTAAAGATTACCATGTCTTTTTACTGATAGAATTTTGTCAGATCTGTACTGTTAGAGGTTTGTCAGATCTGTACTGTTAGAAGTTTGTTATATCTGTACTGTTAGAATTTTGTCAGATCTGTACTTTTAGAGGTTTGTCAGATCTGTACTGTTAGAGGTTTGTCAGATCTGTACTGTTAGAGGTTTGTCAGATCTGTACTGTTAGAGGTTTGTCAGATCTGTACTGTTAGAGGTTTGTCAGATCTGTACTGTTAGAATTTTGTCAGATCTGTACTGTTAGAGGTTTGTCAGATCTGTACTGTTAGAGGTTTGTCAGATCTGTACTGTTAGAGGTTTGTCAGATCTGTACTGTTAGAGGTTTGTCAGATCTGTACTGTTAGAGGTTTGTCAGATCTGTACTGTTAGAGGTTTGTCAGATCTGTACTGTTAGAGGTTTGTCAGATCTGTACTGTTAGAGGTTTGTCAGATCTGTACTGTTAGAGGTTTGTCAGACCTGTACTGTTAAAGGTTTGTCAGATCTGAGGTTTGACAGATCTGTACTGTTAGAGGTTTGTCAGATCTGTACTGTTAGAGGTTTGTCAGATCTGTACTGTTAGAGGTTTGTCAGATCTGTACTGTTAGAGGTTTGTCAGATCTGTACAGATCTGTACTGTTAGAGGTTTGTCAGATCTGTACTGTTAGAGGTTTGTCAGATCTGTACTGTTAGAGGTTTGTCAGATCTGTACTGTTAGAATTTTGTCAGATCTGTACTGTTAGAGGTTTGTCAGATCTGTACTGTTAGAGGTTTGTCAGATCTGTACTGTTAGAGGTTTGTCAGATCTGTACTGTTAGAGGTTTGTCAGATCTGTACTGATAGAATTTTTTATGATCTTTACTGTTAGATGTTTAGAGGTTTGTCAGATCTGTACTGTTAGAGGTTTGTCAGATCTGTACTGTTAGAGGTTTTTGTCAGATCTGTACTGTTAGAGGTTTGTCAGATCTGTACTGTTAGAGGTTTGTCAGATCTGTACTGTTAGAGGTTTGTCAGATCTGTACTGTTAGAGGTTTGTCAGATCTGTACTGTTAGAGGTTTGTCATACCTGTACTGTTAGAGGTTTGTCAGATCTGTACTGTTAGAGGTTTGTCAGATCTGTACTGTTAGAGGTTTGTCAGATCTGTACTGTTAGAGGTTTGTCAGATCTGTACTGTTAGAGGTTTGTCAGATCTGTACTGTTAGAAGTTTGTCAGATCTGTACTGTTAGAGGTTTGTCAGATCTGTACTGTTAGAGGTTTGTCAGATCTGTACTGTTAGAGGTTTGTCAGATCTGTACTGTTAGAGGTTTGTCAGATCTGTACTGTTAGAGGTTTGTCAGATCTGTACTGTTAGAGGTTTGTCAGATCTGTACTGTTAGAGGTTTGTCAGATCTGTACTGTTAGAGGTTTGTCAGATCTGTACTGTTAGAGGTTTGTCAGATCTGTACTGTTAGAGGTTTGTCAGATCTGTACTGTTAGAGGTTTGTCAGATCTGTACTGTTAGAGGTTTGTCAGATCTGTACTGTTAGAGGTTTGTCAGATCTGTACTGTTAGAGGTTTGTCAGATCTGTACTGTTAGAGGTTTGTCAGATCTGTACTGTTAGAGGTTTGTCAGATCTGTACTGTTAGAGGTTTGTCAGATCTGTACTGTTAGAGGTTTGTCAGATCTGTACTGTTAGAGGTTTGTCAGATCTGTACTGTTAGAGGTTTGTCAGATCTGTACTGTTAGAGGTTTGTCAGATCTGTACTGTTAGAGGTTTAGAGGTTTGTCAGATCTGTACTGTTAGAGGTTTAGAGGTTTGTCAGATCTGTACTGTTAGAGGTTTGTCAGATCTGTACTGTTAGAGGTTTGTCAGATCTGTACTGTTAGAGGTTTGTCAGATCTGTACTGTTAGAGGTTTGTCAGATCTGTACTGTTAGAGGTTTGTCAGATCTGTACTGTTAGAGTTTTTTATGATCTGCAGTTTTTTAGGGTTAGAGGTTTGTCAGATCTGTACTGTTAGAGGTTTGTCAGATCTGTACTGTTAGAGGTTTGTCAGATCTGTACTGTTTGTCAGATCTGTACTGTTAGAGGTTTGTACTGTTAGAGGTTTGTCTGTACTGTTAGAGGTTTACTGTTAGAGGTTTGTCAGATCTGTACTGTTAGAGGTTTGTCAGATCTGTACTGTTAGAATGGTTTTTGTCAGATCTGTACTGTTAGAGGTTTTTGTCAGATCTGTACTGTTAGAGGTTTGTCAGATCTGTACTGTTAGAGGTTTGTCAGATCTGTACTGTTAGAGGTTTGTCAGATCTGTACTGTTAGAGGTTTGTCAGATCTGTACTGTTAGAGGTTTGTCAGATCTGTACTGTTAGAATTTTGTCAGATCTGTACTGTTAGAGGTTTGTCAGATCTGTACTGTTAGAGGTTTGTCAGATCTGTACTGTTAGAGGTTTGTCAGATCTGTACTGTTAGAGGTTTGTCAGATCTGTACTGTTAGAGGTTTGTCAGATCTGTACTGTTAGAGGTTTTTGTCAGATCTGTACTGTTAGAGGTTTGTCAGATCTGTACTGTTAGAGGTTTGTCAGATCTGTACTGTTAGAGGTTTGTCAGATCTGTACTGTTAGAGGTTTGTCAGATCTGTACTGTTAGAGGTTTGTCAGATCTGTACTGTTAGAGGTTTAGAGGTTTGTCAGATCTGTACTGTTAGAGGTTTGTCAGATCTGTACTGTTAGAGGTTTGTCAGATCTGTACTGTTAGAGGTTTGTCAGATCTGTACTGTTAGAGGTTTGTCAGATCTGAGGTTTGTCAGATCTGTACTGTTAGAGGTTTGTCAGATCTGTACTGTTAGAGGTTTGTCAGAACTGAACTGATAAAGGTGTGTCAGATCTGTACTGTTAGAATTTTGTCAGATCTGTACTGTTAGAGGTTTGTCAGATCTGTACTGTTAGAGGTTTGTCAGATCTGTACTGTTAGAGGTTTGTCAGATCTGTACTGTTAGAGGTTTGTCAGATCTGTACTGTTAGAGGTTTGTCAGATCTGTACTGTTAGAGGTTTGTCAGATCTGTACTGTTAGAGGTTTGTCAGATCTGTACTGTTAGAGGTTTGTCAGATCTGTACTGTTAGAGGTTTGTCAGATCTGTACTGTTAGAGGTTTGTCAGATCTGTACTGTTAGAATTTTGTCAGATCTGTACTGTTAGAGGTTTGTCAGATCTGTACTGTTAGAGGTTTGTCAGATCTGTACTGTTAGAGGTTTGTCAGATCTGTACTGTTAGAGGTTTGTCAGATCTGTACTGTTAGAGGTTTAGAGGTTTGTCAGATCTGTACTGTTAGAGGTTTAGAGTACTGTTAGAGGTTTGTCAGATCTGTACTGTTAGAGGTTTGTCAGATCTGTACTGTTAGAATTTTGTCAGATCTGTACTGTTAGAGGTTTAGAGGTTTGTCAGATCTGTACTGTTAGAGGTTTGTCAGATCTGTACTGTTAGAGGTTTGTCAGATCTGTACTGTTAGAGGTTTGTCAGATCTGTACTGTTAGAGGTTTGTCAGATCTGTACTGTTAGAGGTTTGTCAGATCTGTACTGTTAGAGGTTTGTCAGATCTGTACTGTTAGAGGTTTGTCAGATCTGTACTGTTAGAGGTTTGTCAGATCTGTACTGTTAGAGGTTTGTCAGATCTGTACTGTTAGAGGTTTGTCAGATCTGTACTGTTAGAGGTTTGTCAGATCTGTACTGTTAGAGGTTTGTCAGATCTGTACTGTTAGAGGTTTGTCAGATCTGTACTGTTAGAGGTTTGACAGATCTGTACTGTTAGAGGTTTGTCAGATCTGTACTGTTAGAGGTTTAGAGGTTTGTCAGATCTGTACTGTTAGAGGTTTGTCAGATCTGTACTGTTAGAGGTTTGACAGATCTGTACTGTTAGAGGTTTGTCAGATCTGTACTGTTAGAGGTTTGTCAGATCTGTACTGTTAGAGGTTTGTCAGATCTGTACTGTTAGAGGTTTGTCAGATCTGTACTGTTAGAGGTTTGTCAGATCTGTACTGTTAGAGGTTTGTCAGATCTGTACTGTTAGAGGTTTGTCATACCTGTACTGTTAGAGGTTTGTCAGATCTGTACTGTTAGCGGTTTGTCAGATCTGAGGTTTGTCAGATCTGTACTGTTAGAGGTTTGTCAGATCTGTACTGTTAGAGGTTTGTCAGATCTGTACTGTTAGAGGTTTGTCAGATCTGTACTGTTAGAGGTTTGTCAGATCTGTAAAATTAGAGGTGGGGAGGGGGATTTCCTGAAGACTTGTTAGGGGTCTGTTTTCTCATCATGATGCTTTACTACTGTTACTACTGCAGGAGGTAAAGTGCCTTCTGTCTTTTTTTTTTATTGCTCATTATTGTAGTCCAGATCAGTGATATAACTTTGGTTTTCCCTAGGTATGAACTACAGCCATGTTATAAAGGTACGGTGGGTCAGTGGTGCTGTAGCTACAATCCTCTGTTATCCTGCTCTCCTAAACCTTGGAATCTCTTCACACTTCCTGCCTTGGCTACCAGCAGCCATTGCCATGTATTCCTCTTTTGGTGCACTGCTCAGCTACAAAAAATACAAAGTAAGCAAAGCAGTATAATAATACAAAGGAAGTATACATGCTGGATATCACGGTAAAAGTTAATGTAATGTCAATTTTACTGTTATTTCACAAGATATTTTGATATGACAAGCTGATCCATACATTTAGTCAGAATCAAATTTCACAATTTTTAAAAATTAATGATTCATGTAATTTGGAAATTATCTTTAAGACACTTTTATTAATAAACCACAACAATAAACTACATGTATGTATTATAAGTGTTGCAGTATGTGGAATCTGTTGACATCTGTAAATGACATACTCATCATTTCCTATCACTCTATTTTCCAGACAGCCGCCTCTGTATGTTTTGGACTTGTACTGATATTTTCTTTGGTCTGGCCTGCCAAATTACCATGGAAACTCACATATCCTTTACTTCGGAATTAGTGACAAAATTTCCTTGTATAATTGATAATTACAGATGATTTTGGTGAAATTTCAAGAGTATTTTATCACATACAGGAGTACAGTAAAGCCTGGCCAAGAATATGAGGTATTCAAGTAATCAGATGCTGAGCATACACTGTCAGGTAGCAATTATACAAGAACACCTAATGTCCATGAACGCCCAGTGTCTATAACGGCCTGAGGAATTGGGGGTTGAATAAGAACGGACGTATAAGGACATGTTCAGAACAAAGCTATCAAATTAATAGATAGGTGGTATGTCATGTGAGGTTTAACTGTATTTCATGATTAATCTGTATTTTTGAGAAAGAACTGCAGAACTGTTTGCTAGCTATTTTGACCATGTAGCAGTCTAGAGCTAATTGATTAATTGTGAAACTCTGTATTTCTTTTCCTCTTTCATCTTTGGATGTTACTTCGAAAGACTGATGAATGCCTGAACTAAGGTATGAAGTTCAATGATCTAAGGATATCCAGATATGGTTAAATTTGACGGTGTCAGAGTGTAGGACTTAGTAACGAAAATAAGTGTTTGAAACATTGCTGGTAAACAAATTCTGTGACAAAATGCAGAAGTTAATTTTTCACTGTATAATGTTTCCTTAACATTATGTACATTTAATTTTTTATTTGGCTTACCCCTGACCAGTATATATATACTCCTACTGGTCAACTCCTGTTTGTGTTTGGCCACTGCGTATGTAGCCACTCATGGTCGCCAGGAGATCTTCAGTGTCCTAATTACTCTTCAGACCTTTGGTAAGATCATTAAAATATGTTGTACATTTACGGTAGCAGTTTGCACAACAGGATGTTCTGAATACTGTTAAACATAGTACATTTACAGTAGAAGTTTGTACACCAAGATATTCTGAATACTGTTAAACATTGTACATTTACAGTAGAAGTTTGTACAACAAGATGTTCTGAATACTGTTAAACATTGTACATTTACAGTAGAAGTTTGTACAACAGGATGTTCTGAATACTGTTAAACATTGTACATTTACAGTAGAAGTTTGTACAACTGAATACATTTACAGTAGAAGTTTGTACAACTGAATACTGTTAAACATTGTACATTTACAGTAGAAGTTTGTACAACTGAATACTGTTAAACATTGTACATTTACAGTAGAAGTTTGTACAACTGAATACTGTCAAACATTGTACATTTACAGTAGAAGTTTGTACAACAAGATATTCTGAATACTGTTAAACATTGTACATTTACAGTAGAAGTTTGTACAACAAGATGTTCTGAATACTGTTAAACATTGTACATTTACAGTAGAAGTTTGTACAACTGAATACTGTTAAACATTGTACATTTACAGTAGAAGTTTGTACAACTGAATACTGTTAAACATTGTACATTTACAGTAGAAGTTTGTACAACAAGATGTTCTGAATACTGTTAAACATTGTACATTTACAGTAGAAGTTTGTACAACTGAATACTGTCAAACATTGTACATTTACAGTAGAAGTTTGTACAACTGAATACTGTCAAACATTGTACATTTACAGTAGAAGTTTGTACAACAAGATATTCTGAATACTGTTAAACATTGTACATTTACAGTAGAAGTTTGTACAACTGAATACTGTTAAACATTGTACATTTACAGTAGAAGTTTGTACAACTGAATACTGTCAAACATTGTACATTTACAGTAGAAGTTTGTACAACAAGATATTCTGAATACTGTTAAACATTGTACATTTACAGTAGAAGTTTGTACAACAAGATGTTCTGAATACTGTTAAACATTGTACATTTACAGTAGAAGTTTGTACAACAGAATACTGTTAAACATTGTACATTTACAGTAGAAGTTTGTACAACTGAATACTGTTAAACATTGTACATTTACAGTAGAAGTTTGTACAACTGAATACTGTTAAACATTGTACATTTACAGTAGAAGTTTGTACAACTGAATACTGTTAAACATTGTACATTTACAGTAGAAGTTTGTACAACTGAATACTGTTAAACATTGTACATTTACAGTAGAAGTTTGTACAACAAGATATTCTGAATACTGTTAAACATTGTACATTTACAGTAGAAGTTTGTACAACAGAATACTGTTAAACATTGTACATTTACAGTAGAAGTTTGTACAACTGAATACTGTCAAACATTGTACATTTACAGTAGAAGTTTGTACAACAAGATATTCTGAATACTGTTAAACATTGTACATTTACAGTAGAAGTTTGTACAACTGAATACTGTTAAACATTGTACATTTACAGTAGAAGTTTGTACAACTGAATACTGTCAAACATTGTACATTTACAGTAGAAGTTTGTACAACAAGATATTCTGAATACTGTTAAACATTGTACATTTACAGTAGAAGTTTGTACAACAAGATGTTCTGAATACTGTTAAACATTGTACATTTACAGTAGAAGTTTGTACAACTGAATACTGTTAAACATTGTACATTTACAGTAGAAGTTTGTACAACTGAATACTGTTAAACATTGTACATTTACAGTAGAAGTTTGTACAACAAGATGTTCTGAATACTGTTAAACATTGTACATTTACAGTAGAAGTTTGTACAACTGAATACTGTTAAACATTGTACATTTACAGTAGAAGTTTGTACAACTGAATACTGTTAAACATTGTACATTTACAGTAGAAGTTTGTACAACTGAATACTGTTAAACATTGTACATTTACAGTAGAAGTTTGTACAACTGAATACTGTTAAACATTGTACATTTACAGTAGAAGTTTGTACAACAAGATATTCTGAATACTGTTAAACATTGTACATTTACAGTAGAAGTTTGTACAACTGAATACTGTTAAACATTGTACATTTACAGTAGAAGTTTGTACAACAGGATGTTCATGTACATATTTTTAACCTGATATAAAATTAGACAATGTCATTTGATTATTTCATGTTCTTGAGACAAATTGTAGGATGTGCCTTCTTGTTGTTACAGTATTTATAAAATGTGAGCTGGTCCTGTTCAGTGCCAACCTGTATGGTTGGCCTTTGTTTATTGTTACCATGACCGCAACTTCCTACACCATCCAGAGGTAAATATCTTTGTTTCTTCAAATATGAAAGGAATATTCCTGAATCACAACTGAAAATATTCTGTACAATCTTCACATTAATTAAAATTAGAGATCTATCATTATACATTATCATTTTTTAATCTGAATTTCCATGATATGATAGGACTTTTGGTTACATGTGTCGCAGAGACTGCCCCTGAACCTGGCCTTTTTTATACCAGAATTCTTGTGTGTCTCATATGTTTGACTCTAGGTTACAAGTTTCTCGAAGGCTGCCACAGAACCTGGCCTGTTTTATACCAGAATTCATGTGTGTCTTATATGTTTGACTCTAGGTTACAAGTTTCTCGAAGGCTGCCACAGAACCTGGCCTGTTTCTGTATGTCTGCACACATCTCCAAGGGTCTGGCTGTCCTTCTCACAATATTTGTCCAGTACCAACAAATATCAGCAATCAGCTGTGTCTCACTATTCTGTTTCATCTTCATGGTCACACGTGTGTTTGTCAATGAGATGCGCCCTGATACTCCTGTCAAAGAGGTCAGTATTAATACATGTTTACAGTGTTTAATTAAGAACAGTTCTTGGTATCCATGTACCAGTATCTCAGTCACAAGGATGAAAAAATATCAATTTGGAACCTCGTAAGTTTTACATTATAATGTATGTGGTATAAATCTTAAAATTAAAAGTGTAAATATAAATCTGTTGAATCATAAAGCAATAATAACACAGATTTCCAAACGAAAACAAAACAAAGAAATAAACTGACTAGTTTTGTGCAATTACCAAAAGGAGTCAGTAGGCACAACTTTATGATAGGTAGAGTGATTAGTGTTAAGATGTGAAGGCTTCCTGCTATAAAACAACTACTTATACCTTTTTCTGTATGATTCAAACATGAACTTATAAAGTAACGTAGGCATGGTGTTGAGTATTTCTTTGATAACATGAACTGGTTCTCCCTTAGATCCTCACAAACCTGGCCTTGTTGTCCCTGTCTGTGATGGCCAATGTCAAACCCATGCTCTTGATCCTAGCCTCCTACCTGTTCCAGGAGAATGCCAGTGGTGCTGATGCTACAGGTAAAAAGGCATAGATCTTATTTCTCATATGCTTTTATTTAGAATTCTTCACTATGTCCTCCACTACACATTTTCACACAAGTTCGGGATATTTTGTTACAGTACTTTATCTACAAACATTGATAATCTGATTTGATACATGTTCAAAACACAACTTTATTTGTAAAAGTTTTACAGGACATACAAGTTAATACAGGTTATATTTATAGGCCTGATAAACCAGAAGGTTAGTATACCCAGCTAGGGGTTGGGGTAGAGGTTTAGTCCTGTACTTCAGACACGCCCACTTTGTCAGATATCAGTAAATTATACTTATAGACCCCCAGGCACCCATCATTTTCTGTTTATATAGATATGTTTTATATTTTACAGGCATTGGTTTCATCATCTGTGGTATTTTGGTGATTGCTGTCGGCTCCCTTCACTTGTCGGGGAATGTCAGCATCAGACATATGGGCATTGTGGCCATCATGATTGGCCTATTTATACTCATGTTACAGCCAGGTGCTGAACTTACAGGGTCAGTAACAAGGAATTCTATCACTATTCATGATAATTATATCACTAAAACCATAAATTTAAAGAAAGGGCCCATACCATAGATTAACACAAAATTATGTTCCCTTCAACAAGGATACTGAATCAGAGAAATGTCTGTGCTATAGGAGGGGGATTTTATAAAATAAAATTGGTTTATATATCCTAGGGGGCCCCACTCCTGCTTTGCAGGCTCCAGGGAGTGGAGACCCATCAATTATACAAACTTGGTTACTCTTAATTCTAAGGATGTTTCTGAACAAAGATGGAAATCTGTTACCCACAAGCTGTTCATGACTAGCGGTGAATTTTATAGAAAAAGTTGACAGACGATAGATGCCATAAGGTCACTTGGTCTGAAAGTCAATAACATATCCTTATTTTATTGTAAGTAAAAGTATAGTAGTTATATACGTAGGACTGTTTAATCAACCTGAAGCTGTAATAATTCATTTGACCAGTTTCAGCAGGCCCATTCAGATTTGTGCTACTGTTCAGACATAATCTTACTGGTATTTTAATTCTTGTAATGTTGACAGGTATTGTGTGTTCCAATGGATGGAGATGGTCAGTATCCTACTGACAGCTGTTGTCATAGGAACAGACTTTGTTCATAAATTTTACCAGATAGCTGTGTGTTCTGTAGTACTTGGTGTCTGTCCTGGAGTGAGAGCTTTACTCATGGTAGGTCTTTACTTGTTTGTCTGTTATGTTCTTTTATCTTAACTGATCCTCGACTTGAGGTGAAAATCACACTATTGCTTATTTGGAATATGCATTAGTGCCGAGGATAAATGTCTGCTTGGTTCTTAAATCTTTAATTTTGTGATATTTAATCTTTCTATGTCTGTCTTTTGTGCTGTCTAATCTTTCTATGTATGTCTACTGTGTTGTCTAATCTTTCTATGTATGTCTACTGTGTTGTCTTATCTTTCTATGTATGTCTACTGTGTTGTCTAATCTTTCTATGTCTGTCTTTTGTGCTGTCTAATCTTTCTATGTCTGTCTTCTGTGTTCTCTAATCTTTCTATGTATGTCTACTGTGTTGTCTAATCTTTCTATGTATGTCTACTGTGTTCTCTAATCTTTCTATGTATGTCTACTGTGTTGTCTATGTATGTCTACTGTGTTGTCTAATCTTTCTATGTATGTCTACTGTGTTGTCTAATCTTTCTATGTATGTCTACTGTGTTGTCTAATCTTTCTATGTATGTCTACTGTGTTGTCTAATCTTTCTATGTATGTCTACTGTGTTGTCTAATCTTTCTATGTATGTCTACTGTGTTGTCTATGTATGTCTACTGTGTTGTCTAATCTTTCTATGTATGTCTACTGTGTTGTCTAATCTTTCTATGTATGTCTACTGTGTTGTCTAATCTTTCTATGTATGTCTACTGTGTTGTCTATGTATGTCTACTGTGCTGTCTAATCTTTCTATGTATGTCTACTGTGTTGTCTAATCTTTCTATGTATGTCTACTGTGTTGTCTATGTATGTCTACTGTGTTGTCTAATCTTTCTATGTATGTCTACTGTGTTGTCTATGTATGTCTACTGTGTTGTCTAATCTTTCTATGTATGTCTACTGTGTTGTCTAATCTTTCTATGTATGTCTACTGTGTTGTCTATGTATGTCTACTGTGTTGTCTAATCTTTCTATGTATGTCTACTGTGTTGTCTAATCTTTCTATGTATGTCTACTGTGTTGTCTAATCTTTCTATGTATGTCTACTGTGTTGTCTAATCTTTCTATGTATGTCTACTGTGTTGTCTATCTATGTCTACTGTGTTGTCTATGTATGTCTACTGTGTTGTCTAATCTTTCTATGTATGTCTACTGTGTTGTCTAATCTTTCTATGTATGTCTACTGTGTTGTCTAATCTTTCTATGTATGTCTACTGTGTTGTCTAATCTTTCTATGTATGTCTACTGTGCTGTCTAATCTTTCTATGTATGTCTACTGTGTTGTCTAATCTTTCTATGTATGTCTACTGTGTTGTCTATGTATGTCTACTGTGTTGTCTAATCTTTCTATGTATGTCTACTGTGTTGTCTAATCTTTCTATGTATGTCTACTGTGTTGTCTAATCTTTCTATGTCTGTCTTTTGTGCTGTCTAATCTTTCTATGTATGTCTACTGTGTTGTCTATGTATGTCTACTGTGTTGTCTATGTATGTCTACTGTGTTGTCTAATCTTTCTATGTATGTCTACTGTGTTGTCTAATCTTTCTATGTATGTCTACTGTGTTGTCTAATCTTTCTATGTATGTCTACTGTGTTGTCATATCTTTCTATGTATGTCTACTGTGTTGTCTAATCTATCTATGTATGTCTACTGTGTTGTCTAATCTTTCTATGTATGTCTAATCTGTGTTGTCTACTGTGTTGTCTATCTTTCTATCTTTCTGTGTTGTCTCTTTCTATGTATGTCTACTGTGTTGTCTAATCTGTATGTCTACTGTGTTGTCTCTTTCTATGTATGTCTACTGTGTTGTCTAATCTTTCTATGTATGTACTGTGTTGTCTAATCTTTCTATGTATGTCTACTGTGTTGTCTAATCTTTCTATGTATGTCTACTGTGTTGTCTATGTATGTCTACTGTGTTGTCTATGTATGTCTACTGTGTTGTCTAATCTTTCTATGTATGTCTACTGTGTTGTCTAATCTTTCTATGTATGTCTACTGTGTTGTCTATGTACTGTGTTGTCTAATGTTTCTATGTATGTCTGTGTTGTCTAATCTTTCTATGTATGTCTACTGTGTTGTCTATGTCTACTGTGTTGTCTAATCTTTCTATGTATGTGTTGTCTACTGTGTTGTCTATGTATCTTGTGTTGTCTAATCTTTCTATGTATGTCTACTGTGTTGTCTAATCTTTCTATGTATGTCTACTGTGTTGTCTAATCTTTCTATGTATGTCTACTGTGTTGTCTAATCTTTCTATGTATGTCTACTGTGTTTTCTATGTATGTCTACTGTGTTGTCTATGTATGTCTACTGTGTTGTCTAATCTTTCTATGTATGTCTACTGTGTTGTCTAATCTTTCTATGTATGTCTACTGTGTTGTCTAATCTTTCTATGTATGTCTACTGTGTTGTCTAATCTTTCTATGTATGTCTACTGTGTTGTCTAATCTTTATGTCTACTGTGTTGTCTATCTTTCTATGTATGTCTGTGTTGTCTACTGTATGTCTACTGTGTTGTCTAATCTTTCTATGTATGTCTACTGTGTTGTCTAATCTTTCTATGTATGTCTACTGTGTTGTCTAATCTTTCTATGTATGTCTACTGTGTTGTCTACTGTGTTGTCTAATCTTTCTATGTATGTCTACTGTGTTGTCTAATCTTTCTATGTATGTCTACTGTGTTGTCTAATCTTTCTATGTATGTCTACTGTGTTGTCTTATCTTTACCTGTCCGTCTTCTGTGTTGTCTAATCTTTCTATGTATGTCTACTGTGTTGTCTAATCTTTCTATGTATGTCTTCTGTGTTGTCTAATCTTTCTATGTATGTCTACTGTGTTGTCTAATCTTTCTATGTATGTCTACTGTGTTGTCTAATCTTTCTATGTATGTCTACTGTGTTGTCTAATCTTTCTATGTCTGTCTTCTGTGTTGTCTAATCTTTCTATGTCTGTCTTTTGTGCTGTCTTATCTTTCTATGTCTGTCTTTTGTGCTGTCTAATCTTTCTATGTCTGTCTACTGTGTTGTCTAATCTTTCTATGTATGTCTACTGTGTTGTCATATCTTTCTATGTATGTCTACTGTGTTGTCTAATCTTTCTATGTATGTCTACTGTGTTGTCTAATCTTTCTATGTATGTCTACTGTGTTGTCTAATCTTTCTATGTATGTCTACTGTGTTGTCTAATCTTTCTATGTATGTCTACTGTGTTGTCTAATCTTTCTATGTATGTCTACTGTGTTGTGTATGTATGTCTACTGTGTTGTCTATGTATGTCTACTGTGTTGTCTAATCTTTCTATGTATGTCTACTGTGTTGTCTAATCTTTCTATGTATGTCTACTGTGTTGTCTAATCTTTCTATGTATGTCTACTGTGTTGTCTAATCTTTCTATGTATGTCTACTGTGTTGTCTAATCTTTCTATGTATGTCTACTGTGTTGTCTAATCTTTCTATGTATGTCTACTGTGTTGTCTAATCTTTCTATGTATGTCTACTGTGTTGTCTAATCTTTCTATGTATGTCTACTGTGTTGTCTAATCTTTCTATGTATGTCTACTGTGTTGTCTATGTATGTCTACTGTGTTGTCTATGTATGTCTACTGTGTTGTCTAATCTTTCTATGTATGTCTACTGTGTTGTCTAATCTTTCTATGTATGTCTACTGTGTTGTCTAATCTTTCTATGTATGTCTACTGTGTTGTCTATGTCTACTGTGTTGTCTATGTATGTCTACTGTGTTGTCTAATCTTTCTATGTATGTCTATTGTGTTGTCTATGTATGTCTACTGTGCTGTCATGTGTTGTCTATGTATGTCTACTGTGTTGTCTATGTATGTCTACTGTGTTGTCTATGTATGTCTACTGTGTTGTCTAATCTTTCTATGTATGTCTACTGTGTTGTCTATGTATGTCTACTGTGTTGTCTATGTATGTCTACTGTGTTGTCTATGTATGTCTACTGTGTTGTCTAATCTTTCTATGTATGTCTACTGTGTTGTCTAATCTTTCTATGTCTGTCTACTGTGTTGTCTAATCTTTCTATGTATGTCTACTTTCTTTTTCAAGCTTTACCAAGAAGAGGAGGAGATTCCACTTATGAAAGCAGCCATGTTTGTTGTGACTTCATTGTTCATCACATGTGCTATCCTATGTTTCTTCAAAGCCAACCATCTTGGATATTCATTTGAGCAGCACATGATCAGATTGTAAGTAAATTTGTTTATGTTTGTTAGACTGTCAGTGATACATTAAATAGTGTGTGATGTATTTTCAAGTTTGTGTTACATTCACAGGTGTGTGATACATTTACAGGTTTGTGATACATTTACAGGTGTGTGTTACATCCACAGGTGTGTGATACATTTACAGGTGTGTGATACATTTACAGGTGTGTGATACATTTACAGGTTTGTGTTACATTTACAGGTGTTTGATACATTTACAGGTGTGTGATACATTTACAGGTGTGTTATTAACTTACAGGTGTGTATTACATATACATATTGTGTATGACACCTTTAAATCTTTTTAGGTCATCTGACCAAACGAGTCATGATGATCTATAGCCGTCATCAGCCGTGCGCTGTCCACCGTGCATAAGCTTTTGATATTTCATGAAATGATCCTGAGATGGTCCTGACCAAGTGTTGTTATTTTCAGGGTATGTCTGAAATACAAGATGGCCACCATGGCCACCATCTTAAAAAACATATTTTAAACTTCTTCTCCAGTTTCACTAGTGCCAATGAGCTAAAAATTGGTGGGAATGTTAAGGAAAGATTAAGGAAACTTTGATACAGCAGCCAGGGAGGCCATTTTGTAACATGATTGCACAAGCATGGTTTTCCTCTGCAACACCTATTTCAAACTTTATCAAGTTTCACCAGTTGGAATGAGCTCCAACTTTACTGTAAAAAAATATGCAACACTTGTTACAGTTACCTACTTCTCACCAAAACTATCATTTGCGGCATGGAAAACAGCTTCTCGGTAAGATTTCATTCAAAGTAGAAGTCTTCTCCCTGCTGAAAGGTTTTGTATTCAGATGACCATAAAGACCTATGAACCTCCGGTTTTTAAGTGTGATATATTTACAGGTGTATGATAAATTAACAGGTGTGTGATACATTTACAGGTGTGTACACATATACAAGTATGATATCTAAACAGGTATATATGTTTGCTACACTTACAGTTGTGTGATTTATTTACATATTTACAGGTGTGTTGTACTTATGGTGCTGTCTCAGGTATCCCTGATAACAGATCTCATCACCAAAGATAAAAAAGAACCAATCCTCGCTGTCCCTGCCTGGAAGCTTTTTCTAGCAGCCAACCTCACTATCAGTGTTTGTCTGAAGATTCTGTCTCTACAAAAGGTAAGACAACTTAACTATCAGTGTTTGTCTCCAGATTCTGTCTCTACAGAAGGTAAGATAACCTCACTATCAGTGTTTGTCTCCAGATTCTGTCTCTACAGAAGGTAAGATAACCTCACTATCAGTGTTTGTCCCACTATCAGTGTGTGTCTCGAGATTCTGTCTCTACAGAAGGTAAGACAACCTCACTCTCAGTGTTTATCCCACTATCAGTGTGTGTCTCGAGATTCTGTCTCTACAGAAGGTAAAACATCCTTACAATCAGTGTTTGTCCCACTATCAGTGTGTCTCAAGATTCTGTCTACAGAAGGTAAAACATCCTCACTATCAGTGTGTGTCTCAAGATTCTGTCTACAGAAGGTAAAACATCCTCACTATCAGTGTGTGTCTCAAGATTCTGTCTCTACAGAAGGTAAGATAACCTCACTATCAGTGTTTGTCCCACTATCAGTGTGTGCCTCAAGATTCTGTCTCTACAGAAGGTAAGACAACCTCACTATCAGTGTTTATCCCATTATCAGTGTGTGTCTCAAGATTCTGTCTCTACAGAAGGTAAGACAGCCTCACTATCAGTGTTTGTCCCACTATCAGTGTGTCTCAAGATTCTGTCTCTACAGAAGGTAAAACATCCTCACTATCAGTGTGTGTCTCAAGATTCTGTCTCTACAGAAGGTAAAACATCCTCACTCTCAGTGTGTGTCTCAAGATTCTGTCTCTACAGAAGGTAAGACAACCTCACTATCAGTGTTTGTCCCACGATCAGTGTTCGTCTCAAGATTCTGTCTCTACAGAAGGTAAGACAGCCTCACTATCAGTGTTTGTCCCACTATCAGTGTGTGTCTCAAGATTCTGTCTCTACAGAAGGTAAGACCAGTTGACAGTATAAGATGATACATTTGAATGTTTGATTATACAGCTGTATAAGGAGATTTAATACTATGATTGATAAGAAGACATACTTGTATATTTTACAGTATAAGGAGATTTGCTTCTGTGTTTGATAGTATGAGAAGGTAAACTTGTCTATTTGATAAGAAGACATACTTCTATGATTGATAAGAAGACATACTTCTATGATTGATAAGAAGACATACTTGTATGTTTGATAAGAACTTGTATGTTTTGCAGTATAAGGAGATAATACCGCTGACAACAGATAAGGGTGAGAAGAAACAAGCTTCACTGTTACCTATGGCTGGCAATGCAGCTACTGTCATGTCTTTCTTACTGATCTGTCTGTTAGCCCCAGCATCTGGATTCTTACACGACGTCTGGGTAGGTGTATTGTATGTTAGAACAACTTCAATTTGAATGGTAACTTTTAAGGTCATTATCATCAGATGGAGGGCTCTTCAAAATTTCAACTTTGACCGATTTCAACCCGATTTGGTAGAAAGCATCCCATAGTGAAGGACATATGAAATTATGTTGAAAAAAGTGATTATGTCCCCTTTAGGTCCCATAAGGGGTGTAAAAGGGGCCATATGTAAAAACCTTCTTTAAATGACTTCTTCTCAAGAACCATTGGATGGATTTTGACCAAACTTGGCACAAAGCATCCCCATGGGAAGCCGTTCCAAGTTTGCAAAGAAAAAGGGTGTGGCCCAAATAGGGGCTGCAGGAGGGGGGAAAAGGGGGTAAAATTAGGTAAATCTTTAAAAATCTTCTTCTCATGAACCAACAGTCAGATTAAATTCATATTTTATATTTAGGGTCCTTATAGCAAGGTCTACAAAGTTTGCAAATGAAAAAAAAATTGGGTCAGAAATGGCCCCACTAGGGGGTGCTCAAAAGGGTCGAAAATTCAACTTTGACCGATTTCAACCAAATTTGGTAGACAGCATCCCTTAGTGAAGGACATATGAAATTACATTGAAAAAAGTGATTATGTCTCCTTTGGGGCCCATAAGGGGTGTAAAAGGGGCCATATGTAAAAACCGTCATTAAATGACTACTTCTCAAGAACCAGTGGATGGATTTTTACCAAACTTGGCACAAAGCATCCCCATGAGAAGCTGCTTAAAGTGTGCAAAGAAAAAGGGCCTGGCCCCAATAGGGGCCCCAGGAGTGGGGAAAAGGGGAAACTTGATATGAATGTTCTACACGAGGTCCTGGCAAGTGTTTTAACTTTTTGGGGCGATTCAAAATCCAAGATGGCCACCCTGGCCTCTGTTTGGCTAAGACATTATGGACTTCCTCTCAAGAACCATTGGGTAGGTCATGTTCAAACTTGGTACAGATGTTTAACACTTGGTCCTGCACAAATGTTGTTACATTTTTGCAACATTTTAAAATCCCCAGATTATTGACATATATTCCTCCGGTGACTGTTAAGGCACCTTGGGCCTCTTGTTTGTTAAATGTTCTTTGTCCAGAGCATGGCTTTGCTTGCATTAAAACTAGGATAATGGATACATTGATCACACAAAGACAAGGTGCAGTGCACCAATGTTCATTGTCTGCAGGCCCTGAATTACAGAGTTATTGCCCTTTGTCAAAATTTGTGATTAGAGCATAACCTGGTCTGCATTTAAACTAGGATAATGAAACGTAACTTAAACATTGGTAATGCTAAGAATATGTGAAGTAAATGAAATTCAGGGCCTGCAATCCCTTTGATTACAGAATTATTGCCCTTGTGTGCAACAATCTCCTTTTCAGGGAGCATTCATCAGTTTCACTGATACTCTTGTTTTACTTATAGTGCTGTGGTGCGAGTCTTGTTTTGGTATGTCTACAAAAGGACACACAGATACTGGTCAGTTTGAAAGAAGAGAACCAGACAGTCCCAACCAAATTAGCTGCTATTGTGGTGTTGTTGATAGCTACCATCTTCAGGACAAGGATCTGGGATGCTCATGGGATCACCATTCTACGATGTGTAATGGAGATCTGCCTGGTGCTGGCCTACCTGCCAGTCTTGTACATATTGTCAGGCGTGCTGTGGAAGAATAAAGTGCTCCTATCAGAGCAGGTGGTTGTTTTCTTGTTGCCCTTGAACCTTCCCCTGATTCTGTATGGAACCAGCTATACCAGTTGGGCCATGGCCACGACAGGGATTGTCACCTCTCTGTGGATGATGTCCAACATCCTACCACTAAAACCATATCAACCTCCACACAGACGTTTCAGGCACTGATAATGTGTCATTATCACACAAACATGCGTCATAAAATCAAAGGTCATAATAATGAGTTGAAGATTGTGGTCTGGAATTTAAATCCTCTACTGGAAGCTGTCATCGTCTTGTTGTCAGGACTCATGGATATTTAATGTATTGTTTGAAGTAACGAAGAATCAAAGCTTAACTTTGTCATATTTAAATTCCTGATTAACTGCAGGTTATTAAAGACCATTAAAATGCTTAGAGGTCATAAATCTGTGGGAAGTTTTCACTTTTCATTTATCTGTGGGAAGTTTTCACTTTTCATTTATCTGTGGGAAGTTTTCACTTTTCGTTAATCTGTGGGAAGTTTTCACTTTTCATTAATCTGTGGGAAGTTTTCACTTTTCATTAATCTGTGGGAAGTTTTCACTTTTCGTTAATCTGTGGGAAGTTTTCACTTTTCATTAATCTGTGGGAAGTTTTCACTTTTCGTTAATCTGTGGGAAGTTTTCACTTTTCATTAATCTGTGGGAAGTTTTCACTTTTCATTAATCTGTGGGAAGTTTTCACTTTTCATTTATCTGTGGGAAGTTTTCACTTTTCATTAATCTGTGGGAAGTTTTCACTTTTCATTAATCTGTGGGAAGTTTTCACTTTTCGTTAATCTGTGGGAAGTTTTCACTTTTCGTTAATCTGTGGGAAGTTTTCACTTTTCATTAATCTGTGGGAAGTTTTCACTTTTCGTTAATCTGTGGGAAGTTTTCACTTTTCATTAATCTGTGGGAAGTTTTCACTTTTCATTAATCTGTGGGAAGTTTTCACTTTTCATTAATCTGTGGGAAGTTTTCACTTTTCGTTAATCTGTGGGAAGTTTTCACATTTCATTATTATCAAGCAGTTTTCTTGCTGACATTTCATGGTGTGTCTTGCTTTTTTTTTTCATATCTTCTTTCAGAAACCTCAATCATGAAGTAACAAAACTTGTTTATTTTTGTTGTCAGTCACTATAAGGTACGTAGTGGAGGAACTAGATATGATAGAAATCCACAGTTTGAAGTCATAATTACCACTAGAATCACCATTTGTTAATTGGTATGGCACTCATTTAAACAACTCATCCGGAACTAAACGGTCTAGAGACATGGTATTTAAGTGATATATATATACACAAGGCGAGCACTGCAGGCCCATTTGGCCTCTTGTTGTATGACACTCTTTTTGTTGTCATGCCAACCCTTGGTCTGATAAGGTAACATGTAAATTAGAGCTGGGCCTCTTCTGTACAAGACCTTGAATGCTTTTTTTTTTATTATTTTTTGACTGTTTATATCTTTGAACTCTTGCCTCTTCAAGAATTACAGACACTTGCTTAGAAAAATTTAGAAGTCAATATACAAACATGGAATTCAAACTAATTGTTCATGCTTTACTTCCCAATTCTTCATTAATAGCGTAATTTGTACACCTGTTCATGTCAAATGTTTTTGTAATAGCGTAATTTATACACCTGTACATTTCAATTGTTTCAGTAAAAGGGTCATTTGTACATTGTTCATGTCAATTTTTTTCAGTAATAGGGTCATTTCTACATGTCAATTGTTCCAGTAATAGGGTTATTTGTACACCTGTACATGTCAGTTGTTTCAGTAATAGGGTCATTTGTACACCTGTACATGTCAATTGTTTCAGTAATAGGGTCATAGTATAGCTGTAAGTGTTGCTATCTTTATAAATGTTAATGATGTTGTTAGAATGATGTGTGCTCTGGTTAAGAAGTTATCGAGGGAATGATTTGTCGACTCTGGTATTGATAACAAATTGCCCTTTATTATCAGAGGTACGAGTGTTCTCTTGTCATTATGGTGCCTTTTATTGATAGTGTTTCAAGGTTATGTGTTAATAACATGTTGTTTTGTAAATGTGTCAGTGTGGCAGATTTTCTATTGTGAATCAGACCTTCAGTGTGGTTTTCAGCAATAATTTGGTGCCGATACTGAAACATACTGCCTATAACAGCTTTTTCAAAACATAATTGCCTTTTGATCTGTGTATACTGTGTATTGTGGTGTTTTAGCTAGCGATGAATAAGTCACATGCTGTGTCAGTGAATAGCATGCTATTCCAGTTTTAACGTAATCACAGATTTTTTTTGTTAATAATTTTTGAAAAAACTTTTATCCACTGCACTCGTAATTCTCTGGAGTAGAACTTTTCTAGGTAAGTGTTTCCCATTTTGTATTTGCTTCCTCTTTTTAATGCCCTTAACATTGTTATCAGCAGGATGAACACCTGGAATATGTAACAGATTCACTGGTCTAGTCTAAACTTGACAGTTTTATATTGGCCAATTTGTGTCACACCTTTATTGCAATGTTGCATTATTATGAAAACAGGTAAACATTTAGCAAAAACTGTAATGAAGAACAAGGCCAACTTGTTTTGTAAGGCGAAAGGACAGAGATTTCACGGTTAATGTATCTGTACAGTGATTTGTGACATGAACTGGACCTAGTTGTTTCTTGATTGTTTCTTCTCATGAGTTTTGTCGTCATTTTTATGTCATGTTAAGGGGATGTATTTGACATTTTTCTATGAAAATAAAACACACTGAACTGCTGATCATTTTGTTTTTCTATAACCTCATAATGCAGCACAAAGCATACTAATATCTATAAAAACAACTACATTAACAAGAAATGCTACACTTGTTTACATATGAATTCAAGTAAAAATCTATAGGAAGAGAGATCCCTGAAAAAATATTCTCAGTAAACAGACATCACACCATAACATTTTCTCTCAGCAAAATTTAATTTTTTTTTTATAGAAAAAGTCAATTTTTTTGTTAGATCAGCAACAAAATACAAAAGGCAAACCTTGATTGTATGGTTTTATTGAAAAATCAATGTATTCTGAATGTTGTTGGAGCACTTTTGTGTATTTTGTTGCAGCACTTGGATTACATAAAATGAAAGTGATAAAATAACCACATACAGTAACACTTTGAGCGCCACATTTGTTTACCATCAGTACATATACATAAATCTCTACAGAAACACATTAATCAGCATGACCGGTATTTTGCACTCTGATGAACAGAAGATTTTAAAAAATCAATATACAAAAAGCATTTGCAAAGCACCTGTTTCAACATTTATGTTGAAGAACACTTCAAAACACTACCATCGAACCTGGTAATAATATTCACTCAGCTGTGACACGGAAAATACCATTT
This sequence comes from Ylistrum balloti, assembly GCF_031769215.1. Taxonomy (NCBI): domain Eukaryota; kingdom Metazoa; phylum Mollusca; class Bivalvia; order Pectinida; family Pectinidae; genus Ylistrum; species Ylistrum balloti. The sequence goes on along the minus strand of NW_026781931.1, from coordinate 95,904 downwards.
TCCAAGTCCTACAAGTCTAATATCTACATTATCTTAAAATTCAAACAACTTTTGACCTATTAATTAAGGGACAGGACAAATAAATGTTATTTGTTACTACTTTCAAAAATATTCAATAATGGTATCATCTTTCCATGTATTTGAAGACAATGACAAGATAACATAAACACCAAGAGAATTAGAAATCCTTGATTATCAGGATTGTAGAAATCCAGTCAATTGTCCATTAGCTATATTTGATCAATCCACACTACATTTGTCTACCGCTGCTATCCTTATAGAACATCAAGATCAACGAATACAAAACTAGGCAGTTGATACTATCCTTGAAGGATGTCTCCATGTAGGGTGGTCGGCTAAAGATATTTAAATCTACTGTCTTTTATAACCTATTTATTATATACTATCTACTTATGCAGTACTTTCAGAATCACAGGTAGCATAACACCTTCTATTTTGGTGCAATACATACATTCAGGCAAATAACTTTTCTTTTTAAATTGATTACAATCCAGTCATTAATGTATATTCTCTTTAATCCCAATCAATTCGTGTCTACTCAAATAAATGACACGCACAACGTTGAACCTAAAGAAGCAATTATTGCACTGTAGTATTTGCTCAGAATTTTTCTTCACATCTTATTTACATGTGAAATTATGAAAACAATGTAGAAGAAAATACTGTTAATTCGATGATCTGACGATATGTGCTGTATTTCTGTATCTGCCTATGTGAAGAGAAATGAACTGGGCTTCTATTTCACGAATCTTCCTTAGCTTAAAATAAGAAAAATTGATTGAAGATCAATAATTCGTGAAAATGAAGCTGTCATACAAATTCAGTACAATTCTTTAAGGATTCCTATTAGATCATACAAAATGTCTACTGATAAAGGTCACCCAAGAAAAGTGGTGATGAACAGACCAGGATGGTAGACACTATCACACACTTGGTTTGGACAGTCTCTATCTTGTTGATTACACTGAGCAACATATCAACAACATTCTAGCAGTATCAGCTTGACATTGGAATATATTTACATTCACTTTTTGTACCAATGGAAACAATTTAGAAAAGAAACCTCAACAATAGACATTACAGATTATCATATATGTATGATATATGAAAATGATTGCTGTGATCGATGTCACATTGTTTACAAATGTCAAAGAATGTTTTCAAGCCAATACATAAATGTTTTATGTTTCAAAAAACAATTTCATCCAATGAAATCCTCTCTTTTATCCTCAACCAAGTAGTTATGTAACAAAACCTAAACTGAGGATCTGTCAATGCTTTGAAACAACAACTGCAATATATGTCATAAATTTTACAGAGTGATCTTAATATTAACATGCATTCAAATATTCTACATGAAGGAGTAGTATATTTCTGTAGTTGGACGCAATGGTTTTAGTTAACACATTTTATAATTAAATAATCTAAGATCTTAGAATTGAGACTATTTTTTATCATAAATCTTAAAAAATACATTTAACAATGGTATACATTATGATAACTTTATATATCTAAAAGACTTCTATTAAACAGACAAAACAAACCAGTATTAACCAGTTATCAGTTACAGGACTCGTCCACTCACAAATGTCTTGGAAAGCCATTTTTAATTCAAAAGTAATTTCAAAACTAATTTACACATTAGATACCAGTGAACATTCAATTCTTGAGACCTGATTTATGATGAATTGTTAAACTATGTCCCTTTACACATTCACATGTGTAGCTAACCTGGAAAGAATCTGTACAAGATTCACATGTACTATCACATCTCCACAAACATTAAGTGCTTATCATTAGTAATTTTGGATATATTTAACAGATAAAATTTTTTTAACATCAAATCAAGAAAAAAAAACTAATAACAGTTGTGTCCATATCAGTGCCGACATAGTCCACAGGCAATGGATTGAAAATTTGTCACACTGAAATACCAATATCCTATAGTAGGTATTTGCTGTAAAATTTGTATAATTTTTTTTCCAAGTTGAAGCATTATCCTTGAAAATAGTAAACTAGTATTTTGATTTCAAACATAGTTTCAACCTGACATGAAAATGAAACCCATTAAAAAGTTAAGGTCAAAAGTGAAATTCTCTCCATTTTTTCATTGACTCTTTCACATCAGAACAAAATCTCTTTCCGTAATTCCAAAATCTTTGGTCTTTTGTGAAAGCATAAGAGTAAGACCAATAAAAATTCAATTTTGGGAAATTTTTCACTTTATTTCTTCAACATGTAAAAAACTGCAATGCAATACACTTTGAAACACAGGTCATATAAAATTCTCAATGAAATTTACAGAATATTACCAAGATATTAATGTTGACACCTAACCTCCTTTATAAAGTCTATTTTACAATATTATTTTTAATCTGATGTATCTGAAATCCATTTAAAAACTTCACATCGGTAATACTTTCCGAACAAACAATAGTATGAGACATATAATCACTATAGAAATAAATAGCTCCCTGATGAAGTTACTTGTATATGACTTTGTACACATTCTCAGGTCATTTCACAGACTTCCATACAAAAGAAGGTAAAACGCTGATGTAAGGACACATCTCCCATGAAGCTATTAGCAATAAACAGTAAATATGCAACACTCTGACAAATTAATTATACAATCTTTTGAAAGACTTTTAAATTTGTTTCTTATCACACTTCTGTATTGTATACACATATAAATGAAATAACTTCAGCCACTCAAACGATATCTTAAGCATCATATATCTGACATACTGGTACTAGTGTTTCACTACAAAATAGAAATACAACCTGTCCATTTACACTTATACACAAGCATCACATACATACACAAGCCAGAGAGAACAGTGATGTCTAAACGTTTCATGTAGAAGACATGTTTGTATTATATAAAACAGGTCTTCAATAATCCTCCTTCACATTCAGTCACTTCTAAGTCCACATTCACTAATGTCCATAACTTTGAAACTTCCAAACAAATGACAAGGCATCAATATTCAGGGTTTCATAGTTTTCCATTTAAGCCTAAGTTTGAAAATTCATTTTACAGAAATATTAAACAATTACCCGAAATTTATCATTGTCACATCACAGATTAACCATTTCCGTCTAGATCTTTGGATTGACATGTTGTTTGAGTTAGCAACACCTTTCAGTAAAGATCCTGATAGTGGCAGGATGTTTGCCTGTATAATAAAAATTAAGTCTAGATACTGGAATTATTTGTACTCATGGCACCTAAAGTTAAGCTGCTGGTACTGTTGTGTTATATGATCTTATTCAGTATAAATCCTGAAGTTAGGGTGATGCTTGAAACAATACACTTAGTCATGATCGTGGAACTAATGTGTTACTTGTATAATAATTACAACCGCATTTTGTTGGGACTTCCAGATCCTTGAATCACCTTGTCATCTGTATAACAACACACTTCAGTCCAGGTACGGGATTGGAGTGTAACTGACTTTAATCCAAATCCTGGGACTGCTTGACTGGAGGGTCGTCAGTGTAGATTTTCAGGGCTTTTTCCTTTCGTGGTGAATAGGTGCTCTTTCCACAACCTCTTGACAACCTGAAACATGCAACAAAACAACTGCTACATAATTGCCCAAGTATTTTGATATAAAAAATGAACGTAGGACAGTAACTCCCTACATCATAAAACAAAATGAACAATATCAGTAGGAGACAAGCATCCTGAAGTGCCTTACCACTGGAAATCACATACAAATTTCACAACTGAAGGCAACTTCATGTTCCGAAAATGAAAGAGCACTGCTACAACTTTGTGTATCTAAAGGCTTGAAACACAATTTTAGTACTGAAGACTTTACCATAAACAGGTTACCAACAAGGAAATTTTGACACTCAAATCCTGCAAGTAACAGGTTACTCTGATGGAAAGTTTTGCAGTCATACCCTACCAGTAACAAGTTCACTACATGGAAAGTTTGGCACTCAAATCCTGCAAATAACAAGTTACTTTCATGGAAAGTTTGGCAATTATTTCCTGCCAGTAACAAGTTACTTTTGTGGAAAGTTTGGCTGTCGTATCCTGCCAGTAACAAGTTACTTTCATGGAAAGTTTGGCTGTCGTATCCTGCAATCAACAGGTTACCTACATGGAAAGTTTGGCTGTCGTATCCTGCAATCAACAGGTTACCTACATGGAAAGTTTGGCTGTTGTATCCTGCAATCAACAGGTTACTTACATGGAAAGTTTGGCTGTCGTATCCTGCAATCAACAGGTTACCTACATGGAAAGTTTGGCTGTCGTATCCTGCAATCAACAGGTTACCTACACGGAAAGTTTGGCTGTTGTATCCTAAAATCAACAGGTTACCTACATGGAAAGTTCGGAAATGTACTAAATAAATAACTATTTCTCACCTGGCATTTTCTTTGTTTTGTAATTCCTTTCTCCTCTCATCTGACAGTTTCATTAGTTTCTCAGTTTTGTCTCTGTAATAGATGACAACAATTTTTCTATGATCATTACTGCATTTATCCTACCAACAAATAATTAACTAATTCACAAAACAGTTCCTGCCATCTGTCTACATTACATACTTATTTGCTGGTGCACCTCGGTAAGTAACATATTAAACCATCATTACCAAGCTTTATTGAACTTTCAAGAAAAGCAATGTGTGTTACAGGATCATAACACAAGTTGCTGAAATGAAACAAGACTAAAATGAAAAGTTTGATTGCCTCTGACCTGTAGTAGAGGACATTGCCATCATCACAGATGTAGAGTGGCCAGGAGTTGAGAGTGGTGACATAAGGGTTCCAGTCCAGGTCTGTGTGCACTTCTAGTAATGATATATCACATGGGAATGTGCCACGCCCCTTAGCATACTCCACATTCTCCAAATCTATCCCGCTGACCTCGGAAAGCTGTACAGGAAAACAGTCAAAATTTCTTCAGTGATAATATACCCAATACATAGAATTATTTTCACAACATAAATAAAATTTAATTCTATTTTAAAAGATCAAGCCATTTTTGTTAAAGAAGATATTGAATTCTAAAGAAGCTATTATAATCAATAATTTGATAATATAGAGAATAGTTTCTATTTTATTTTACAGGTTGATTCTTGTGACATTAAAATTTTTGTTTTGTAAAATCAATCAAGACTTCTGTGGAATTGTGTGACTATCAACTTTACGTAAAATGTCGTCAAACAAGTAAGGTCACGATTCAAAAGTATTAATGGTAGCGCTAAGGTCTAAAACAAGTACATGTTGAAATCAACACACAAATTAACTGTTTTTACAGTGCTAAAACTACCATAAAACTGGCATTGTTTGATGAAAATTGAATTTGTCTAGGAATTTTTATATACATCACATAACACACAGGTAAATGCAGAAGGTCACATTGAAAATGGTGCTCTAACAATAAGTCAACGGAAACAAATACACCACAACTTGTATCTAATACACAAACTGGGATGTAGTAGTCATTCAAGTATGGTTATCTGCATTGGTCTAGAATACATATTGTTAGATAAATGGAGATATAATAAAACTATGTCAATGTGAGCCAAAAACCGTAATAACACTAAAAAGGTATACCTTCTCCTTCAGTTCCTCTAGTGTCTGCTGACATAGTATAATCTCCTCAAATGGACCAAATTCATAGGCCGATGGTTTCCATCTCCGAACAAAGATTGACAACTGTGAAGTAGATACCATTAACTCCGGGCCTAGAAAGAGGGAAACAAAAGAGGCATCATAACCTTTTCATGTATGTTGGGTCTTATCTATCTAAAAATGTAAATTTCACAAACAAAATCATTTTACTAGAGTAAAACTGACTCTGTGAAAGTGTTACTTACCATCAAGAATTTGTAAAAAGACCTCCCAGTTGGCAAAGATAGGTAAATCATCTTCGTATACTTGGGAATCAGTATACACAGTCCCAGGATTCTTCCATGTCTTTTTACGCAATCGACATCTAAAAAATACACAAGATGCCCAAAATCTGCCCATGAAAACAAGTCTAATAATAAATCTAAGTGATCAACATAAAACTTTCTTGATCTGAGGTGTTTTAGGGTCCTGACAATCACCAGGTATGGTAAGGAGGATTGTAGAGGTCTTTTCGGGTCCTGACAATCAACAGTGTGGTAAGGAGGATTGTAGGGGTCTTTTCGGGTCCTGACAATCAACAGGTGTGGTAAGGAGGATTGTAGGGGTCTTTTCGGGTCCTGACAATCAACAGGTGTGGTAAGGAGGATTGTAGGGGTCTTTTCGGGTCCTGACAATCAACAGTGTGGTAAGGAGGATTGTAGGGGTCTTTTCGGGTCCTGACAATCAACAGGCGTGGTAAGGAGGATTGTAGGGGTCTTTTCGGGTCCTGACAATCAACAGGTGTGGTAAGGAGGATTGTAGGCGTCTTTTCGGGTCCTGACAATCAACAGATGTGGTAGAAAGGATTGTAGGCATCTTTTCGGGTCCTGACAATCAACAGGTGTGGTAAGGAGGATTGTAGGGGTCTTTTCGGGTCCTGACAATCAACAGGTGTGGTAAGGAGGATTGTAGGGGTCTTTTCGGGTCCTGACAATCAACAGGTGTGGTAAGGAGGATTGTAGGGGTCTTTTAGGGTCCTGACAATCAACAGGTGTGGTGAGGGGATGGTAGGGGTCTAAGTAGACACTTTGTTTACGATATTGTAAATGTCTTACACCCTGTGTATTTTATGACAATGCAATGAATATGGTCCGATATGTCATCAGGTAGAAGACATTGAACTTTACCTGTCAAGAGGAAGGTCGATACTGCATTGTTCTTTAATTTCTGGAATAATCAACTTCTTGGATTCCAGCACCGACATTCCTTTGGCAAATATTGTATCAATCAAAAATTTACTCGGCTGCAAGAGAATAAATATTTGACTATATAAAAAAAACAATAAATTTATTATAGTCCTCATTATCACAAGTATGTGTTTTACATATAAATAAAATACTACAAATCACTTACAGATGATTAATGTTATGTTAATGAATATTCACACTCAGACATTTCCCACCTACAAATGTATACATATATACAGTGGTATATGCTCTCTCTTTCACTTTTATGTAAATGCAGATAAAACAGGCTATCAATCATACAAGTTAATTTAGGAATTAATCATACAAGTTACTTTAGGAATTAATCATACAAGTTACTTTAGGAATTAATCATACAAGTTAATCTTACAGGAATTAATCATACAAGTTACAATTAATCATACAAGTTAGGAATTAATCATACAAGTTAATTTAGGAATTAATCATACAAATTAATTTAGGAATTAATCATACAAGTTAATTTAGGAATTAATCATACAAGTTAATTTAGGAATTAATCATACAAGTTACTTTAGGAATTAATCATACAAGTTAATTTAGGAATTAATCATACAAGTTAATTTAGGAATTAATCATACAAGTTAATTTAGGAATTAATCATACAAGTTAATTTAGGAATTAATCATACAAGTTACTTTAGGAATTAATCATACAAGTTACTTTAGGAATTAATCATACAAGTTAATTTAGGAATTAATCATACAAGTTATTTTAAGATCCACCAAGTTTTAACATGAACCTGCACCCGAATCATCCTAAAACCCAAGATGTGAAAAATGTTTTCAAGACCTTAACACAGTCTAACTAAAAATAATGAAATATCTGGTAGACAAATTTTATGGACAGAGTATATGACCATTGTATCTTATTGAGCATAAAAGTTTGTTTGCAAATTGATAACAAAAAGTACATTATTAAAGTACCGGTACATCACATTAACAATAATCTGATACTGATTACATTTATAATCAATATTCAATGATTTACAGAAAAATGTAATGATCAGTAGCTCAGACCTACCTCGGATTCATTGATCTGCAGCTGATAAACTTTCACTCTGTATTCTCCTGGCTTCAGAGCTCGTCCAAGCTTGATATTTAGCTGTAATGAGATAAATTTAGCAACCATCACAAGAATTATACATAATCATATGTCTGTCTCACTTTGTTGGTAAAATGCAAAATACTTTTAAATTATGTCTTCCCAACCAAAATACTGAATGTCCATGTTAATCTTTATTATGTAAACACCACGAAAACTTCGCAAATTCATCAAACCCCAAAAATTCACTCAAATACAGCATTTTTACCCCAAAAACATCACCCTTCCAAAGCAGAAAGAGGATATATTATAGTAATTGTTCAATATAACTAAATTAAATCTGAAGTGAAAAGAACCCTAGAAAATTTGTATTTATTTCTCAAAATCATTTTTGTCCCAAAAACACACCTAAAAAATACACATAAGGCCTCTACAATTTGTCCTTTCAGGTATTCATGCTAGTGACTATGTTTTCTTTGAATCAGCCCAGTGGTTCTTAAGAAACTGGAAATTTCAAAAATTTACAGAAGATGGAGAAGTTCAAAGCACAACAACCAGTGACAGACAATAGCAAAGATTCATGTATCTTATTGATGGGTTTAGATATCTATACTACAGTACTACTGTAGTTCAGATTGGATTTGAATAGTACTTGTACTGGATGAGAAACTGAGCTAAATGCAATTAAATTCAGCTTCTCAGCATCCCTAATTTAGAGTTGCCAGTCTATAAAATCTGGAAAATATTTTGTAAATAAGGAATGCCTTGAGGTGTCCAATATGTGATATCTAGCTATATAAGAAGTTCGGCTGAATTTGAACGCCTGTTTTTGAGAAACAGATCTAAACACAAAAATGTGAAATGTTGATGACAACAAAGCCAGAAAAGTGACACCATAGTCTTGCTTATGTGATTTTTTGTATATGAACTGCAGATCTGTTTGCAAAATAACTTACCTTTCCATCTTCAAAGAAACTCATTGTTTCTGATAGCCGTATACTCTCAAACTCTTGATTATTAGAATAAACCCTGTACACCTGAAATGTTGAAACATAACCATATATGGATTTCTAATTAAAAACTATCAATTGTAGGATAAGATCATCTTCATTTTCAGTCAGATAAATTGATCTTAATTACAACCTGAAGTAACAATCTGAAAAGGTGATATATTAACTAATTAGGTTTTTCAGTTATTAGTTTTAAGTTATCCAAAAGTCAGAATAAGATCAGAATCAATTCAAATAATTTCTGTACACTGCTTAATAATGAGTGTGTTCCAATAAATTACCTTAAAGTTATCTACTGTTGTTTCAACGTATGGTTCTAGTTCTTTTTTAAATGCTCCCAAGGTTATTCTCTTGTCCACCCTCACGGTCAGATCTGAAAAAGAGAAAAAGAACACACAATAACAAAGGTTCAATTCCACTTTTTCAAAAGTACATTTCCCTCTCGTTAAGCGTAGAAGGCAAATTTCAGAATTATCTAAAACATGATAAAACAATCTGACAAGTCACCAATATATGACTTCCTTGTAGACACCACACAAGTGTGTGTATAAGAAATAAAAGTAAATAATTTACTACCATTGAATACTTGTTCTGTGTTAATCAAGCACCTAAACAAAACCTTCTGCACAATTACAAGCAGGGAAAACAGGAAACAATAGTGACTTACGTCTCTGTCTGGACAGCATGTCTTCCTCCTGACTGACCACAAAGAAGTACCGCCTGACATTGTCCTCATTGATGACCATCACATCTGGTGTTTCATCCGAAGGTGTTACATCCAGTGTTTCTGCATCCCAGTTCTCTGTGGCACTACATACATCCTCACCTGATTCCTTTTTAAAGTCTATATCACTGATGGTGCGTTCACCTGGTGATGGAGGCTCTACTTGCTCTGAATCACTGTTACTGTGCTCTACAGCTTCTCGTCCACAGTCAAACTCTGCTACTGAACTGAAATTTGTGTTCAAACTGAATTCTGCACTAGTACTGGTGTCCTGACTACTATTGCTCTGCCCGTTGACCGGACTACTAGTCCGACCCTCAGACACTGTTGGACTAAGCCTTGTGATTGGCCCGGTTTCTATATTTTGTACCAGTATGGGACTACAGGCCCGAGCTTCAGACCCTGGTTCTGTTAGACTAAGTGTTCGAGTTTGACCAGGTGCGAGACTTCGCTGTGGCTGCATATACTGTTCATCCACTGGACAACTGTTGTGGTATATGGAGGGATCACTTTTTGACTGTTTTAAAGTGAGGGATTTCACCCTGAAGTCTACTTCACTATCACTGCCACGATCACTGATTCCTTCATCAATGTCCAGGGGGTCATGACCTCCTGTGTATTTGGGCGTTACCCCATCACCTGTTAAGTTCTCCAGGCTTTTGGTGGCAGTTCCACAATTCACAGCCCTCTCCATTAAATGAGAATGCCTCAGACTTATCTTTATGAACTCAGTCACCTCAGCTTAAAACAAAACGATGAAGATATTTAAAACAAATCAGCATCATTATAAAGAAGCAATATAAATATAAATAATCATTCTTGATAATCATATTGAAATTATTTTCAGACTAAAATCAATTCCACATTCAAAAAGCTTTAAGATCTGAAGGACATTTATGAAAAAATCAAGTCTTCAGTTAAATACACTTATCTGGTAATGTTGTAACATCTAGCATGAGAAACTGGGTTTATTTATCAGGAGACATACTGACAGATGGCAAGCTCACATGTATCCTGTGTGTATCTGGGTTTATTTATCAGGAGACATACTGACAGATGGCAAGCTCACATGTATCCTGTGTGTATCTGGGTTTATTTATCAGGAGACATACTGACAGATGGCAAGCTCACATGTATCCTGTGTGTATCTGGGTTTATTTATCAGAAGACATACTGACACAAGGCAGGCCGAGACATATCCTGTGTGAACCTTGGTTTATTTATCAAAAGACATACTGACACAAGGCAGGCCGAGACATATCCTGTGTGTACCTTGTTTATTTATCAGGAATGCCAAGCTGACATGTTTCCTACGAGTAACTGGGTTTATTTTTCAGAAGACATACCAACAGATGGCAAGCTGACGTGTATCCGGATAGTATTCTGATGGCGATCCAACAGATTGTAGAAACGACTGTTGACAAAATGATCTGCACTGGGATCCTCCAATCCAGAGTACTCAATGTAAACCTGTGGTGATTTGTAGAAAGGTAAATATTAAAAAAATAAACTTAAAGTAAATTGTATAAAGTAATTACTTGTCACACGTCTTCATTTCTCCATATCATCAAGATTAAACAAACATGGACAATGTGAAAAATTACGTTCAATGTAGAGCTTAGCAGAAGACTTCAACATGACACAATTAATTGTAAACAAATATGTTACTAAAATGAACCAGAGGGAAATGGTAGAAAGGTACATAGAAAACCAGAGGGAAATGTAGGAAAGGTACATAGTTTAGGAATAAATCACAGAGAGAAATGGTAGAAAGGTTAATTGTAAGGAATAAACCAGTATATGTTACTAAAATGAACCAGAGGGAAATGGTAGAAAGGTACATAGTTAAGGAATAAACCAGAGGGAAATGGTAGAAAGGTACATAGTTTAGGAATAAACCAGAGAGAAATGGTAGAAAGGTACATATTTAAGGAATAAACCAGAGGGAAATGGTAGAAAGGTACATAGTTTAGGAATAAACCAGAGGGAAATGGTAGAAAGGTACATAGTTTAGAAATAAACCAGAGGGAAATGGTAGAAAGGTACATAGTTTAGAAATAAACCAGAGGGAAATGGTAGAAAGGTACATAGTTTAGGAATAAACCTGAGGTTCAGTACATTACAATCAAAGAATCCATTCTCTTTTCAACACAAGTAACTGAAACTAGTGCTTTTACACATCTTTGAAATATTGTGTTTAAAACAATACTTGGAAAGAAACATTACGCTAAATACTGAACATTTACTAACACTTCCCTCACTTCAGTTATTCATTCTACTCACCTTATTACTCTTGAAGAAACCTTCAGCCTTGAGAGTTTTGTGTGGCATCCACAGATAACGAAGATCATTGTGAAACCGCTCCAAAACACATCTCATATTTGTCACAGGTACATCCAACACCTACAGTAAAAAAAAATGCAATAGTGCATCAGATCAAGAGGCCATACTGGTCTGTATCTGTTGTCTTTGATATTGAAGTGACTGAAAATTAACAAAATAAATAAATAATAAACCCACTTTGATAGACTAAATAAAGATCATGAGATATCACAGCCTGATGGAAATTGAGAAGACATTGGCTGTATTCACACTACCTAGTTTCTGGTCTATTTCAGTTGGTTGGATCTGAAAGAGAGCAGTGAGTAAACACTAGAACCAAGACTGATCTCTTGAGAAATTTGGAACTCACAGATTGAGGGGTACAGTTATGCTTATTCTAAACCTAAACCACTTAATTCTGCTTTTCTAGATTCTAGATGAAAAATGTAAATTCAAATATATATCAATATATATATCAATGGTTCATTATGTAGAAGACAGGAAACCCTGACACTGGTCATTTTGGTTTTTTTCCCATCCATTTTATACATAGAGGAATTAGATGAAATTTTGCACAGTTTCCTCAACAGAACAGTGACACTCTGCTCCAAAGAGAGGCAACAATAAACAATTATATATAAATATCTCTTTATCCTCAACAATGAGTAGGGGCAATTAACTAACTCTACCTTCCAATGTAAACAATGTATGGAATCCAGTCACAACTTACGATCAGGAATTTTCAGTGACACCTTATTTTGAAAGAATGTTTTTTCCCCTTTTAACCTTTAAATAGCATTCTATCAATCCTAATCAGACAAGAGTAGAGGATTAACAAGCTGTTAAAAGTTATCAATGGAAATAATGTAGAAAAGAATATCTGTTAACATTTCAAATATGTGTAACACATTTTCTTGGTATTTACATTAATGATCTTACCTCAGAAACAATGTCCTTAAATTCAGCAACAGTTTGTGGGCTATAGGCACGAACACTGATAGGCTCCTGTATGACCTCTAAATCCATGTCCACTACAAACACTTTCACAGTGACTCCTGAAAAGTATGGATAAGACATATTTCAGGCAATCTCATGATATATATAAAGTCCGAACATTCCACTTACACAGAAATTTATAACAATAAAATCAAACATAATGAATGTTCATAGAATACTGAATGTTGTTTTCATTGATACAATCATTCATGACTACTAGTAAAGCACTCCTGGCCATATCAAATTGAGTAATCAGCTTTAAAGCAGCTTACCACCAGGTTTGTACTCGTGAAACTGCTGGTCAGGTCGTTTGGTCTCCAGTAGAAGATCGAAGTTGTATGTCTGTTTGACACCTCCCAGGAGTTGACCTATAGGAACATCCTCCTCCCCTTCAAACGAGCGTTCCAATGTATCCTGATATTCATCATACTTTACAAGACGACAGCAATCCAATGGTAGAGCACTCCTTAACTCAAACAGCTGAAAGAGGACATTAGAGTAAGGTCACATTACTCTGTGTACCTAGGAGTGCCTTTGTATGTAGAAGGTTAACTGGTGGATAGGGTTGTATTAACAATCACTGATAGTTAATATCTCAGATTTTGTTTAAAATGTAGAAATAATTTCAAGTTTTTATCACTATTGAAGTCAACCCTCAAGATTAGAAACAAAGGCTTTTTGTAAGTAAGCAATTGAAAATTTTTTAACTGGCTGAACCTGCAAAAGAAATCAACACACAAATTGGGACCAAGGCCAGACTACAGATTATTTGTACAGTTTGAGGAGGTCCATCTGTACCTGTCTGAAATCAACTAAATGAATATTATCAGTTTTGAAAATTTATGCATAAAACAGGGTCCCTGCACACATATATTTCTAGAAATGTTATGACATTCAGTACAGATTAAAATGGAAAATATTTCATTATTTGTCAATTATTTTATGTTTGACAAGAAATTCCAAAACTGTGCATTTTGAGCTTTATATATCACAATTCTAAAATCTGGTTCAGGTGAATTTGTTTTATCATGGAAAAATTCTTTGCCACTTGGACTGTTTCAGCCAGGTTACACTAAAGTGGCCATTTTGTAAATACATATGATTGCAGAACAAATGAACACCTAGAAATGTGTACCAAAAGCAACCTACATGGTAAACCATCTCTGTGGCCTCGGCTAATGTTTTGTCTTTGTGTACTTCTAGTCGCTGTTCTTGTTTCTTCTTTAAAACTGGATGGTAGCAGAATGTCTTTATCTGGAAATAACATCAAAACATATATTGAAAAAAAAATGAAATGTTACAATTGGTTTTGTCTATCAAATATCAATTTCAAAAGCTGCATTTACATTCAGATATGATTCTAAAAGAGAAATAACTGTTTGAAAGTTTCCCACAAATACTGTATCTAAAAATAATAAATACATGTACAGGTAGATTTATCAATCAGTGTAATGTTTTATACCTTACAGGTAGATTTATCAATCAGTGTAATGTTTTATCAGACTGGTGATGATACATATACCTTACAGGTAGATTTATCAATCAGTGTAGTGTTTTATCAGACTGGTGATGGTACATATACCTTACATGTAGATTTATCAAACAGTGTAATGTTTTATCAGACTGGTGATGGTACATATACCTTACAGGTAGATTTATCAAACAGTGTAATGTTTTATACCTTACAGGTAGATTTATCAAACAGTGTAATGTTTTATACCTTACAGGTAGATTTATCAAACAGTGTAATGTTTTATCAGACTGGTGATGGTACATATACCTTACAGGTAGATTTATCAAATAGTGTAGTGTTTTATCAGACTGGTGATGGTACATATACCTTACAGGTAGATTTATCAAATAGTGTAGTGTTTTATCAGACTGGTGATGGTACATATACCTTACAGGTAAATTTATCAAACAGTGTAATATTTTATCAGACTGGTGATGGTACATATACCTTACAGGTAGATTTATCAGACAGTGTAATATTTTATCAGACTGGTGATGGTACATATACCTTACAGGTAGATTTATCAAACAGTGTAGTGTTTTATCAGACTGGTGATGGTACATATACCTTACAGGTAGATTTATCAAACAGTGTAATGTTTTATCAGACTGGTGATGATACATATACCTTACAGGTAGATTTATCAAACAGTGTAGTGTTTTATCAGACTGGTGATGGTACATATACCTTACAGGTAGATTTATCAGACAGTGTAATGTTTTATCAGACTGGTGATGGTACATATACCTTACAGGTAGATTTATCAAACAGTGTAGTGTTTTATCAGACTGTTGGTGGTATATATACCTTACAGTGTAATGTTTAATCAAACTGTTGGTGGTACATAAACCTTACAGGTAGATTTATCAAACAGTGTAATGTTTTATACCTTAAAGGTAGATTTATCAGACAGTGTAATGTCAGACAGGTGTCTGTAAGAATACCTTACAGGTAGATTTATCAAATAGTGTAGTGTTTTATCAGACTGGTGATGGTACATATACCTTACAGGTAGATTTATCAGACAGTGTAATATTTTATCAGACTGGTGATGATACATATACCTTACAGGTAGATTTATCAAACAGTGTAGTGTTTTATCAGACTGGTGATGGTACATATACCTTACAGGTAGATTTATCAGACAGTGTAATGTTTTATCAGACTGGTGATGGTACATATACCTTACAGGTAGATTTATCAAACAGTGTAGTGTTTTATCAGACTGTTGGTGGTATATATACCTTACAGTGTAATGTTTAATCAAACTGTTGGTGGTACATAAACCTTACAGGTAGATTTATCAAACAGTGTAATGTTTTATACCTTAAAGGTAGATTTATCAGACAGTGTAATGTCAGACAGGTGTCTGTAAGAATACCTTACAGGTAGATTTATCAAACAGTGTAATGTCAGAAAGGTGTCTGTAAGAATACCTTACAAGTAGATTTATCAGACAGTGTAATGTCAGACAGGTGTCTGTAAGAATACCTTACAGGTAGATTTATCAGACAGTGTAATGTCAGATAGGTGTCTGTAAGAAAACCTTACAGGTAGATTTATCAAACAGTGTAATGTCAGACAGGTGTCTGTAAGAATACCTTGCATGTAGATTTATCAAGTTCTTTTTGGCGTTGTTCTGCTTCATCTTTATCCTTTAGATGTTGAAGTTGTTGTCTAATATGATCTGGGAAATTATCTGGTTGAACAAAATCTAAAAGAAACAACCATCAGCACCTTAAATACATAGTTTATGGGCCAGTTGGAAAAAATGCATAACCTAGCATTCATGCTAGACTCTTCTAATACAAGATAATTTTAAAAATTAGATATGAAATGATTTTATGTCATTAAGTAAAAAATGTCTTTCCTCACCAGCATTTCTCTGTTTATCGATCTGACGATACATCAACATGTATGCATTCGTAGAACTGAAACAAATGAGCACAGAATAAAGCATGTTTCAATCATTTGGAAACTTACTTTGCAGTCAACAAAAAATTCTTTTCATTATAGCATATGTCTTTAAGTTCAACCCTGTGTTCACCAACAACAGACTTAAAGACGTGTAAAATTCAATATGACTCAAAGCCATGAAAGACTTTATATTTTACAAAGTTATTGCCTTAAACACTATCACACTCTATCATATAAGCTAATCTCTCCTAGGATCAAGTCAAGTTTTACTAAAGATTATGACCAATAGAAATTATCCTCCACCTGGGTAATGATTTGTTAACACAGAAATTCATAATTACCTGCTATATGTGGCTGAGTAATAGCCTCGGGATACAGAGGCACCACCATATATCTTTGTGATCTCGTCATATCCTATCTGTTAACAAAGCACACTGTGTATGTTAGAACACATTTAACCCACAGAAGTCAAACTATCATCAATTAGTAAAGCAAGACAGTTAATTAGAGTCAGCGAATTTTAACATGGTACAACATGATTTAATCTGATGATGAAAGAAAAAAATCTGACATTGACCTTAGTCTATGCCTGTAAAGTAATATTTAGTTAATTATAATGAAATTAACACAGCACTCATTCAAAGGATTAGACTTTAAGCAAACTCCTCATAAAATACAAAACACAAACACATAATACAAGGTTTACTCTGGAATTCTTAGGTAAAAACCTCTCACTCACACACACACATATACTGTACAACATGATGTAATCTGCTAATAAAAGTTGGATATAATGCTCACGTACACACATACATACATGGTACAACATGATTTAATCTGATGATGAAAGTTTGATATAAAAATCAAATTCACACATACATACATTGTACTTCTGAATTATTCTGATGATGAAAGTTTGATATAAAAATCAAACTCACACATACATACATTGTACTACTGAATTATTCTGATGATGAAAGTTTGATATAAAAATCAAACTCACACATACATACATTGTACTACTTAATTATTCTGATGATGAAAGTTTGATATAAAAATCAAACTCACACATACATACATTGTACTACTTAATTATTCTGATGATGAAAGTTTGATATAAAACTCACATATACACATACATACATTGTACTACTTAATCATTCTGATGATGAAAGTTTGATATAACACTCACATATACACATACATACATTATACTACTTAATTATTCTGATGATGAAAGTTTGATATAAAAATCAAATTCACACATACATACATTGTACTACTTAATTATTCTGATGATGAAAGTTTGATATAAAAATCAAACTCACACATACATACATTGTACTACTTAATTATTCTGATGATGAAAGTTTGATATAAAAATCAAACTCACACATACATACATTGTACTACTTAATTATTCTGATGATGAAAGTTTGATATAAAAATCAAACTCACACATACATACATTGTACTACTTAATTATTCTGATGATGAAAGTTTGATATAACACTCACACATACATACATTGTACTACTTAATTATTCTGATGATGAAAGTTTGATATAAAAAAGCTAACACTCACACAATCAAACATGGTACAGCATGATTTAATCTGATGTGGCAAGTTGAATAATTATAAAGGTCACACACTCACACAAATAATCTCTATACAGTATAACTTAATCTGATGATGAATATAAAGCTCACACTCACACCTGCATATCCTTACACAGATGTCACCCAACTTGTCTCAACTCACCTTGGAAACATGCTGGTCATTAAAGCTGTACCACTGTCCGTCTACAAATGATTTGATGTAGGCGTAGTAGTGTCCACCTGCTGCACTGCCCGAATGGATCATGATGGAGAACAGCTCGTACACGTAAGGACCCTACACACAAACAATTATACTATATTAGTTACACATAAATGTACGGACCTTGCAGTCACATAAATATATCATATCTGTATACATATGGACCCTACAGACAATCTTTCTTGAGATATTAAAGTTGTTTCAAGAATACATACAGACCCTACAAACACATGACAAACCATTAAAGTAAAACTCATCCTTATCCTTGTCTACAGAGCAAGAACATTTTGGTTTTATACATCACTCTAATAAATAAACTGTCTACCTGTGTATGCCTTAGATCATTATTAATACCGACAGATACTAGCTCATAGACTGGCAGGCATGTTTTACTTTACATAAACATAAAAAAACATTACTCTTTTTACAAACAACAATGATCCAATCTTTGATATACCGTGCACTCTGACTCCTTGGCATTTTTCGTGTTTGCAGCAGCCTCACTTGAAAGATTTTGTTGGTTATCAGATGGTGTTTGGACAGATCCCAGCTCACTCTCGGCTCCTACATCAATGCCTGTGAACACGCCGCAAGTTCTAGCTGAATTGTATAACCATATTCTATTCAAAACAATAGGCAGAAGTATTGATGATTTACTCAATCACAAATTGTGTTACCCTAACCCGGGTAAATATATTCAAGTGCTATTTGAAGGGAGAATCACAAATTATGTTACCTTAACACAGTTAAATATATTCAAGTGCTATTTGAAGGGAGAATCACCAATTGTGGTACCTTAACACAGGTAAATATATTCAAGTGCTATTTGAATAGAGAATCACAAATTGTGTTACCCTAACCCGGGTAAATATATTCAAGTGGTATTTGAATGGAGAATCACAAATTGTGTTACCCTAACCCGGGTAAATATATTCAAGTTTTGTTTGAATGGAGAATCACAAATTGTGTTACCCTAACCCGGGTAAATATATTCAAGTGCTATTTGAATGGAGAATCACAAATTGTGTTACCCTAACCCAGGTAAATATATTCAAACGCTATTTGAATGGAGAATCACAAATTGTGTTACCCTAACCCGGGTAAATATATTCAAGTGCTATTTGAATGGAGAACCACAAATTGTGTTATCCTAACCCAGGTAAATATATTCAAGTGGTATTTGAATGGAGAATCACAAATTGTGTTACCCTAACCTGGGTAAATATATTAAAGTGTTATTTGAATGGAGAATCACAAATTGCGTTACCCTAACCCGGGTAAATATAATAGAGAATCATAAATTGTGTTACCCTAACCCAGGTAAAAATATAATAGAGAATCATAAATTGTGTTACCCTAACCCAGGTAAAAATATTCGAGATTCACAAAATTACTGTAAAAAGCAAAAAAGCCAGGAATTGATGTTTCATATAGACGATAGATTACATTATTTGTTTTGGTATTTAATGAATGCATTTTAATACATCAGTATTTTGGTTACCTAATAATGGTATTTACAAAGTGAGTGTTCAAAAGGGCTTGTTGTAATGTAGTATACAATTTGTACCTAAAATTTTGCTAATAATATCACCAGAATTCTTTCCAATTGAAATTAAAACTTGGTTTAGAGGCCACTGGTGTGCACAAACCTTCATCACTACTATCTTCCAATGGTCCATCTGACACTTTCCCTCCTGTTGCTGCTGGTATCAAGTCCTCTTCATCTTTTTCTGGGTTTTCTACCATGTGGTTCAAATTCAGCACTTCCTGGAAAGTCATTCTATGACCAGAGGAAGAAAGCCAAGTCAAAATAGACACATAAAAATTCAAAACTTCCTGAAAAGTCATTCTATAACCAAAGTCAAAGAAGGGGTGTGTGCTTTTTCCAGAGACTAGTCAAAAAATAAAATAACAGGAGCAAAACCAAACAAAAGTTCAATAAACTTTTTTTGTCAGATATTAACTTCATCCTGTCTTTGAGATGTTGAGGACATTTTGTTATATACAGATTTTAATCACTTGTAAAACCTTAATAATGTCATGAGAGCCCATCTCTTGACACTTCCCCGACTCTAAAGATCACAGACTGGTCTCATCAGCTATAACTTAATAAATGTTTTATTTCACATATCATCATGGACAAATATATCAGTGTACCATTACCTATCATTGAGTTTTATTCTGTGCATTGTAGTGTAGTCAAAGTCAAAACGCTTTAACTGCAGTGTAAGGAGGTATGGAAAGGACAGGAATTTGAGGCCCTGTTGAAGAAATAATGATACAGTGAGTCACAAAATCTTATCTACCAATCATTATTTACTTTGCTCCTCTTTTTAATTCAAACACTTCATTAACAACATATTTCAAAGAGAAATTCAAAAAAATAAATTTGTTCTTTGCTTATAAATATAAAAATAATTGGTTATGTTTTCTGTATATAAGTATCAAAATTATGACATATTCTTTAGACAACTATATGAGCCCGTGATTTCCAGTAATGTATACCCTACCTTATGAGCATCACACTTTTTGTTACACTTTTCACAAAAGTACTGGTTACTTCCATCTAATGTTTCTGGCTGAACAAATGCATTTAATGCCTCTTCCTGTCAAAAAAAAAATGGACTTGTTGACAGTGAACATGAAACACGTGTCATTAAATGTTTCTGATTTCTTAACAGAAATTTGATCACATTTTAAAAGACAATGTAGGGGTGTAAATTCCTCCTACCTTCAATTGGTACCTGGTTAAGTCGTGGCTGGTGAAAATTTTAAACATTTCTTCAAAGTGTGACTTTTTATTGTAGTTTTCCTGTATACCGGTATACTGTACTCACCACACTACCATAGGCTGTAGTTGCCCCAAACGGCCTGATGACAAGTGGAATATCCAGATAGGAGTCAACCCTGGCACTCTCATTAGTACACTGAAACCAGGACACATGCAGGATAAACAGGTAATATCATTACTTCCAATACAACATGCTCTACTTATAAATATCTGTAAATAATTTATGGCAATTTTTTAGGGTAGTTTCTTATCTTTATTATTTTTTTTTTTTTTTTGCAATTCTAGGTTATAAAATATCTTTATAATAAATATTAAAAGTTGACTGAATACCTCCAAACACTTGACGTAATCTTTCATCTTTCCCTGATAAAGTTGGTTAATAAGATTGGCTTGGTTTGTGTTTCTCCACTTTAGTTCTAAAGCATCAAACATCACTCTACACAGCTCTTGTACGTCATGTTGTTGCCAAACTGTAAGCAGACATATATTCATAAGACCAGCTACAGATACACAACCTCTATCAATTTTTTCTTACAGTAACAACAAACCTCTGTATATGTCATACATGTTTTCTTACATTACAACATGGAAGCATCTATTTGGAATATTGACTTTCAATCCAAGATTGTATGTAATAATAGTATAGGATCAACAGCTTGACCATGTGGGTTTTTCTCCGGATTATTTGGTTTCCTCCGACACAAAGATGCCCTAAGTGTGCATTTAGTTTTACATATGTTTATCAAATTACCACGGTACAAATTAGTTTATATTGTTGCCTTAGGTTCCCAAGCTAATGTTCCTTTCCAGACCTTGTGATTCTCACTTACACAATTTTCTTCCTTTGATATGTTATGTAACGCACGGGTAGATTGCAACTAGTAAGCCATCATTAAAGTTGAACACAGTCCCGTGTTACAAAGATAGATATGGGTAAGTGTGACACATGTTCAATGATAAGATGGAGAAACACTAGGAACATAAAGGGACTGGGATAACAAAACATTTGAAATACCATCTTACCTTCACTGCTATCCCAACCAAAACTTTTGGTTAAGTCTGTGGTTTCAGCAGCACGCTTTTGACTAGTCTGTCAAGAGAAACAATACCCTGCTATCAACATAACAAATCAAAGTGTGCTTATCAAAGTTTTTCTGATTCTTTAATATAATGAAATATCGAAGTAGATACAGTAATTATTGGAATTCAGTTATTTGACACAGGGACTCATGCTTTTCCTTGAGGACTCACCAGAATTTTGAGAACTCTCTATATCTCTAAGAAATAGGAATCATCAGAATTTTGGAAATGGAGTTCAGGGTTCAACTGAATAAAAAAATCCTGTATCATATCAAATGAGTTTTAAACCCATGAACACATTCTTCTGTACATAACCTATGAGGACACCAGCTGATATTTTTAAAGATGAGGCTAAAGACAAAAATACATGCAATGTCATTCAAAATATACTTACTTGTAATTGTAAAAATAGCTTTTGTAGCTGGTATGGAATATTCTTTTCTGATTCTTCATGTGCTCCATCAAACTCCCACCTACAAGAACAGTAAAAGTTTTAAAAAACACTTTATTTCAAAAGCAATATCATTGTAGAATTTCCATTATCACCAGCTTCAAAGGTTTTATAGAAGTGGACAAATGAAGATAGATATTGATCAAACGTGGATCCAGAATACATGTGTATTCCACCAGAATGGTTCAAATAAAGCTTAAGTATTCAATACCATTTTCATGTGTGTTGTACTTACCTGTACAAAGCATTACGGAATTCTGGGGTCATATACAGTGTCTGTAAAAGGCTGTTGAGGTAGCAGGTCATCGCTTGGTTAACAAGTCCAACATAGCCTGAAAAAGACAATCATGTGTTGTAGCATCTCCAATGGGCAACAGTTAACTATCTTTTTACTAACCTCGACTCTTTCTGCTAAAAGTACAATTATGTGAGAAAAATGATACTCCATGTAATATTTCAGCTTATTTCTACTTCTACTTCTAAGCATGATGTCATGAAGACCATATGTAATTCAATGCTATATAAAACTGATGAAGGCTTTTCTATTAACTTAATTTATGTGCATTTTCTGTGACCTGTCTTCTGTATGAAAACCTAATACAACACACCAGGATTATTGTCATACAATACTTATTTAGAGTGGTAAAGTAGTGAAGAATTTTACTATTGTGCTAACCACCTAATATTTTAGACTTTATGACAGTGACAGAGAAGTTTTCGAAGCAAGTGGCTACATCTACAGGAAATGTCACCTATATCAACCAATTTTCCTACAATTTATCAGTGTGGCAGAGCTCTACCCACAGATATTGCATATCATTCAAACCCATACTTACTTGTATCAGCCGTCATTTGACTGCAATAGTGTAGCTGTACATATTGTTTGAAAATCAGAGCTACATTTACTTGTATCAGACATCATGAGAGACAGGGTACCTGTGAAATTATTGGAGAATTGCAGTCATAACTTATCATGTCAGACTTCATCAGAGTAACAGAATAGCTGTAGACATTGTTTGAATATCACAGCCATTACTTACCTGTATCAGACTTCATGAGAGCGGCAGAATAACTGTAGGAACTGTCTGAATAGGTTGAAAATGTATACACATCACCCGAACTAGTGCCACTGGCCCCACCACTATAGTAGCCTGAAGAGGAGGCCACTACCTCTGAAGAGCCTGCAACCTCAGATTCTGCTTCCGTAGCACATGTGGCTACACACTGTTGCTGCAGGAGAAAGCATGGTAGTTGAATATTATATTCATTCTCTCAAATGGATTGATGGCCATATGAATTAACTTTTGTTTTAAGCCAATTACTATTTGTTGGGATTTTTTTCAGTGTATAGTTACTCTAAAACAATAGCTAGAACTGTCATTGGAGAACAACATAACTCACCTTTTAACAATATATCTTATGTAAGTAATGATAGAAAAAAATCATATTACATACCTACATCACTAAATATGGTCCATTATAATCTGTATTCACTTCAGAAATGAAATAGTATGTCAGTTAATTAATGCACTACTTTACAGAATCTACTAAATGGAAACCATGCTGAGCTATTGGCCCCTAAAATCCATAAAGAAACAGGTTAGGATAATGT
The DNA here is from genome assembly GCF_031769215.1 of Ylistrum balloti. NCBI lineage: Eukaryota > Metazoa > Mollusca > Bivalvia > Pectinida > Pectinidae > Ylistrum > Ylistrum balloti. The sequence goes on along the minus strand of NW_026781931.1, from coordinate 71,747 downwards.
AAACTTTATGGAAAAGTTTAACCATTTATCCCCTTTTGAGCCAAATATGTATACAAAAGTATGGCTTTGTATATGTTTGTATTCCATAATGAAGCTTCAGTGATCAGCATCTCTATGAATATTGACAGCCAGTACTATTTGGAAAGTTCTCTAAACCTTTTGGTCTCATAAACATGAAAAATATGGTTTAAACATATTGATAACACTTTCTATCATAGCTACACTTCTACAATAAAACAAATAAACAAAGCTTCATGACTGTAGTGACTCAACATTACACTTCTTGCTAGAATACTTGAAACTTGAATTGGGATACAACTGTGACCCATCATACTACAATAGCCCACAAACCATCCTTAATCTTCAAATGCTTCAATTAAAAATCCCAGGAATTTAACTCTGATCAATATAATTTACCGGTTGTGAAGCTTCCACTTTACGGGCAGTAATTCCTTCTCGTTCGTTAATAGTAAAGTCATGGCGTCTCACTCCTACCACACACACATCAGATACAGTTCTGTTCAGAAAGTGCTCCAAAGGCATCTAGGAAAGGAAAATATGGTAATAAACAACAAGCTATAAAGATTGAAGGGGTAGTTTTTCACCATTACAGATAGAAGTTGACAATGTTTAACAATGAGATCACAATCTAGTTGAAACTGTATTTACCTGAAATGCCAATAAGAAATAAACTTGGAAGAAAATATGAAAAAGGTATAATTTGAAGCTAAAACACAAACAAGTTACATAGACATAACTGCCTGACGAAAATTCAAAATTGCATGACAAATATATATAATACACCAAAAGCTACTGATAGTTAATGAGCTTCATCTTCAATGTGGCAGAAATGACTTCATATACTGTGAAAATTTGGTCAAGTTCTTTCAGAAAACCTGAACAAGAGGTTAATATCAGTTAAGTGTGTCTCTTCCCCTAAAGCATCATCAACAAGTCAATCACTTGCCATTAACAACTGTACTTGTTTCTTTCAAAATTGAAAATCTAATGATTCTTAACATTGGACTATTGAAATTTTTCAAGTATTTAATTCTTTTACATTTTACTGACAGAGAAAAAATAAATTCATCTAGCTTTTTTCGTCACTTTGTTTGATATTATCAAATAAAAAGAGACAGAAGGGAAAAGGGCAGCTATTTTGCATCTACTTGCCATACCTTCCGCAAATTATACTGAATATATGTTTGTCATGATTTAGTCTTTACCAGTCTAACATAGCAATTTCTGGGCTACAATTGAAATTCAAAGAAAAACAAGGGAAAAAATAATCAAATTTCTCTATTTACCTCTTCTATTTCTGTTCCAACTTGTTTTTCATAGTGAACTGAAATTGTTTCTGCTAAATAAGAGAATTTTTCTGCCAGGTCCGAAATAAGTCTTGCCACAGGTGTTGATGCAGGCAGGTTAAGTGTGTGTTTGATGCCTGCGCAATTGACATCCACCATGTCACGGACCACACACAGGATCTTCTGTTCATCTGCCACGCACACATTCTGGTAAATCAAAAGTGTACATGCATATATGAGAGATATCCTCTTAGCTCACAGGGAAAAAATTCTTAACATTTAAATTGCTTTGAAAATACATTTTATACAAGCTCAATCACATTTTATCAAATAAGACTGTCGAAACAAATTGTTTCATACACATTTTGTAACATATTTATCCAGTGCAAACCATAACAAGATCATAGTGTATTTTAGTAAAAATAAAAAGCTCCCCTCCCTCTTAAATCCCAGGAGAGTTATGCATGTATACAACTATATCATTCAACCCCTTTCACTTCTAAATAATGATAAGTTGCCACAACAGATCAGTTTATCAGCACTCCAAAACTTTTTGAGTGGAATATTGTTGTATGTCAGGCTGTCTGATGTCTGAAACATACATTGCTGAATCAAAATGTCTGCTTGGGCACTTGACACACAGATTGTGATATTGTTGAATAAAACAATTTTAAGAATTGCTTAAACTGAATAAGACTATGCTAATTTATTAGAGTGATAAGCAGTGAGCCCTTGTGGATCACTTGACTAATTAATGCAGTATAATTAGTTTTTTGTGTTCTGGACAGACAATCGTGAAATTGTAATGAATTGCTATAAGCCTACTATCACATAATGATGTTTCATCTTTGTTTTCTTTCTTCTCTTTCCATAATGTAACCAGATGGGTCCCCCAGGGGAGTGTCCTAGGACCTTTGTTAATTTTTTATGTATCAATGACCTACCAAAAATTATTAAATTCACGACAAATTTGTCATACTTGTCAACTTTTCACAATTCTCGTGGGGGAGAAAAGTGCATGAACTACATATCTGACTTGCCATGATATTGCCCATTGCGACATTTGACTCAAAGGAAAAATTAATGTATATTTAATCAACACATATAACTTTAAGTTGATAAAGCGCACTCTCTACTAGACTATAACAATGAAAAAGTATCTGCTTTTTTCGCAAGTAAGGTTCAAATTTGAATTTATTCATTTAAATTCTCAGTATTCATTTAACTCACACAATATAAAAGATATTAAGATTGATAATTATCTGTTTAGTTGTTAGTAAGGATAGTATTTCCAAATATGATGCCTGTGAAAGAATTTGTTCAATTTAAATAAGGAAAAAATAATGTTAATCAACTCATGAAACTTTAAGCTGTTATTTTATTAAAATAGAAATAGACAAAAAAAGATAATTAAATGATTTTTTTCATAAAATTCAAAATGTTTTAATCTAGATCTAATGGTTCATGATATTTGAAGTTTTGTATTTACTGTGAAATATATATTTATAAAATAACTGTAGCCACTTACAAATCCTAAAATTTGGTTGTTCCTGTTTTGCAAAAGTGTAACTACTTCCTGTTTAATCAGTATCACGTTTTTGTGGAAAACCAAACATGCTTGAATTTTTAGTTAACTTTTCAGTGAGTGAAATATTTGTTTGATCTGATTTTTTAACTTATGGTGCAAACTTAGTTGTCTGTTAAGGACTGATGTGGTTGAAATATTGGTATTGATTGAGGTATGCTTGCTCATTGTTACATCATAAAGATCATTTTTCAAACCATTTTCTTATTGAATATGTTATTTGGCCGAATAGGTAGTATAAACATCACAATAACTTCTTAATTATCTGTAGAACGATTTTGTCTTAATCAAACATTTACAAGGGCCCACCCATGAGTTCTGACCAATGGTCTAATGTTTATTAGGTACGGAACAATCAGGCATGTACAAGTGTGCTTTCAAGCGTAGCAGTCAATTAGGATTAACTGGAATTTGGTGACACTAACTAGATAATTGGGAGTGTACTCACCTAGCTAGGCCTTGATGATGTGGCCAGGTGGTCAGCCTTACAAATTTGACAACCATAGCAAGGTTAATTATTACCTACCTAGCAGGATCTCTTAAATTGGGAGATTACCACAATTTTGATTCAGATGATTGCGAGGGGAGATGGGAAATGAAAATCATGAAACTCCTGACTGAATCGGGAAAGTTGGCAGATATGAATTGTTTGCGGATGATATCAGGTTATATGGAACAAGTAACAACAATAACAGCATATGTCAATTGACTTAGACATCATAGGAAATTGGTCTAAAAAGTGGCAGCTGAAATTCAGTTCTGGGAAATGTAAATTTTTACATTTTGGACACAACAACAAAGGCACAGATACACTATGGATGGTGAGGAAATACAACAAGGAGATTAGAAAAAAATTCTAGGAGACACTAATTTCAAGTACAGTATACATGTAGCGAGTAGACAAAGAAATGTTTATTACACTTTATAAGGCACTCATTAGACCACACCTTGAGTATCTTGTACCTGCATGGAATCCGCTGTTAAAGCAGACGTTGGAGCAATCGAAAACATGAAAGAAGTGCCACTAAGTTTGTTAGATCTTTAAAGGACTTATTGTAACCCTGGTAAAATATTAGCCTCAATATACCACTCGACTAGAGACTTCTCTTTAGCTCGAAAGGTAGAGCGTCAGACTAGTAAGCCAGGGGTTCCGAATTCGATTCCTAGCAGAGGCATTGAAATAAATAATGACCTCTGTTACATTGGCACCACATCTAGACAGGCTACTTCAACTCAGATTCACAACATTACAATAAATCTGTTTAACCCTTAATGAAATTGAAGAAACAGGACAAAGAATGTTTGAAATTATTGACAGCCACAGAACAAGGAGGCATAACTTCAAAATCTAGTGGAAACACTCAAGACAAGACTTTGGGAGGCACTCATTCGAATTGAGAGTGGTAAGAAGCTGGAACCATTTGCCAAATGAAGAGATTACATCATTAGTACAACAACGTTGAATGTATTTAAATCAAGGATAAACAACCATTGGAAAGGACTAAATATAAAAGTTCAGTTTGTTAGTAGTAAGGAACTATCTACTGTGAGAATAGAAGTCATGGAAGTATATATACATAAGATTTTGAAAGTAAACATTGACGTCAATGCAGAGATTTATTTCGAAATATGTGAAAGTGATTAAAAAAAATGACAGATTAGCTCAGAGATATCGTCATGCACAACCAACGATAAAAACAAGGGAAAATCAATGTAGTGTAGAAGCTTGTTTTTTCTAATGCAGACCGAAGATCAGGTGTATCAGGTGAAGACTACAATGTAATACCTATCACAATATAAGATCCACAGGGTACACATGTGCTTCAGTTCAGGTGTCACACGAAAATAAATATTGAAGACGTGAATCCATGACAGAAATAATTAGATACCATATTAAAGCTAATTTGCTGAGTTAAATACATTTTTTGCAACAGGAAAGAAAAGTAAACTAGTTTTCGAAGCAAACTTGTACCATTATTTCACAACAATAACAATGACATGGTGCAATGAGAATATGGTGAGAGATGACTAAAATATTCTTAGTGAATATTACTAGAGGTACTAGACTTTCTTATTCAAGATAAAGCCATTCTTCTTACCTCTATGGGCACGACTTGAGTGTTTTCTCCAGTTACCATCTTGAATGGTACCTATTTCTCTTTATTTTACCATTTCCTCTTAAATCATTCGTGATTATACAGCATTACCCGATTGATATTAGAAGTAATGGCTGCCGAAATAGAGGAAATCTCGCGATCTCGCCTGTGACGTGAGCACAAACGTGATCCTAAAGATCCTTTCCGGTTGGTGCTCCAGACGAACATGAGGTGAAAATTTTACCGGAGATCAAATCCGAAATAATCGTGGTTACTTTATAAAGAAAATAATCAAAAAGTGAACTCTCTGAAAATACACATATTTATGTTCTACTTTATCATGTTAATGGTTGATTATGATGTTTTTAAAGCTGAGAAAAAAGATAATATTTTCAGAACAGGCCCAGATAGTTGTACCATAAAATAGGTTAACGTGCATTGCACCACACGCATTCAAGAATACAGAGTCACACTTAACTTCAATGGTTAACTTTATGACAATAACAATGACGTTAAAAAATGCGTTTGGCGAATTAAAGATGTAATTGGTATATGAAAGTGGTGCTAAATATTGTTTAAATTGTTTCAACTCTTAACTTTGCATGGCAAGCCGTTTTAAAAATCCCAGTTTCTCCTTTGGGAATATTTTTATAACTTGAGTGAAAAAGAATATCACTTACGTGAGAAATAACATAATGTAAGCATTTAATGTAACATGCAGTATAAAGAATTTCCCTTCAGAGAAATTCTATTTTCGTATCAAACGCAAACTAGCCCATGGCTTATCAATTTGGGTATGGATTTATTTCTAGAAATAGCTGTAACCACTTCAAATTAGCCCCTTTTTTGCCCAAGTTGCATTTATCAATTCAGATTACTGTTGCAAATCTCCCACAAGATGTGTATGGCTCACAATTGCTTAACTACTTGTTAACTATAATGGAAGGGAGGGGGATGTGTACAAGTAATGAAAAACACCCTGGTTTTTTTTTTTTTTTTTGGCGGGAGGGGGTTGAACTAGCAACCCTTGGGTCTCTACCTGGACACTACCACTCATCTAAAGGGAAATTTCTGGTAAGGTAGCCTGTACTTAAAACACACCAACCACTTGTCTAGAGAAACCCATTTTAGATGTATGGTACATTTAAAGAACCTCGGAAGAGCTTCTGTATCGTAATAATTGTCAAAAACCTAAACGGTTTCTCATCTTTACGAGGGAAAATATTGTCCTCCATGTTCATGTGCAGGTTATCAATTATAATGAATGGAGTGTATCAGTACTAAAAGCAACCGGTATGTGGCATACGTTTCATAGTTTTCATTCAGTATTTATAATAAAAACTGACGCGAATCTACAGTAGGAAATTAAAATTTTGGATTTCATTTGTTTTTAGAAAAGGAAAGTATATTCATAAATCAAGAAAACTTAAGATTTCAACTTTTAAACACAAGTACGAAAATATAGCGTAAGAGCATGTTGTCAAAATGGCGGATGATAATGAGCTGGACCAAAAGTAGTGAGGATAGATACTATATACGTTCAAAGTACTCCTTCCGATTGATCGATTGTAAATTTCCATTCCGAATCACATCACTAGAATTGAATAATGAGAACTTAACTTTAACAAAAGGGGACTTTTTTATTTCAGCAAGATATCAAGGGACAACCTTTACGAGGCCATCAATGCGGTCCTCACTTCCTCACAGGAGAAGAAGAGGAAGTTCACACAGTCTGTTGAGCTTCAGATTGTTTTGAAGAACTACGATCCTCAAAAGGACAAGCGTTTCTCTGGAACTGTCAAGTATGCATTATCCCCATCATGACTTTAGTGAGAAGGAAAACAAACTTGTCAAGGTCTAGGACCTCCACCCTGGGTCACAAAATAACTGGGAAGGTGTTAATGATTTAATACCGACAATTGATGCTCTTAATGTTTACCCTCTCTAAAACTGACCCCCACCCAGGGTCTTTAAAGAACTGGGAAGGCTTTGTTGGTACTATTGTTTACCTCTTGGCCGATCATTGATGTATGCACCACTAATATGAGAATTCCGTCTCTGTGACTTCTGACACAGGCTGGACAGAACAAGTGTTTCTGCTTGAGGTTTGGTATGTAAGCTTAAACTGATACATTACCTATCATGAAAGCATTGTCACTTCAGATTTGTTGACAGCTTTAAGGGTCAGTTGAATTAGAATGATTTAGTTTTACTACTTAAATTTAAGAAGTCCAAGGTTGAATAACAGATGTTTATATTTTTCTTCATTTATCAGAAAAAAACTTTTGTTTGCCTGTTCAAATAAGATTTTCCTTCACGTGTTGTGCCTACAGCAGTCGTGTGACCTGCATCAAATCACTCCATGGATTCATACTTTTTATTAAGTTGACAAGCCTTTGTGGACTGGTATATCAGAAAAGATTCTTTAGATACAGGGATTAGCTATTGCAGTTGAAGGGTCCATCTATTTATGTATTGGTATATCTTTTATGTTTTCATTATGTTGGGTTCGTTCATTTACAGACTGAGGCATGTGCCACGTCCCAAGATGAGGGTCTGTGTTCTTGGAGATCAAGTGCACTGTGACCAGGCCAACGCCAACAACATCCCTTGTATGGACTCTGACTCTTTAAAGAAACTAAACAAGGACAAGAAGCTAGTGAAAAAGCTGGGTAAGGTTGATTTGATTAACTGAGAATTTACAGGGTTGGTGTTATCAAAGTTTGTTTGCCCCCAATAGTAAAGTAATGTAGAGAGAAGAAGGGAACAGTTTCTAGCTGTTATGACTTTCACATGTTCCTTCTGTATGTAACAAATGGCAAATTAATTGGCTATACGCAAAAGCCGAGCATGTCATTCCTGCTTATGATGATCAAATATTTTGCATGTATTGTCTTATTAACCATGACGAGAATAAGACTGAGGCAGGAATTCTTTCTAAACATAATTGCAAGTATTGTGTGAAAACCAGTGTTTCATTTTAAAAAACTTTCTTTCAGCCAAGAAGTATGATGCCTTCCTTGCTTCTGACTCGCTGATCAAGACAATCCCTAGGATCTTGGGACCAGGCTTGAACAGAGCAGGAAAGTTCCCCACCCAGGTCACACACAACGAGTCTCTGTTGTCCAAAATTGAGGAAACAAAAGCAACCATCAAATTCCAGTTGAAAAAGGTTAGTTTTCAGTTTTTCATGGGTATGATGTAACACTTCACTTTATGGATATTTTTTTCATGCTCCCCAGCAACTTTAATATCTGAAGCATAACTTTGCCCACAGTTTAACAATGATCATGAAACTTGATGAATACATTATTTCCCTTTGATGGAAATTTCTTGTTTGAAGTTTACCTTTGCTGTATTTAGGGTAGGATAATGAAACTCGGGGTTTATATATTGATCATATGAAGGCAGTGTGCAGTACCACAATGTTAGGGCCAGCAATCCCTTAATTACAGAATTAACACCTTTTGTTAAAATTTTGTCTCTGGAGCATACCTTAATGTTTACATCAGTCATACTAAGAGAATGTGTTGTATACCAAATCCAGAGCCTACAAACCAATAATTGCAGAAATATTGCCAGGTGGTAAAATTTTGTGGCCAATAAGTGGCTTAGATTATCAACACAGTCATATACATTTGCAAAGGCAGTTGAGGTTACCAGTACTAATCTTGTTATAATAGTTTACAACATTAGTTTGATATTTTGACATTATTTCCACAGGTATTGTGTCTGGCTGTTTGTGTTGGACATGTCGAAATGGGTGCAGATGATCTGTATTCCAACATCACACTGTCCATCAACTTCCTGGTGTCGCTGTTGAAGAAGAACTGGCAGAATGTCCGTGCTCTCTATATCAAGGGAAGCATGACGCCTTCTCAGAGAATTTACTAAAGACTGTTGTCCTAATAAAGTAACTACTGTGATGGCAAATTTTGTGTTGAGGGTTTTTATTAAGTAATTATTACTACCGATGAAGGGAAGGTGTGAACGTTTCAAGTACTGTAGTACTGAACAAAGTATTGATAGTATTGTACTGAAGTACTTCACCAATCGAATTCCTTAAATTTATGCAACAAGCTCTCTGATTGGCAGAGCCAAGTCTAGATCGATTGTGGGTGGAGCCAGGTGAAAAAATACTGTGCAGACATCGGCATTTTACAAACACTCTACTGTCGCGAGAGGTTAATTGGAAGAGTCCAAGTCACAGGTGGCTTCAGATCAGACCTAATTGGGTTGTCCCATTTGTTTCGTTCTACACCCAATGATACCTTGCTTTTCCATCAATGGTACAACGAGAAAACGAAAGTTACTCGGTACTAAACTAATTTGCGTGCAAAATATATATCAACTGGTTAGATCACTGGGACCGGAGAATTCATAACATCTTAACAGTTCATATAGTCATTCTGTACTAGTTTTATTTATTTTTTTTTTGAAAGGGTGGGGGGGGAGGTTGGCTCAAAATATTTCGGTTTAAGCCCAAGCTCTATTATATGTAACAAAGAATTACGAATTACCTGGGACCTCCTGATATATGCCGATAATTCATACTGCATTAAAAAATAAAGGAATTCTGTGGTCCCATATATTTTTTATTTTATTTTTTATCTTTCCATCGAAAATTATACATATCTGCAACATGTGAAAAAACTTTGAAGTTGGTTGGGCGGAATATCTAGAGCATTTACTACTGCAAGTTCCAGAAATTCTGACACAAGTCGGGTATTTGCACGAAGCCTCTGTCTCATGACATTGAATACATATTCAGTTACGTTGTATTCCGGGGAATAAAGCGGCTGAAAAACCAGGGACACGCCATATTCTTTCAGCATATTTCTTAAAATGCGCTCTCCCTGTCTATGGTGATGGAATCCACAATTATCCATCACAACCACATCGCCTTGTACAAAAACAGGATTCCCCATACCGTTCGTATCGGACATAATTTCGTCGAAAATTTTGCGTACTGTTGCCGTCGTCGGACATTTTTCCAGCGATTACTTAGTAATTGTTATGTAACTGATAGTGTACATTAACTCCGCCTACCGGAACAAATTGGGTGTCAGATCAACTATTCAGGTTGTCTAAACTCCGCCCCCGACCAATTACAGAGGTCGTTGTATACTTGACTCGATTATTTGAATACTTCAATACAATAGTATCAATACTTTGTTCAATACTATAGTAAGTGTGTCGTTCACACCTTCCCTTCATCGGTAGTAACACTACTTACCACCAGTTGTCAACAATTACCCATTCAGTTGTTCCCCTTGCAAAAATTGATGTGGATTTAACATTACTTGTAGCAATTTGTGTTGAATGCATGTCAACATAACCGGGAAAGAAAACCTTGCTCAACATCACACGCTGGTAAAAAGATCTAATATCCTATTGTCAGTTTGGAGTTTCGAGGTGGGGTTGAAGCTTAAGCCACTTTTTTTTTTTTTTTTTTAGAATATTCTTTTTAACACTTTAACCACTTCATTTCTGGAGATATTATGTACTGGATGAATCTTTACCAAATTTCAGATGAGGTCCCTAGTTGTATCAATTGGAATTGGGGTCTCTTTATTACAAAAAGGTCAACAGACTGCCATCTATGATTTTTACAATGAAAATGTGATAATTTTTCTTTACTTTCGGGATTGATTGTCCACAAATTTTATCTGTAGATTCACATTGTTGCAAGTTGTGTCCCATTTATTTTTTTGACTTGTCAGAACAACGAAAAGGCTAATATATGGCCATTTGCAATTGAAAGTTATATATCTTGAGGAATAGGTGGTTGCCTATTTGTGCCATTTTGATTTTTAGAATGGAAGAAAGTCGGCCATCCATGATAAAAATAACTCTCCCTACTACTCTAGATTAAATGTAAGTCACAGTTACGTTTATCTTGATCTATGCCAGAATAAAAAAAATATATAAAGGGAAATATGAGAAATTAGGGCAAGTCTAAAAGAGGTACGTCAACAAACTAGTCTTGTCTTACTGGTATGGTCCACGGGGTGTGTCTAAACAGAGCTGTAGATGGACAGTTTGACTTAATTTTCACCTTAACTTCTTCATGGAGTTTTGTACTGGTTTTCTTGTGCAGCATATCGAGATGATGAAAGGGAGCTCACTGATGCACAATAAATATGGTAGTGGACACCTAAGATCAGTCGTAATGTCTTGATGATACTAAGCAAAACAACTAAACATCGATTAAGGATGCAAATACTGACTGGGAAGTGTGATGAATATTTGTTATAGACACTGAGCATCAATAGTCCTCACTAGTTTATAACCTGGAACCTCATTTTTCACCAAAAAAAAAACCCCAACACATCTACCTCCCAAGGGATAAAAAGTTCTGAAATTTTTTCACGAAGTATGTGATGCTGTCATTTTGCAAAATAAATGTATATGATATTAAAAAAATAAGAAAGAAAATGTGAATATCTTGTTAAATAACATATTCCATATGTGAGAATTAAAGACCACTTCAATGCACATCTTGTAAGCCCATTTGCAGTCGAAGAGAAAATGGTTGGACTTTCATTTGCAATTCGAGTTGCCTCCCATCGTCCAACCATTCAAAGTTTCATACATGCTAGTTTGTACAATAATGGCTTGTATCACTTTTGTTCTTTGGAAAAATGGCAGTGTTGGCAAGATGATATACAATTATTCATAAGGCAATGGATTAGACCATGTTTTAAAAACTGAATTGTGTATTTTAGTTTACATTGTAGTGACACCACCATGCACTGGGTCTTCAGGAGCTAGTTACTTACACGATGTATCAAGTAGATAAACAACTTTTCAAAACTGAAAAATGCATTATGACAATAAAAGATGATAAAAGCTTTTTTTTAAAGAGAACTATACTTTACCAGTCTAGTCGACTTTGTACGGTAGCAATCTTCATTTGTAATCGTGGGCGAGAAATGAATAAAATTGGGTGGGCAAACTAACTAGCTGTGATCAAAGCGATGTGTAGATATTGACATGTATTGTGCCAGAGATGTGTGAATGGAAGTTCTTGTATAACGCAACCAGTAGCAGATTAAAGAGTGACGTCTTGATAACATGTAGTGTACTAGATGGTATGGAATCAACCAACTTTCGTTGCCAGTCATCAAGATAAAAATAATGATCAATATTTGTGAAGAAATATAACACTCATTTACCTTGCTTTTCTTCAAGGGAGGTCAAATCAGACAAATCAGCAACAGCTATACAGGCTCTCAGTAAATTTCATCAGCTGCATTAATATACTGATATCTAGATCATCTTATTCAAGACCATTTTTTGTCCAAAATTTTGATATAATGATTTACATACATATATATATTTGTATAAAATGAAGCTATGTCAAAAAACATGGGTCATAGACTGCTGTAGCATTTTGAGGACTTCATGATACTGAGTGTGACATCAAGGATGCTTCTGATAAATTTGAATCAAGTCGAAAAATTCATAAAACAGATTGATGCGTCAACAATGATATTAATAAGTCAACAATAAATAAAGGTGATGCCAGTTTATTTATTATCTCACACAGATTTAACATCAACAAATGCTGAATATATGGCAAATTGTACAGCATATACAAGTGCAGATCATTTGTGATGCTTTTGTGTAATGCATATTTGGTCAATGCTATGACTAAAGGGCAAAACAACCAAATGAAACAGCACTTTCAGAAAGATGATCATATTTATATGTCATTCTAATTATTGTTGGGGATATTGATACATTACATAATCACGGGCACCCAATATCTGAGTGATAAATGTTTTGCTGAAGTATGGTCATGCAGACTCCAGTTGTCTCCCTTCATCAAAAAGTTTTCGGATCACATTTTTTTCATTGTATCCTATTTTGGATCAAATGTGGTGTGAATTTGAAGGAACAGGTCTGGAATCTTCTATTTCTTTGACTGATTGAAATAAAGATATCACAATTTCTGTCCTTTACTGGTTCATTCTAAGAACATAAAGTAACATTTTCATCATTATTATCATTAGTAAATTTATTCTGTTGAGGTCAAAGTAAGATACATAAACAGATGGTGTATGGCAACAAGTAAATAAAATATTCTATATAGCAACATAACATGATTGATCATCAAAACCTGAGACGTCTCAATGATAGATAACAAGTTTACACAGGTTGTATGTATGTTTCCATATATTATACACAGGGATGTCATATTACCAAAGATTAAACACAAACTGTATATCGCAAATTTACTACATATTTCTAATCTGCATTTATAAGTATGGTTCTATGGAATATATACAATATATGGTGTAAACTTGTACACATGCAATTATGATATATATAATACATGTTTATCATAATCCAGAGGCCTAGCAGCCTTGACGGTCACCTGAGATAAGCAATATTGATTTTAAAGGTTAAAGGGTAGATAGCTTTAAACCATCATGAAAAAAAATTGTGACATTGATGGTAGTAAGTCAGTGTCAATACATGCATACCATCAAAACTGTCATGTATTCTTAGAAAGTTATTTCCAATGGGAAATAAACAACATTATGCTCAAAAATGTGATTTTTCTATAAAAATTATAGTAACGTTAATCTCCTTCCCAGGAAGAAATGTGAGACCCATTTTGGTAATTGAAGTACCTTAAGACACTTCCATCCATGAAGAGCATTTGATTCTACAATACCTGGGAGTTGAGAAGAAGATTTTTGAAATGTAAGTCAATTTGATCTCCTCTGGCCCTGCCCATCAGCCCTCTTGAGGTCAGTCAGGATCACCATGGGCATATCAAGTCATCATCCTTCACTCAATTCTAACCAAGTTTAAAATATTTCCAACAGAAATTACTAAAATTATGCTCAAAAATTTATTTTTCTTATATAAACTGTAGTAAACTTTACCCCCATCCCTACGGGAAAATGTGATGCCCTTGGGCCATGAAATTCCTAATTTTGGTAAATCATCTAAGATGCTTCCTTCCATGAGGAGTATTTGGTCCTACCAAATCGGAGTGTTGAGAAGATTTTTGAAATCTGAGTCTATTTGGCCCTATCGTCAGGCCCCTTTGGGATGGGATCATAAAATTATGGACACACAACGCCGAAGGTGATCGCAATAGGTCATTTGTCTCAGGTAACCTAAAAATAACATGAAATTTGAACTCATAATTTGGAGTAAAACACAATTTTTATAAATCAACTGATAATCTCTTTGGTGACATGCAACTTGATATGCACATTGTAATATATACATTGACTGAACATTTTGAATGTAATGCTGTGAAAACTCTCTAAAAATTGTCAGACTGTAACAAAAACTTAAATACATAAATACATAATTCTTAAATTACAAGATTAACAACTATGAAAAGAATTAAAGTGAATGCATCCATTGGTAAAAAACTAAACCAATGATTGTTTTTGTCTTGTTCTTGTTTTTTTCCAAATTTTAGGCTCATTGTTTGTAAAGGAACAGTAAATTACTTCAGTAAAAATCTTAATTGCTACTACCTGTACATATCAGTAAATGGCTTCTGCTTTCCATTGTATTTTTGTGCATGCAGACCTATTCTTGTGTGTACACAATATTGGCACATATACTACCAGGTATTCTATTGCACATTTTTAGGTAAAGTAAGGTAAAAAAAATATCATACAAAGGTTGTACACAGAAAACAGTACATCACTGGCCCCTACAACATGCTGTTGTTTAATACACAATTAAAACTTGCCCTATAGTTAGATAATTGCCCTATCTCCATGACAATCTTTGTTGAAGGTGCATACATGTATTATCTACCTAGTATAGTATAATATACAAACACAGTTAAGGAGTCTTTAGCACATTTACTTTCTTCAAGCAATATTTAAATCTGGTCGCCTAAGGTTTTTAATTAAGAAAATACTTTTTTACAAGTAAATCAGGGTTGTAATGATTTCAGCACATAAATCCAGAACACCATTACAAGAAATTGTGTTTTTGATTATATATGTAAGTTACAATTACATATGAACATCAGTGATATGTATACAAAATATTATCAGAATAAAAGAGATTTGTGGTTCCAATGGTACCCACAATTTTACCTGAGAGATTGACCTATAACCTACTGCAAAAATCAAAATCATATATAACAATGTCCTTTCATTAAACCTATATCTTCCATAATACTTAACATGAATTTAAAAAAGAGATAGCCCTTAAAAACACTACTGTGTACAGGGAAGTTCTTGCCCTGTTTAATTTTCACCTTTTCGTCCTGGAGCAAGGAGGGCCAATTTCAGATGGTGGTGAAAATTTGTTACACTTATATAACCCTTTATGTAATCCTAAGGGGGCAAAATAATAACAATGGCAAATTTGTGTATAATGGCTCAAGTGCAAAATAACCTGGGGTTTCAATAGTTCTATCAAGTTTGAAATATGGCATGTCCCACATTTTCATCAACATCCTTTCATCAAAAAGATTTAGTGGAAAAAATGGCAGTGATGGCTGTATTGAAATTATGATCAAGATTAAATTGTGGCTTTCATGTCACAAGATAACTAGACATGGCCCTGTAGTTGAAAGAACAAGATAATAAATAATAACATGTGCACACCTAAATGTCAAAATTCAATATGGCTCCTGGCAGCCATCTGAAATATGTGACACATTTTAAAACGTAGCATGCATATTGATTCTGCCTCTAGTTCTTCAGAAATAACAGTAAACTGTATTGGCGACAGTGAATTTTGGATGACATCCATGTTTTTGTAAACAGTCTTTATGTGGAGATCAGTTGTATTGAAGGAGAATCATAAGCTTTTAAAACAAACAAGAAGAACTGCAAGTGCAGAACACTATACATCTCTCCCATGTCCTGTAACCCTCTGTTGTCTAAATACAGATATAACAACATAGTAGATACATCTCTCCCATGTCCTGTAACCCTCTGTTGTCTAAATACAGATATAACAACATAGTAGAATTATTTCAAAGATGTGGTAAAAAGGCAAAAAAAAACTAATGTATTAATATGTCCTTAAAAATGCTATATTTTATAGGAAGAGTATGATTACTGTATCATAAGTTAATTATTAAGTTATTGTGTACAGAAAATATTAACCAATCAGAATGCAGACTCATCTCCTCTTCAAACTGTTGAAATGTAGTAACACATATACATGTATATTCATGCACCCTGATAACTGCAATTAAGCTGTGATAGCACATATAAACAATTGTATTTTGGAAAAGTAAAAAGTTGACATTCAGGATCAAAAATAATATATGGTGGAAATTAATTTACAGTTTAAAGTTTTTCTATGAATAAACAGTATATGTGCTTCAATTTTTTAAAAACAAACATCATATACGGTAGTTCTGTGGATTCATCAACACTGGATTTTCCAATATACAGAGTAATGTTTCCAATATACAGAGTAATAAACACCCAAAGATAAATCTATCTAATTTAATGTAACTTATTTCACTATCAGAATAAAATTAACATTAATCAGGATATTACTATAATGAGCAGCACATCGGCATGCATGAGTTCTTGAGATAAATATTATGATGGATATAACAATTCATAACAACCTAGTAATAGGGCACCATCAATTGTGCCTCACCACAAAATCCTATAAGCTTACGAGGGGCTCATCGCCTAACCTCCTCTAGGTCTGCCATCCTTGAGATACTCAAAAACAAAGAGCTCACCATCCAGGAAGTCCTCTTTCATGAATCTGACCACCATCTAGGAAAATACCTTCAAAGGAGTGTAGTGACAACAAGAAAAATTATCTCCCTTGCACAATTGCCATTTTCTTAAAGATCATTACTCAGTTAGGCAAAGTCCATATGTAAAGTCTTTGTGACAGCTAAACCCATAGCATGCCGTGATATCAGACACAAAATAAAAAAATCAGACATCTAAAGAGGTCAAATTATTCAGACAATGGGATAACCATAAGTACCCGGGAGTTTACATTTATAGATGTGACCAAACAAAGGGAACAGTTCGTTTGCTGCATTTACTGCCTTGTGAACAGCCAGAATACAGCTGATGACTACCTCACTTAATGACATACAGGCGGCCTGTCACATACTATCCAAATAGGTCAAAATGTTTCACCCAAGGACACAACCACAACCGACCAATCTAATCCACACTTTAGATTATGTAGTCCAACATTCTATTAACTAAGTATCACAGCTTCTACTGACAGGGTTAAAATGAAAAGTTTCTGTGGTTAGATGTAACCAAACCAAAGGAAGCATATGTTGGTAAACATGACCAAACAAAAGGAAGTATATGTGACCTAACAAAAGGAAGTAGGTGTGACCAAACAAAAGGAAGTAGGTGTGACCAAACATGAGGAAGTATATGTGACCAAACACAAGGAAGTAGGTGTGACCAAACATGAGGAAGTATATGTGACCAAACACAAGGAAGTATATGTGACCAAACAAAAGGAAGTATATGTGACCTAACAAAAGGAAGTAGATGTGACCAAACAAAAGGAAGTAGGTGTGACCAAACAAAAGGAAGTAGGTGTGACCAAACATAAGGAAGTATATGTGACCAAACACAAGTAAGTATATGTGACCAAACAAAAGGAAGTATATGTGACCAAACAAAAGGAAGTAGATGTGACCAAACAAAAGGAAGTAGGTATGACCAAACAAAAGGAAGAAGATGTGACCAAACACAAGGAAGTAAATATGACCAAACAAAATGCAGTAGATGTGACCAAACCAAAACAAATGTAGATGTGGGTAGATGTGACCCAAAAAAGGAAAGTAGAAGTCAATATGTTAAAACATGAATACAACCTATCACCTCCACCTTGGTGCAGAAATTTTTATAATTCACTGTTTACTATATCCAGATTATCACAAAGCACTCAATGATTTAATTTAAACAAGATGTTACAGTCCATAACGAGACTACAGATCTAGGTATTTATAATTTTTGATTAATGGAACAATGTTTGTCTGAATCTGTCAAATATGAGTCTGGACCTCTCACAAAACATGTAAAAATAAACGTTTACTCTCTATTTACCTTTTATTCACCGATACAGTGATCATTGAACATGGAATCAATACAATGGTTACTTACCAAAGAAATAAATAATATCCATGTCACATAGTTAAGCAATATTGCCAAATGGTTGACAGATCAATGGAAACACATCAGATTGCTCTCATAGAGAGAAACTCTGTAGCATATTAGATTACAGTAGCACTGAACTGGCAGTCTTTAACACAACAATACAACCAATACAGAAATTTCCAACATCACACATGTGATATTGACAAGGTTTTCTTACTAAGGTTGCAACATCACAAGTTAGCTAGCCTGTATATATGTAAACCTATTTCATGCACTAGTATACAATTATCTCACTTAATATTAAAGTTATCACATTGGTTTCAAAAAACACATTTTTCAATGTATATAAGCACAAAAGTCTACAAATTTGACAGAAAACATACTCTGACATATCACAATGTACTGGTAGGTATTGTTTAGATATACCTTGCAAAATATAGGATACATGTGTGGGGAAGAGGTTTAGAGATGTGTACAATAACATTTAGTAGGTAAGTATGAGTGGGGAGTGGTAGTGAGTGAGTGTGTCTGGGAATGGGGGTGGAGGATCAATATGTTTATAGATGTAGTGGGTCAGGTTGTCTCTTTGTAATCTGGGTGTATCACACCATGAGCAGCTAGAAACATTTTGAGGTGGGTTCACTTTGTAGTGGCTGGTAGTCACTTCACTGAACAATGAAAGGAAGACCAGTTACATGCTAACCAGAGCAAACACTGTAAAGTGTGTTACCCAACAATGACTGCATAGACTGTAAAATACAAACCACCATGGGTAGGACTACACATGTCAGATCTACACCAGGGGCTATGTTAACACCCTAACAGACTGACCTATTACTTCCCCTTGTATTGGGTCAGGTTATGTGTTGTAGTATGTGTGTAGTGGAGTCAGGTTGTGTGCTATTGTCTGTCGGTGTGTAGTGGGTCAGGTTGTATGTTGTGACAGGAGCTGGTGATGAGACATGGCCTCAGTGTGAGTGAGAGGCTGGGCGTCCGTGTTAAGCCGCCGTACAGGGGGATGTGTGTTTGGTGTGCGACGTCGACTGAGATGAGTCTTAGGAGGGGGTTTTGAGGATTCTTGGTGAGCTGAGTGTATGTGATTCAGTCTTTGCTCCAGTTCGCTGGCCTGTGATGTAGCTGAGGAGGGTCCTGCACTGGATGAACCATTATCTTCTTCCACTGCTTGACAGGTGTCAATATCAGGAACTACCTGTATCTGCCCTGACATACTGGACATGGCACGCCTTTAAACAAGATCAGGTTTTGATACAATTTCATATCTGATTAAAACGACTTAACTTTCTCTATCTGATCAAAACAACTTAAATTTCTCTATCTGATAAACTGCCCTAAGTAAAATGTACAGTAAGCTGAGTATGATGTCTGATGTTATAAAGAAACCAAGAAAACAATTACTCTTAATCAAGTACTGAAACACATTTTTTTTCATGACTTCAATACAGGAAAGGTTATTTAATCCAGAGAATAGATATGAAAGCTGTCCTACCATTTTGATATGACAGATTGCAGGGCTGACATCACTTGTGTAGCTGTCATTCTAGTTTCTGGGGTAAGCACCATCAGGTTTCGGATAACTATTATTGTATCCTGAGACACCCGCCCATCACTATAAAAAACAACAATTCAAATTTTACAAACACCAATTCCATGACCTTGAAATTGGGGACAAAGTCATGAATATAATGCATCAGTTTGCAATATGTGAAAATTCATTGTTTACACATTGACTGCACAAACTTTCATAATTAAAAAGCATAACTTCAGATTGAAGCATGTTTTTGAAGGTCAGGATTGAACTCTCTTGCTATGACATTTATAGCCTTTATAAATGACAAGAAGTTACAGACAAACATATCATATTGTGCATCACTTAATGCTTATGTGTACATTCCTGCACCCATATTCATGAAACCATTCTCATGCTCAAGCATAAATTTTGTGCTCAAGCAAACTTTTTTACAATTCGTCCAAATCATATAAAGCAATACAAACGTCAAATATAAACACTGATTATAACTTTGACTTGAAGTCCTTACAATTTTTTTTTAAATCTTTGACAAAATCAGCCTTATTCATTAATTTTTAACTAAAATAAGACATAAGGCTTGAGCACAAAATTCATGGTTGAGGATAAGAACGGTTTCGAGAATATGGACCCTGATCCATGCTAATGCCAGATATGTCTATAATAACTTGATTTAAACTGAAGTTTTCAGTATGGAACAGTTATTGCCACTCTGGTGAACCAATGTTATTTCTATGCCTTAAATACTGATGTCATAATGCTCATCACTGTGTGCATATATAGCACATCACACACCATTCTGCTTAGTTGTTAAGCACATGTGATTATAAATGTTTATGTTCATTTCCCAGAGAAACATCATCTACTGTCTAAGAATAACATTATATTGTATCGTGTACAAATCCTTTACCAAGATAGAGTGTGGAATCAATAAATTGTAATATTTATAATAATAGGAAGAACAGAAACTAATACTTGTCTGATTAGTCTGACAGAACACAAATATCTAACAAGAGAAATAAAATTCAATGTACTCTTTTTTGAATCCAATCAGTGCCCAAAACAATAGTTGATCTATGATAGTATTTGTACAATGTTGCTGGTGACTTACTCCAGTACGGTGTACACAAAACAATAGTTGATCTATGATAGTATTTGTACAATGTTGCTGGTGACTTACTCCAGTACGGTATACACAATACAATAGTTGATCTATGATAGTATTTGTACAATGTTGCTGGTGACTTACTCCAGTACGGTGTACACAAAACAATAGTTGATCTATGATAGTATTTGTACAATGTTGCTTGTGACTTACTCCAGTACGGTGTACACAAAACAATAGTTGATCTATGATAGTATTTGTACAATGTTGCTTGTGACTTACTCCAGTACGGTATACACAATACAATAGTTGATCTATGACAGTATTTGTACCATGTTGCTTGTGACTTACTCCAGTACGGTGTACACAAAACAATAGTTGATCTATGATAGTATTTGTACAATGTTGCTTGTGACTTACTCCAGTACGGTGTACACAATACAATAGTTGATCTATGATATTATTTGTACCATGTTGCTGGTGACTTACTCGGGTATGGTGTACTCTGCTGATTTAATTTTCCTGAACAACTCATTGGGAACACTGTCGTAGAATGGAAACTGACCATACAGCATAGTAAAGAGGACAACTCCTAGGGCCCACATATCACTGGGTTTCCCTAGGTAAGGCTTGCCTACAACAACAATAACATACAATTATATGTTTATATGTTGACACATTGTTTAACAGGAAGTGAAAATTCTGCAAATTTTCCAATTTCCCAAAATTTCACTCTAGTATAAAAAAGTGTTCTCTTAAGATATACCTCTTCCTGAGGAGGATGAGGAAAACGTGTTTGCTATTCGAAAATGTTGTTAAAATATTACTTTAAGCTAAATCTGACACAAATAAAGTCATAAAGACTAGTAATTTCTCATAATTTGATGTTTTCGTCCCAAAAATACACCAAAAAATAAATTCATGACACCTATTTCTTGGGTTCAGATGTCCATACTACGATTTAACTATACATACGAATAGAATAGCACATGCAATTATCAGAGTGTGATGGAGCAGGATAAGCTGATGATGAACTTACCTTAGCACCCATACTTTCTGACAGAGATAGTCACACTGACAGTACATATGGTTATTTCTGTTTTCAAGAAATTTATTTCATTTTCTATCAAGGTGATTGATTGGAAATAAATTGACTATTTTGTATAGAGTGTGAATTGGTGACATATATAACGGTATTGGAAAAGTAAAGATGGTGAGTGAGAATATTACTTTGTAACTTTTGGTGACTATGTACTCTGTACAATAAATATTATATATTGTTACTCTGGTGTCTGTGTTTCCTGCCAGAAGGTGTAGTATTGGAGGGAGTTGTACTTAGTGAGAAACTGAGTTATATACACAACTATCGAGTCTAGTTTCTCAGCATCCCTAACATTCAGAGTTGCTGGACCTAAACCTCTGATATTTGGAAGATTGTATTGTAAATGGTGGTTGTCTTGTTGTCTAGCTATTAACCAATGGACCTTTATAAAAAAAAAGGCAAAGCTGTCACTGTAAATGCCACCAGAAAATATTACCATGAAACTTTTTATCAAAAAGTGAGAAAAAAATATACAGTTCAGTTCTAATCAGGTCAAGTTGTTGTAATATAATTTAAAAAAGACTGCAAATTTATTCATAATAATGTCAATCTTTACAAATCCACAGTCATGTATCCAGAAAGGAGAGGACATACTAAGATAGCAGTCAAACAAGGTCTGCTTCAAATGCCCAGTACTCCTTGTTGGTTATATGTTAATGTGAATAATTTGTGAAATTATCTGGAGTATATCTGGGATAAGATCAGACTATCTACAATATGAAATTAAAGTGTATTGCAATTTCATTTTCATAAAGCAAATGATTTATTTAAGTGTGTTATTTTATATCCTTACTGAGCTGTTTTGTTACAAATGTTGTCACACATGTTTGTAATTGGCAATGATAAAAGATTTCTAACCAGACACTGCTGATTTGGTTCAGTAATCAATGAATCATTGACAAAATAACAAAGCACAATGGAGGCAGAGGGATCTTAACAAGTAAATCAGTCAAGGGACCCAAAATTAAGGGAAGGGAGAGAACCTACCTGGATAGGGAGAGGACAAAATAAGGTATTTGATCCGATATGTGGTTCCCTTTATCCCTTGGACCATTGAGATCATTAAACCTTGAGATAGAGCATGTCTCTCTTCACTACTGAGGTCTGGTGTAGACTGTGTGACCTTACTTACTACTGAGGCCTGGTGTAGACTGTGTGACCTTACTTACTACTGAGGCCTGGTGTAGACTTTGTGACCTTACTTACTACTGAGGTCTGGTGTAGACAGTGTGACCTTACTTACTACTGAGGCCTGGTGTAGACTGTGTGACCTTACTTACTACTGAGGCCTGGTGTAGACTGTGTGACCTTACTTACTACTGAGGCCTGGTGTAGACTGTGTGACCTTACTTACTACTGAGGCCTGGTGTAGACTTTGTGACCTTACTTACTACTGAGGCCTGGTGTAGACAGTGTGACCTTACTTACTACTGAGGCCTGGTGTAGACTGTGTGACCTTACTTACTACTGAGGCCTGGTGTAGACTGTGTGACCTTACTTACTACTGAGGCCTGGTGTAGACTGTGTGACCTTACTTACTACTGAGGCCTGGTGTAGACTGTGAGACCTTACTTACTACTGAGGCCTGGTGTAGACTGTGTGACCTTACTTACTACTGAGGCCTGGTGTAGACTGTGTGACCTTACTTACTACTGAGGCCTGGTGTAGACTGTGAGACCTTACTTACTACTGAGGCCTGGTGTAGACTGTGTGACCTTACTTACTACTGAGGACTGGTGTAAACTGTGTGACCTTACTTACTACTGAGGCCTGGTGTAGACTGTGTGACCTTACTTACTACTGAGGCCTGGTGTAGACTGTGAGACCTTACTTACTACTGAGGCCTGGTGTAGACTGTGTGACCTTACTTACTACTGAGGACTGGTGTAAACTGTGTGACCTTACTTACTACTGAGGCCTGGTGTAGACTGTGTGACCTTACTTACTACTGAGGCCTGGTGTAGACTGTGTGACCTTACTTACTACTGAGGCCTGGTGTAGACTGTGTGACCTTACTTACTACTGAGGACTGGTGTAGACTGTGTGACCTTGAGACAGTGAATGCCCCTACTTACTACTGAGGACTGGTGTAGACTGTGTGACCTTGAGACAGTGAATGCCCCTACTTACTACTGAGGACTGGTGTAGACTGTGTGACCTTGAGACAGAGAATGCCCCTACTTACTACTGAGGACTGGTGTAGACTGGTGTAGACTGTGTGACCTTGAGACAGAGAATGCCCCTACTTACTACTGAGGACTGTTGTAGACTGTGTGACCTTGAGACAAAGGATACACCAACTTACTTCTGAGAACAAGTGTTAACTGTGTGACCTTGAGATGATACCAGTGTAGATTAGGTGACCTTCAGATAGAATACATCCTTACTTACCACTGAGGACGTCTGGACTTATATATGCTGGACTGCCACGCTGATCTTTCAGCAAATCGTTTTCGGACACCAGGTGTTTCCCTAGACAGAAATTTGTAATTATGATTCGTCGTGTTCTTTTGTTAAGAACCATATTTCCAAGTTTCAAGTCACGATGCACAATATTTTTCTGAAAAAGAAAACAAAAATCAATCTTTACAAAACTTTTTTGTGCACTTTGATAGAGTTTATGGAATTGAATAATTGTTTTGTACCCACATTGAAGCTGCAAAGTAAGCATATTCTAAATGAAAGAAAAGGATTATTATTCTATACCTTGTGTAGACTTTCCACAACTCTGACAATATCATAGAAGATAACGATAGCTTCTTTCTCTGTCAATTTCTTCTCTTTAATCACATAATGTTGGAGATTGATAAGATCTGCATTTTTATTGCTAAAGTCATGAGGGATGAGACAGTCTAGGACCAAACAGAGTCGCTGTTTCCTTTGTCCTGTATACTGAATACGTCCAGATGAGTCCAGAACCTCCCTCTCCTCCCAGGCTTCATCCTGAAGAGAATCAACATTACAGTATTATGGTATTATGCTTTTAGGTCATGTAAAAAATGCTGTATCCTTAAACTTTCAAATATGTGGATAATTTTGCTCATAGCTTACATCATAATCTTATCAATTTTCAAACGATGAACCAAAAAGTGTATCAAAGCCATATTGTGAATTTGATCAGAAAATCAATATATGATAGAGAAGGAAGCATTCCTGAATATGCCAATCACACATAGCTACACAAATGACAAAATTTTACAACACTTAACCTTGAAGAGTCCGTGGTGATGGACCACCCCGTCCTGATGCCGCAGTAGTGAAAGCAAGGAATACTCAGTGTGTAACAACATCTTCCCCTGTCTGTCATCCTGGCTCTCCTTATTGGGGTACTCAAGGGTAAGCATCTGTCAACAAACCAGGGATATATACAGGTCAAGGGTCAACAGGTTACAGCTTCAGCTTATCAAGCTTTTCACATGCATTCACCTCCAACATGTAAAATATTTTTTATTATGGTGGGATATTCCCTGGACTGTTTTTCCCCACTTTAATTTCATCATTTTATCTTGAATTAGTCAAAATAAAATTAAACTCACTACATATTTTAAGTATATCATATTTAAATGAGTGCATATCAACATACTCTTTGTAGGTAATTCTAAACGTTAAAATGTTAAAAAGTAAATGTTTGGGTAGATTCAGTATAATGACTTACTTTTAATGTATAAAAATCATCAGTGTTTTCTTTTCTCGCCAAACATTGCACAATACTCTTGACAGGTGATGCTTGCAATCTAGGTCCTGTAGATGAAAAATGCCAGACAATGATAACTAACAAGTTTACCAATGAAAAAATTCTTACTTGGCAAACTGTTTTAATTACATATCCAAAGGTTGGGAATAACCCAGCACATGGATAATGTGTGTAAACTGAGATTTTCTTAGACTGTTTCTATAAAGTCCACAGGCCACAACTCTGGTAAAAACAAAGGAGAAAAAAAAACATCCATGAACAGTAGATTGTCTTTGAAATTTCAGTCAATTTGACCCATTTTTTTACCTGCCCATCAGCCCCAGCTGAAGCCATCATGTGCATCTAATCAAACTGTTAGCTTATACTATTAATTCTAACCAAGTTGGACTACTCCCCAAAAGAAAATAAAGAAATTATGCTCAAAAATTTAATTTTCTTACATACAATATAAAAGTATTGTTTACCCCCTCCAAAAGGTGGAATCTGAGACCTTGGGGTCATGATATTTACAATGTTGGTAAAGCACTATGAGACACTTTGATACATGAAGAGTATTTGGATCTACATTATCTGGGTATTGAAAAAAAGATTTTTGAAATATAAGTCAAGTTAAACCATTTTTGGCCCTGTCTAACAGCCCCTGGGGGCAGCCGAGGTCAATATATGCATCTCATCAAACTGTCATCTTATTCTACTAATTCTAACTAAGTTTGAACTATTTCCAATAGAAAATTTAAAAAATTATGTTCAAAAATGTAATTTTCCTATATAAACTATAGTAAACTTTATCCTCTCCCCAGGGGGGAATGTGAGACCCTGGGATTGTGAAATTTACAATCTGGTAAAGCATCTGAAGGCCTTTCCATTCATAAAGAGTATTTGATTCTTCCATTCCTGAGATTATCTCTGGAATATCTTTATCATGTCATTGAAATTGGTTCAGGACTTTTCTAAAAGAAGAACAATGCTAGACAAAAGGGGATGGCAATAGGTCATCCTGAGACTTTGTCTCAGGTGTCCTAAAAAAAAACCTTGTATAAAAAAGTTATCCACAAGAAAATATGAGCCTGGTCTGTGTCATAATCCAACTACATATTAATTTCTGTTCAATATCCTTATCCAGTTCTGAGAAAATGAGCAGAAACTCATCAGTACTTTTACTTTGTACAAGGGTCATAACCCTGAAAAGAAATAAGATGACTGTAACTAAATAGCAACTGAATTTGCAACAAGTTATATATGCGTCTGTAATTTCATGAATGTGGATATATATATCTTTATTTTAGGTATGCATCATGTCAGTTTCAAAGCAAAGAAAAATAACAATATGATTTCAGAAATATCAATAAAATATGTACCAAGTAAGTAAGGTCCTGCTCGTTTTGTTTCTCCACTACTTGGGAAGGGTCCTTTCTGTTTACTGCTTGAGGATCCTCGATCAGACCTTTGTTGTCCTTCTATCCTCGGCAACTTGCTAGACCCACTGGCCTGTTGTTGTTGAGACAAAGATGAAGATGCAAAGGATCGCTTCATCCTAATTAAGATTCAGCTCATGTTCATCATATCACTTACTGATTTTCCAAAACACCTCCATCTCCTGACCCAAGGCATGATTTTTTTCCTGAGTCATTCTACATATGGTGTGCTTCCAACGTCTAAGAAATAAAAAAAATAGATGTTAAAGCATCAAGTGTGGCATATTAAATGTAATGATTAGGATTAGTAACCAACAGGTGGGATGGTACATGATTCAGAGTTTTGTTATAACAGCTTCGGGTGCAAAAGGCACCAAAATGAAGCTCTATACAGGTAACATACATGTGTAAGACCACATTTCATTCACATCCAGAACGAGAGGTAACAAGAATGAATTATCTGAGAACATGAGTCCCAATGGGCCTGCAGTGCTCATTTGGTATATATTAGGTAAAAAAAGGCCAAAATTGACAAAATTTTCACATTGCAAAATTTATGCACATCTTTATGATTACTATGGTTACCATAGCTGCAATAACAAATAAGAAATTTTATCCCTGTGATCTTTAATCTAGGTCAAGGTCATTTCCATTTGCAATCTTTGTAGGGCTTAATAATAGGAATATACCAGCCAAATTGGTTCCCTTTGACCTCCAATATAGGTCAAGATAATTTGTGTTCGCAAACTTGTTTTGGCATCATCCGAGGAAGATACCAGCCAAATATTGTACAGTTAGGCATTTAAGTACATAAGTTGTTAAAAGGTTTTACAAAATTTGACCCATGTGACCTTGAACATAAAGTCATAATACCTGGTATATACACTAGCACACAAATTGTTAATGTCACAATAACTCTGCGATCAATTACTCAATATTACAAGACAAATTTTCTTTATCTTGAACCACTAACGAGTTAACCAAAATTTTATTGTGTATAGTTTTCTGTGATTCTTAAGTTTTCCTTCTTTCTAGGTAATGCCAGATTCATAGTACAGGCAGTATACCGGTATTATGCAGACATCGGATTTGGTTTTATGTCATATATATATATATAATATATAGTTCACATATTTACATAATCATTTTGGATTTGCATCTCCGAGACTACTGATGCCTTTTCAGACTGTATGGACTTTGATATCCCACCAGACACATTTATCCTTCTCGATGGGTCAAAATAGGAAACTTGGAGATATTAGAGTGAAGGTATAACAAACTAGATACTGTTGGTTATATTACTTAAAAGTTGACGTTAATGATTTCAGGTAACAAAAACATACGGTTTCTTACCACATTTCTACCGTGAAAAAAAGTTAGAAGAAGCAAAAAGATTATATCCCATATCAGATCACATGAGTTTGATAAGCACGTCGTATAAAAATAATAAAGGAGGTCCACTTTTCGTCTTGTAAAATACTCCAATGAAACTCTCTTTAGTCCTATATCTGCAGGATCTAATTCTCCATCATAAACAGGAAGTCAACATTGTGACGAGAGTGCTTAAACTTATCGATAAGAATATACGTATTTAGTACAAATGCGGGGATCGTATTTGATTCATCACATGAACACTTTATATTATTCAGGATACCAAACATTTCTGAGACGGGGATGAAAAATGGCTACCGTTGGGAGAACATGTTGTCGTTTTGGAAAGCGTTTACAATGTAAGTTAATAGGTTACTGTAGTTGTAGTTAACACTAGTCAGTATACATTTCTTCATCCTCATGTTTATTTGCTATTTTGTTATCATATACTTTACCCACATAGGTGCATAGATTAATGAGTAGATGCACTGGATGATATGTCCTCCATAGAGAGGACATGCACTTGTTGGGAAGTTGGTTGAAAGGGGGTCCGAATTATTCTGACGTACTGTCGACTTTTTAAATATCGGTCTGGAGTCAATCTAATCCAGACAAATAAAATGATAGTCGATAGAGCGTCATAATAATTAAGACTTATTAAAAGGATGGCATAGAACTGTAATGCGTCCTCTCAAGTAAGGGGATCGAAATTCTCTAAAATACAATTTATACAGTGATAGATTTACGTCTGTTAAAAAATATTCAAAACAAAGTGACATGTACACAGTCAAGGACTTAATCACGTAGTGTCAGCATGCAATGATAAACTAGATATATTTAGGAGGAACATGTTATTAAACAGACAGTCGAAGGGATCAAAGTTGAGACAAGTCGTTTCGGTACCAGATTGTTCGGTACTTCCAAAATACTTCGTTTCGGTACATTTGGAAATGTTTTGATTTATGTATTCAATTAGACTTTAAAGATGCTTTATCAATGCTAAAAATTGCTCATTCTGTTACTGAAAAAGTGTTCGCTCAAAATGACGCTTCAGCTGTGTGAACCATTTTGCAAGTACCAAAACGACTGTAGTGGTGAATCAGAATGAATCTATGAGAACCAAAAATAAGTCAGTAGTTAATTGAAATATTCATTATCACTCGATATTTAGAAAGGACATTCTCCTTTATTTTAATTTTTCTCTATTTCAACAAGTGTGGCTAATAGCATGAATAACTCAGCCTGCAAGATGTATGCCATTTTTTACAAGACCACATATACATTATAACTTACATAATTTTTCTATACTGTTTCTATTTGTATAATTTTAATAAATTGTTAATACATAAGAAATGATAGATGATAAATATCGAATGTTTTCAGATGTTTGCGCCTTGTTTGTGTCTTCAGATTTGTCACTACATATTTTCGTGATGATTTTTTTCTTGTTTTCAGTAACTTCTACATGTCCACAAGCCATTATCAAGAGGTGGTCAAACACAATCCCTAATCATGTCATTGAAAAGCAGAGAAAATCTAAATTGTCATCTGGTCAGTTAAATGTGGAGGAAGCTGATACCTCAATCAAAGTCCCAAGAGATTTTACGTAAGATTGCTTACACATACAGGGCTCGCGCTGGCGATTGCCAATGGCGCCATTGGCGAAAGTGAAATGAGATTGGCGATTTCAAATTTCTATTGGCGAAAATGCCGATTAGAGACATTTCCAGTCACCGATGACTGTATAGAGAAAAATCACTGGCGTTTAACTTATTTGTAACGAGTGACACAGGTAAATTTTGCTCCGACATCGTTGTGTACTACACGGTCACGGCTGACTGACTCCCGCAGCTGGGGCAAGGTCAGCTATCGGAACTCTTTTGTGTTTTGACAGCAACGTTTACCTGTCTAAACAGCAACATGCCTGTAATGAAAATTGCCAATTATCCAATGATGTCTCCATTGTCTCAATCCGAGATAGCCTCTGCCATGAACAATAAGGTAAGTTAGCTGAAGGAAAGATGTTGTTTTATCGGGAATTGGCTTACGGTAGGTCGATCATTAGGTGTGTCAATGTCGTTAATTGGGCACAAGTTTGTGATTTCTGCAGACATAACTTAGTAAACTAGTGTATTTGAAAGGGCCGAAATAGGCTTCTTAACCTTTTTGATTGACTATTAAAATAGCAAGAAACACAAGATATAATTTTGTTGTTTTTACACTATGTTGCCGATTTTGTTTTATATTTTTGTACATATTTTGGTCACATCAGATTTGGCCCTTCACTAAGATAGATCGTTAGATGAAATGGGAAAACGTAAACTCCCCTTTAGTGATAGGGATTGGAAAGTACCCAGATTGTCATCATTTGGTTTTAAGACACCATCTATTGAAAAGGAAAATGACAGCCCTGATCAGGTTACTAACAAGGGCAGTAGTTCAAGAAAGTTTCTAGATAGTTGGAAAATTGGCAGGCCATGGCTAAAATATGACCCAGAGCAAAAGCTCATGTTTTGTGACATGTGTATGAAGGCATTAGTTAGAAATAGTTTCACTGATGACTGCAGTAAGAAAGAGTGCTTGGTTAAGCATGAGAAAGGATCAGGTATATACAACTATTCATCATTTATGAACAGAAAATTATGTAAAATTAGATGAAGTAATTCAGAAATACTATACAGCCTGGAGGATGGTACAATGTAGTTACTCATTACAGCCTGCTTGGCACATGAATTAGAAACACAATCTTTTAGTTTAACGATTATGTCTTTATTATCTCTGAAGTGTTTTTAAGAGATATATTACTTAGGAAGTTACTGTAATAAGTATAATACTTTGATGGTGTAAAATAAGGTTCGATGTAATCCTGTATCTCTCTGCAAATGTTCAATTCTATTCTAAATTTTATTTTCAATTTTACAGATGAGAACTCTCACTCTGCTGCTTTGGCAACACAACAGCAAACTGTCGAGATGCAGAAGGCCTGTAATAATTTCATGTTTATAAACTCTTTTACCATATACTGTGTTATGTTTGATGTATTGTTGTTAAAACAGTGAATAAATAATGTAATTATATAATTAGCATATGTGTTTTTATTATATGAGGAAATTAAGGGCTCGTCGGGTGAGGGTGAGTTCCGGAATCTGTTCGCGCGCTTATAGCAAAAAAAATTTGGTTTGGCGAAACTGAATTTTGACCCAGAGCTAGCCCTGACATATATATGTTTATCCCTGTGTAATGTCAATATCAATTTCAGACAAACCTAGCATTTTGGAAGTCAATCCACAGCTCATTTGGTTATTCCATTATTCATTTAATGTTCAGGAGACAGATTTTCTTTCTTCACAAAGCAGATGCTAAAATTAAAGATAATGTTGATAGATTAATGTAATGGGTCATCCTCTTGTAGTGTGATCAGAGATCTCAACTGAAGGGAGAGATTCTTATTTTTCTGATATACTTCTGGCTCTTTATTAATGAAACATTATTGCTATCTCATTACTTGGCATAGTTGATGTGACACTACTTTGTTGTTGATATAACATCATACAATTGTCGTGATATGGAATTCCCCTATCTCTGCCAGTAAAAGCTTAGATAAGCCTAATGTGGATAGGAGAATTATGAACTGTTACATTAAAATGTATTGTTTTCATCTGTTTTAAATATATTGAATAAATATTGTTAAAACTTGATGAAATTTATATCTATTTGTAGATCAGAATCTATTACTCAAAACTTTTAACATTGATATTCAGTTTAGATATAGGAATACCAGGTATCACATTTAATAGAAAAAACTTTCAAAATAACAGGAAATAAATCAATAACATTGAAAATCAGAATGTAACCTAAATAGATTTGAAACTGTCAAGGGAGATAATTTCAGAGTGTTAATTTGTGTACTATATGTGGGTCATTTACCATGTTTTACTCAAATGACTTATCTGTTACAAGAAAAATGGCCCAAGCCCTTGTCTTAAAAAGAGACATTTCAAAATTGATTCGAAGTTGGACAAATAATATGGTTACAAGTAATTTAGCTATGACATAGAAGGTTAAGAAGCAAACAATAAGTTATTAGATAAACACCAACCAAACCATGGGGTTTTTTAGGTCACCTGAGACAAAGTACCCCCATGTACCTATGTGTGGTATACATCCTGATTAAGATGAGCTTATCTTACCATTTCAGAGAAGTGTATCCAGAGTTCCTTCCTAACCGTGGACCTAATTGGAGTAAAGACACTCTGAGAGATGCTTTGGAAAGAAATGATATGTTGAATCGCAGGAGACATTTAAAAATGCCAGAGTTTTATGTTGGTAAGGAGTGTTTCACTACATATATTAAATATCAGAGAAGGATCTTGACATGGCCATCATATGATGATACATCTTCATAAGTTTGATCATTTCTATGGTTTACTAACCGTTTTTAGCCCACCTCCATCATCGTCTGTTGTCCATCCATCTGGGAACATTTCTGTTTCTTGAGAAGTAATTGACAGGTATATCTCAAGTTTGATATATAAGTTCCCCGTGGACCCTAGTTGTTTGGCCATCTTTGATTTTTACAATGGAGTTTGTTATTACCATTTCATGAGAAATACTGTATCTTTTTATGGTGACCATCTTGGATTTGGCAGTCAAATATTATTATCACTATTTTTATAAAGGAATGTTCCAATTTTGCATCACTAAGAGCAAAAACAGGAGAGAGAAGAGCAAAGAAGGGAAAAGATCCAACTTTAAAAAACAAATAAGGAGAGACAATGTTGCAAGCCAAGATCCCTCTGGGATCTCTTTTTAATTTTTTCCTTCCTAATTATACTGACCGCTTAATAAGTAACATGTTCAAATGTGCAAGATTTAATAGTGTCTTTACAGATCAAAGAATATATAAATAGTGTCATTACAGACCAAGGAACATATTCATGAAGTTGTAGAAGCTGCCTTTTGGCTATCAAATTCAAATTCATAAACATGCCACAATAAGAACTCATGGAAACGTGTATAAATCAGGGAGACAAATGTACAAATCAGGGAGACGTGTATAAATCAGGGAGACACTTGTATAAACCAGGGAGACATGTGTATAAATCAGGGAGACACTTGTATAAATCAGGGAGACATGTATAAATCAGGGAGACATGTGTATAAACCAGGGAGACACTTGTATAAATCAGGGAGACGTGTATAAATCAGGGAGACAAATGTACAAATCAGGGAGACACTTTTATAAATCAGGGAGATACTTGTATAAATCAGGGAGTCAAATGTAAAAATCAGGGAGATATGTGTATAAATCAGAGAGACACTTGTATAAAGCAGGGAGACATGTACAAATCAGGGAGACGTGTATAAATCAGGGAGACACTTGTATAAATCAGGGAGACACTTGTATAATTGAGGGAGACACGTGTATAAACCAGGGAGACAAATGTACAAATCAGGGAGACACTTGTATAAATCAGGGAGACACTTGTATAAATCAGGGAGACACTTGTATAAATGAGAGAGTCACATGTATAAATCAGGGAGACACATGTATAAACCAGGGAGACATGTGTATAAACCAGGGAGACAAATGTATAAATCAGGGAGACACTTGTATAAATCAGGGAAACATTTGTATAAATCAGGGAGACACTTTAATAAATCAGGGAGACACTTGTATAAATCAGGGAGACACTTGTATAAATCGGGCAGACGTGTATAAATCAGGGAGACTAAGGATATTCAGCAAGTTAATTACAGTCAGGTCTGGACCCATCATTTTGCACATGTTCTGCAGTCCAGCCTTTGTCCTGACCTGTGCCTGGCATTTCTCATATGGGTTTAACCTGTTCAGCTATTTCAAACCCTTAAGCAAAAGTGACCTAAATCATGACCTAGGTTATTCCCCTTTTTTCAGAAATTTATTTATCTTCAAAGTCTCCATATCACCTGCTGTTGTTTTCACTGCAACTTGGACTACAAAATTAAATCATCTGTTCATGGGCACAAAAGATCTAAATTGGATTTTATCTAAATCTGCTGTAGTTATGATCTTTCATAATGAAAGAGCTTCTATACTATTTATATAAGTGATAATTGAATTTGAAATCATTATAAAGTGCATTTTCTATTCTCTGAAAAAATATTTATGTAAATAACAAGCACTTTTACCAAACTTTTACCAAAGTTTTGTGTTTGTGAAGGGGATATATAAATCCCCTAATGACATTTGTAATGTTATTTTCTTTAAAATAACTTTATATATAAAGTATTTCACGGCTGTCTTACAATAAAAATTGGGCTATCTTCTCATTCAAAAAGTTGTTATATATTATGAACGTGAATTCATCTTCTCTCCTGTACTGCTTGCACAATGTAGAGTGGGGCCTTAAAATAATTAAGTAAAATAATTGTTGAACTGAATGACAAGCCCATTTGATGAATTTATTTTTTTAGTGTTTTAATTTAATTTTTGTTTGACATTTTTGTAGGTAGTATATTAGCAGTAACTGCTGCAGATATTTTTGCACCAAACAAGAGCAGTAGATTTGTAGGCATATGCATCGAGCGCGGGAGACAAGGAATGGAGCATATATTCACTTTGAGGAATGTCATCGATGGCCAAGGTAAGATGTACAAAACAAGGATTTTTTGTTTCATTTTTATAAACCTTTAAACTTAATGTCAGAAAAGTCAATTTGATGTCAAGTGTCAACAGGAAAGTCAATAAAGGTAAGCTATTTAATGTAGATTTTTTTTTTCGAAGGTTGAAATTTTGCTCTTACAGTTATACATGTATATATAGCTAATGAATTATTTGCAGTATGTGCAGTGAAGTGATCGTCCATGGAAGTTCACGGTACATGAAGTGTGCAGTAAATAGTTATGTGGATACTTGATTCATTTTATGTTATGTCTGTGAGAGCAGGTTAGATCAAAGTAAACTTATAAAGGAGATGATGAATGCAAATTTTGATGATCTCTATTTCCATATATTTCATTCTTTTTTAAGTAAATGTAAATGACCTTCGAGGAACAAACCCCAAGACCCCTAATGTAGCAGATCACTTTCTTGTGCTGGAAAATAATACTGCATTTTTTTCAAAAATTTAGAAAACAATAATTTATGTTTCATTAAAAATCTGGATGTAAAAATGATATATTCATCATAGATATTATGAAATTGACTATTGGTTTCTATAGTAATCTTTATTTTCAGGGTATCTATATTTTGAAGTTTCTCAAAAATAACAACTATCACATTTTTCAAGGTATAGGTTTTATTTGGCAAGTGATTCATATCGAAATGATGTGACTGTCTGTTTTCACATCATTGTGAACTCTTTTTCACAGGTGTAGAAATTTCCTATCACCTGTATAATCCCACTATACAGAGGATAGAGGTGTTGAAACTGGAGAAGCGGCTTGACGAACACCTGCGTTACCTGAGAAATGCTCCACAAGAATACAGCACAGTTCCATTTGACCTGAAAGTCACACTTATTCCCAAAGGTCAACCTATTCCTATCAATGGCCAGATAGTAAGTTTTTATCACATCACAACTCTGTAAACAATGGTCACTCTAATCCTAATTACTGCTGATATCCTGCCAACAGTTTTAAAATATGACATGATTTCTGTACTCCATGCTACTGTATAGTTGTTTTAGTTAGCAGAGCTAATATTTTGCAGATATCCTTGGTCATAAAAGTTAATGCTTATTGAATTTCACATGTCTATATATTGTTTCCGTTTAGGGATGATAACATACATTTTGTGAGATCTTGATTAATCCTGAAGATATTTACATGGTATTGTAATTTTGTGTTATCTTTAAAGACTATGAATATATCGATACTAAAACCTCTGTAATTACCAACTATACAGAATTCTAGGCTATTCTATGAACTTTGGAAAGCAAACTTTTTGGAGAAGTGCAATATGCATCATCATACTGTTTGGCATTTATCAAAATACTTTG
Source organism: Ylistrum balloti (assembly GCF_031769215.1). Taxonomy (NCBI): domain Eukaryota; kingdom Metazoa; phylum Mollusca; class Bivalvia; order Pectinida; family Pectinidae; genus Ylistrum; species Ylistrum balloti. The sequence continues at coordinate 35,441 of NW_026781931.1, read as the reverse complement.
ATTGAAAAGTTAGAAAACTGGTGCATATATATTATAGTATGTTAAAGATCCCTTATAAAACATCTGTTAATAAAACTGTAGACCTAGAGTTTTGATAATAGGTCTAGGACTGTTGAAGTAAGTGTATTAAGTCCGAGACTTTCTGAAGTGAAATGCTTGTCTGATTGTTTATCATCATATTTAAGTCATCTGTGTATAAACATGTGTTTCAGCCATCTGTGAAGATTTTTATGATATTTACTCTGTACTCAGAGGTCAAAGGGTAAAAAATCACAGTTTACAATTTTTTGTAATGCGTTTGAATTTTGGCATTCATGTCTTACAGACATTTTCTATTTTAAGAGTTGTAATATCTAACCTGCTTTTATTGTCAAGCATTTTTACAAATGAAATTACAGTTAATTTGGCATTACTTGATTTTCACAACCCTCTGATCTGTAGATTTAAATTCTGTTACTTATATTTAAAGGTGCCGTTAAATCCTAAACCCTGGCTGGAGAGATGGGAACGACAGGAATTGAAGGGAGCAGAATTCACAGTAAATCTAACAGCTAAACAACAGAAAAAGTTTGATGTTTTAAAAGCACGAAATAGCCTGGACAAATTTGATTTGATGAAAAAACATAGAGAATCAGTGAGCAAAGACGAGAGACAAAATATCAACAGAGAAATGTATAAGAGCAATACAATGGATTACTGAACATGTACAGAACTATTGTGTGATAAATTACTTTCTGAAATATACACTCTACAAATATGGTGTCTTCTTTTTATTCATTGTTGGATGATATATATTGTAAACTACTAAAATTTAGCACATCACTTTACAGAAAATTATTACAATAATGAATTACCTGGTAGTGCATTCATTATGATTGCTGTATAAATAGAATACAGAAACTGCAGTCAGAGAAAGTATATCTAAAACAAAATATTTTCAGTGCAAGAATTGCAAAAATAAGAAAATCACTTGAAATCATATGTTTATAGGAGCCTTGATTTTTAGTCCACCATCTGATGATGGTTGGCTTTTCAAATTGCCTACGTCCATCATCCGTCTGTCCATCATCCGTCCTTTCATCTGTAAACAATTTCCGTTATCACTATTTCTTAAGAATCACTGGATAATATTTGTCAAATTTCATATGTAGGTTCCCCTTGGTCCCTAGTAATGAACATGAAATAGATCAGCTGGCTAGAAAAAATTAAGGTATCTGAAACCAAACACTTTTGTACATAATCTATTGGAGATGGGATGTATTGTTAGTTGTTAAATAAAGTTAAATTCTAATGGAAAATGAAATTCAATCAAATTGACTCAAAATTAATTTTTAGACAATTCTTGATACTTCAAACAATTTCTGTAAGCCATGCTGAGAAGGGAGCTTTCTGTTATCAAGTCAATGTCACTGGGACAAGAGTACAGCTTGAAAAAGAAACAAACTGCTAGACTGGTCACATTCTACTTCCATGACAGACACTTGGAAACAATTTAACTGTATCTTTTATATTGACCATAACCTACTCTCAAGGTCATAGAGGTCAGTATTAAACACCGATTGATTACATACTTTGATCTACTTTCAGGTATATTAGTTTCAAAGTACCGTTTTAATTAAGAGAATTATCAGACAGACATGGATAGTGATGTCATTGTGGTCGCAGAGATCTTGGTCCGATTCTTCTCAGGCACCACTATTTGATAAGTAAGGCCCTGCCTAAATCCCTTACAACTTTAAATGTAAATCATTGTTTCATCTTCTGAATTCTGTAATCATAAACTTCAAGATTACATATGACACTTTTAGAAAATGAGAAAAAAACAAGATGTGTTTATGAAATACTACGCCCCTTGTTGCAACAAATTCTAAAGTGGGACATTAAAACTGTACTGTGTAAGTCATCTGCAAATTGCATGCCCACTTTGTGTAATACTTATGTCTTCATTGTGGTAATGATTTTATTTAACTTTTAAATGTAGATCAAAGGTCATGGTCAAGGTCAGAAATTGTGGTACCACCGAAAAGGCTTTGTCGCAAGGAACACACATGCCAAATATGAAAGCCCTACCTCATATGGTGTAATACTTGTGGGCAAGGTTAAAGTTGCAGACACATGGCACAAAAAACAACATGCCCTTGATTTTTCGATTCGTAGCCATAAAAATGCTATGCTGGGTTTCTTCAGAATAAAACTTTTTGCTCTAGAAGAATTCCTCTCTGCAATGTTGGAGTATGTAATAAAACAAATGCTCAAAAGAGGATGATGCATTGTCACTATATAAACTGAAGTCTCACAGCTGTTAGTTGGTTCCAAACATGAAATTCTGACCAGTCATTAGATTTAATATCTGTTCTCCAAAGTATTGTAATTACTACCATGTATAATATTAAGTCAGGATATCTTATTCTTCATTCTCCAAACAGAATTCTAAAAACTATTTTTATAAGTCTTAAGACTAAACTCATTTCGGGAGTGCAGAGAATTAGAACGGGTAGGTATATTGGAAACGCAATCAGCATCGCTTTCTTCTTTGATAGGCATATTAAGAGTTTAAATGATAAAGAATAAGATTTGTCTCCAAAGTACATCATCATTTGTAGAAAGTTAACAAATACCTGTTTCTGTACCACCACAGATCTCAACGTCACTTGTCATGCATGTGGAAGTTAACACGTGTTTCTGTACCATCACAGATCTCAAAGTCACTCGCCATACATGTCGAAGTTAACAAACACCTCTTTCTGTCCCATCACAGATCTCAAAGTCACTCACCATACATGTAGATTTTAACAAACACCTGTTTCTGTACCACCACAGATCTCAAAGTCGCTCGCCATACATGTAGATTTTAACAAACACCTGTTTCTGTACCACCACAGATCTTAGAATGTACAAGCGTCTGTTTGTGTACAAATTACAAAACAAACAATTATTTTTGTTTTTCTCAGTACCCAATGCTCGAAATTTGTGAGCGCAGTTCAGAATATACACATGTAATTGACGTTCTTCAAAAATTATCAGATTTATGAAAATTGCAAAATTTATTGCATTAGTGCATCTCCCCATCTAGATGTTGACATTTCTAATGACTTTTGTGGATTTTCCTCAGTCAACTCTTGAGTATTCTTCAGGGTAATAGCATCAATGACAGTCCTAGAAGGATGAAACAGATGATGCAGGGTGATTTACTGTCACTTGAGACTTGTACCGTTTTCAAGTCCTTATATACTGATAACAGTCTTTCATTCATCATACTCAAAGTCTATTGTAACAGATGACCTGGCTGAAAGCCATTTTGTTTCTTTAAGATATATTCTTTAAAAGGAACTGGATATAAACATTGCTGGGGCCATTGCTGAAACCAAGTAAGAGATTTGATAATTTCAGTGTATCAGGATAATGTTTTGGTTATTGGCAGTTACTGGGTAATTTATTTTGCTGAAGTGATAGAGTTCCAGTCAGTCCATAAAGATAGCTGGAATAAACAAAATGAGATAGTTTTCCTTGAAATTTATAAATTAACATCTCGCATGGCAAATTTAAAAGCTCGCCCAAAAGGATAGCTGGAATATACAAAATGAGATAGTTTTCCCAGAAATTTATAAATTAACATCCCGCATGGCAAAGTTAAAAGCTCGTGTAAGGACTGCAGTTGATTTAATTTAGATTCGTTCCTAATAATTCAACATTGAATCGATTGTTAGATATTAAGATAAGCTTGTTTCCGGTTCAGGACGTGAAGAGTCATGTATCTATATTGTTTGATAACAAGATTTTTATAGGAATTGTCGTAATTTAATTATTTTCATTCTTTCGTTTGATAAAGAGTTGAGACATAAATAGATAAATTAATTCTTAGTTCCTGCCGACCAGTTTACTTTCACTTTCGTTTTGAAACGGAAATCCCGTGGATTGTATACATACTCGGTCAACGTGACAGCAAACCTTAAAGCCCTCCACGCATTTGTACTAGACGGAAAAACAAATCAGGTATGTGTTACTTTTTGTGATTGTCGATTAATTTGGCAAGTCCTTATTTTTTTCTGACCATGTGATATATAATACATCGCTGTTCCGACGTTCTTTTGACTTACTCCTGTATAGGGTCAAAGTACCTTCTGTCTGTTGAATTATTTGTTTAAGATAAGATAAGTGATTTATGGATGCAGGCAAAATGTTATGCCTCTATATCCATATCTAATATTTGCTTTGAAGAATGATCTATCTAGTCTGTGGGTACTATCATACTAATTATAGGAACCCATTGGAAATAATGGACCCCATTGGAAATAAGCCTATTTTATAGGCATTATGGGTAATCCAAGGCCAAAGGCATTTTCATCTGGTTTTATCAAATTTCTCTCTTTTTTATTGATATTTCTAAATTTTCAACTATTTTACTTAGAAGATTTGCAAGTGTAATTTAATTTCTGCGATACTAGTTTAAACTGTGATATTTTAAGGTATGTGAAATTCTTCTGTGATATCTTATATTATATAATTAATAATTTTAAGAAATCCACAATAATTTATTACTGATTTTAATTGTTATGGAATTGCTTATGTAATATTTGTAATGTGTAATTTTATTATGCCTTTGACTAAATTAACAATAAATAAATAAATAAATGAAAAAGATTGTAAAATATATCCGTATTAAACAGTAACACAATTTTGCTGTCTATATGGTTCCAGGAAGACGGACGATATGTCTAGCCCATGGCGGCCCGCGAACCCGATGTACAAAGTTTTCCGTTTCATCAATCTGTCTTCTGTTGGCTTCCGCCCTCAATTCCTTTTCCATCTCTCTTTCGTATTTTGTTAAATCGTTCCGAATTTGGACTGTTGAAAATTGTTGCTGATTTTCAATCCTTTTATGTTCTTGAATATAACTTTCTTCTTTACCTCCGGTTTCAGTTTGACTAGAATAGGTCTTCTTGTTTCCTGATCCGATTGATTTACTTTTCCGACCCTGACGACTTTCTCAAACAAATTGTCTACCGAAATTCCTCTGCAACCGCAAGAATCAAACACTTCCTGTAGCACTATTTTGTCTGCCTTCATTCTTTGTTTTCCGTTCTCATTTTGCTGTTCCGGGATGCCGAATATTATTAGATTTTTTTCTCTGTATCTTCTCTCGTTCATTTCTGAAATTACTTCATCCATGTTCGTTCTTATCTCCCTTTTCACCACCTTATTCAGTTGTTCTGTATCACATTTTTCGTTTAGTAATCTTTCTAGTTCCGATATCCTATTTTCGTAGTTCTCCATTATTTTTATTTTTTTTTCTTTATTTGTTTGATTTACAGTGTTTTTAAACATATGTTATAAATCTCTTATCTTTTCGATGCATATATTGTCATTCCAAAAATGGATAAAGTATTAGAAAGATGTAGTTTTTTCTCTAAAGCTCTATCATATATGTTATATTGTCATTCCAAAAATAGATATAGTATTGGTAGGCTGTAGGATGTAAGCTTTTCTCTAAAGCACTCTTATATAGGTGTACGTGACTATAAAGTATTCTGGGCGAGGTCATGTTTTTAACTTAACGTTCTGTATGTTAGATATAGCTATTATCATGTATATATTTCTGAAATAACAGAGATCATATGACCATTTCTTGGCTGATAAGGGTGTGATATAAGTACGAATACATATGCTTGTGACATGTGTAATATGACTGACTGGTGGATGAACACATTGGACGGTAGTATACCTTTCATGACTTGTGGAAAAGGGCACAAATATATGTAACAGCAATCTTTAAGAAGGGGATAAATGCGAACCGGGGAATTACAGGCCTGTGAGCTAAACATCAATCGTGTGCAAAGTACTTGAATCTTTAATAAGAAGTCACATCACTGATTATATGAAACAAAACTATTTTTTCTCAAAGAAACAGTTCGGATTCATGTCTGGCAGGTCTACGTCACTGCAACTACTTAAGGTTTTGGATGAGTGGACTGATCATATGGAAAATGGACACTCAATCGATTGTATCTATATGGATTTTCAAAAAGCATGGGATACAGTGCCACACAAAAGACTTTTAGGTAAAATGGAGTCATATGGAATTAGCGAGGAGATCATAAAATGGACGGCGAGTTTCATTTCAAACAGGAAGCAAAGAGTCTCGTTAAAGGATCAACACTCGGACTGGAGCGAGGTGTCCTCGGGAGTTCCCAAGGGATCTGTTCTTGGACCTACACTGTTCGTCATATTTATTAATGACTTGCTGAAAACAATACAGTCTGAAGTAAATCTTTTCGCAGACGACACTAAATTGTTCAGAAGCTTAAAAGAAAATACCGATGTGAATATACTTCAAGATGATCTGGATTGCCTTTCAGCTTGCAGTGAAAAATGGTTATTGAAATTTCATCTTCAAAATGTAAATTTTTGCGCATTGGCAGTCAAAGTGGAGACAGAAAATATTATTTAAACAACAAAGAATTACAGGAAGTCTACCAAGAAAAAGATATAGGAGTAATTGTAGACAAGTCTTCATCATTTGATGAACACATAAGTACACAGGTCAAAAAGCAAACTCTATGTTTGCACTAATAAGGAGAACGTTTCAACTTCTCAATGAACATAACTTCCCATTATTGTACAAAACAATAGTTAGGGTTCATCTGGAACATTCTATTACTGTATGGCATCCATATTAAGTCAAACATATAGATATGATTGAGTCAGTGCAACGGAGAGCAACAAAACAATTATCAGGATTTAAGGAATCGACTTATTCGGAAAGATTGAAACACCTAAAATTACCAACATTGGCATTCAGGAGGATTCGTGGGGATATGATTGAAGTCTTCAAAATTACGAACAATTTTTGTGATAGTAACGCTGCTGGTTTCCTTAAATTGTGGATCGACAAAGTTCAAATTCAGGGGACAAGGGGTCACTCCTAAAAACTTTACATGCAGCACTGTAAACTTGACATCAGGAAACCTTCTTTTTCTTTGCGTGTGGTCAAAATATGGAACAATCTTCCGGAGTATATTATATTGGCACCAACAGTTAACTCGTTCAAAAATAGGTTAGATGAACACTGGGCAAATCAAGAATTGGTATATAATTATAAATCAGAAATTCTGTAGTTCCTGGATCAGACGTCTCAAATGACAATAATTATAAACATTATCATTGTATCACTGAGACCGGTATAGAGGATCGTAACGATCCTGCACTGGTAATAAACTAAACTAAACTAAACTATGACTTTGAGTAATGTTAAAGGTTTACACCGGTGGGACATCAAGACAGGTGCCTTTTATCGCGAATTTCTAAAAATTGTATTTAGTAGGTATAATCACTACTGGAATGTGTGCTTGTCTTTGCGCATGTGATATTGTAAACTAAATCTTAGAAAAAAAAACATCTTCTCGTAGTTAGTTCAGACAGTATTTGTCTAAACAGAAATATAGCGATATCTATTCTTGGAGGTCACAAATGATTCTGTGTTGTTTCAACGGTAGTAAGATCTAATATAAACTCAATATACAATACATTGCATTTAATCGCCGAATTCCTGTCAAACAGATGACTGATATGTGTTAATTATTTACAGGCAATGGCATGCTCGAGAGATCAGCTGGTAAACCATCAAGATTTAGAAGAAGAACTCTCTTGTTTAATTTGTCTGGAATTGTATGACGATCCTGTATCGTTACCCTGTCAACATAACTTCTGTCGAAAATGTATACATTCACACTCGCAGCAGGAATCAGACCTTCAGCTACGTGTTCGTGGATGTCAGCCTAGATTGTTCCAATGCCCAGCATGCAGGAAATCTGCCGAACTCACAGACGAAGACATTGATAATTTGCCAAAGAATTTTGTATTACAAAACATTATTCTCAAACTTCAGTCAGGAAAATCGGCAAAAAATAATGAAGATGTTGTGATTGATGAAACGGACTGCAAACATCATAATAAACCCCTGATGGTATACTGCAATACTTGTGAGGAGGGCATGTGTATCGATTGTCTTCCTATACAGAATCATAAAGATCACAGCATTGTGCATTTCAAGGAAAAAGTGAAGATGTATCAGGTAAGAAAGGACTACCAGATTTATATTGACCCTGCAATATCAAAATGACACCTTAACGATGACTGATCAACAACGGAACAGGTGGGTGGTTATAAATGTGAGAATTATTTCCTCTTTATGGAACACTGGGACATATGTCTCAATTCTATATAGGTCACCTTTAACAGATTGCTGTCAAATGGAAAACTAATTATAGAGTTTTGTTTCAGGTTGGCTCGTTTGTAATTTCTCTGACAGCATAAAGTTTCAAGCTTAATTTGAACTTAATCCGAATGGAAAGTATATATAATGGACACTTCTGTAATATTGAAGTCCTATGTACGGATCTAGAAGAAATTATTGAATTACAAGGACTCAGGTTTAAGCGAATAGCGCCATGCGATACGAATACGGTAACCCATATTTCTTAGAGACTCCTCATTGATAAGAATAGTTGGTCAATAAAGAGCACCATTCGCTCTGCATTTAATAATAGGAGTTGCCCTTACCATCCATATTAACAACAATATTATGTCACAAAGTTAACATTTCTTACTTGGATTGATCAATATTTACTAGCGATGTCGATTAAGTAACAATCACCTCCTTTTACAATATTGGCAATTTTATTTTCAGGAAGAAGTGAAACATACACTTTTGCCTCAGGTTATGGAGTTACAGAGGTCTCTAAAAGAAACGAAGAACGGACTTAGTAATAGCCATGAAGAGTTCGAGGTACACTACGTAATTATTGAGGTTCAGCTTCGAATACGTTTAAAATCTTAGTTATCTTTTCATATGAAGTAATTTAGCAAGAAATATGTTTGTATTACTGTAGTTAAATATACAACACAAGTTCTATACCTGGTTTAATTCCTGAACTAACGTGAATCTCCAGGATCTTTCAAATTAATTGGAAACATCCTGTAGAACTCTTCAGTAATTGTGGGTGATCCACAGCTTACTTCATCTCTTCTAGGTAGTGATTCATGCCAAATGGCAGGAAGTTGCTGACAGTTTCCAAGAACTGAGGTCAGCTGTGAACCAGAAAGAGTCAGAGTTGATGTCTTCGTTAGAGTCGAACAAAAAGGAATTAAATTTGAGATATACGACTCAGACTGACTCCGTGAACGTTCAGTTATCCACTCTTGATGATCTCTTCGGCAAGTTTTCCACAATCAATTTCCAAGATCCCGCCAACAGTATTGAGGTAATACGTTATTTTTTATACTGCTTTTATAAAGAAGACCATTATTTTGGAAGATGTTTATTCATAACACAAAAAGCGATCAAAAATCGGTATTTTACAAGCGTTCGAAAACGTCTTTCCTTTATCAACCAAAAAGTGAAAACGACTGTCTTAACAACAGTACACGATTCGAAGTAACAGATTTGTTAAGTCAGCTGTCAAATTGTCTGCATGCAGTGTTAGGGACTTTCCTTTATGCATTCTGCTCATTACTGAATTTTAAAATGGGACCATAAAGATGACATCACCGGTGTCACCCCTACTTCGTCACTTCGTCGATATACCTTTCTTAAGGTGGGACCATAAAGATGACATCACCGGTGTCACCCCTACTTCGTCACTTCGTCGATATACCTTTCTTAAGGTGGGACCATAAAGATGACATCACCGGTGTCACCCCTACTTCGTCACTTCGTCGATATACCTTTCTTAAGGTGGATAGTTTGATCTTTTTCCAGTTATTCCGTGTCTCCTGGTGTTGTTGCAGCCAATGACTTGGTTGTAAATATTGATATGATAATTGTATTCTTTGCTAGTGTCTCTCAGGTGTTCCCGTGTATACTTTGTTTGCGATTGTAAGTATGTCCCGAAGCCTTGTCCTGTTTCCCATTTTCACTGATGTAGCCGTGATTGCACCTGTAGCAGAACTGGTAAACAATGTTTCGTCCTCTTTTGCCACATTGTCGTCAGAGTTTACTTGTTTGATGGGGCTACAGGAGTGTTGATGTGATGTTTCCACAAAATACCTCCGGAACCATTCCTATATAAGGCATGGTGGTCATGTCGTATGATTTTCTTTTCTTTTCTTTCCTGTTTATTCTTGTTAATTCTTTAATCTTGTTTTCCATTCCTACCCCGACCACTCTGGATAACCACACATTTTGAGAGCCTGTTTGATATAAAGCCTCTCATTTATCATTTCTTTCTGCTATGTCACGATATAACGGGGCACGTGCAAACACCTACATCCTTCCCAATGGATTGTGCGACTTAGATTTAAGGTACTGGTCTGTGTTTTCTTCTTGTATACCAAATTATTGATGGGTCCATAAGACGTTCTTATGAACAACATATTCAGGGAGGGAACCAATCGTTCCTTTCCCTCTGATGTAAATTTAATTAGTGTGTGTCATCCACCTGTTCAGGTGAGAAGTAAGATTATCTACTTCTATTTACACAATATTATCAACATACCTTTTCAATAGTTTGTAATGACACTTTAACGGAACATTTATGATGGCTGTGTTTTGCTTCAGATGCTCAATAAAAATGTAACCAACAACATATGCTACCGGGCTAAAATTACAATGCTTTTGATGATAAATGACACGTTTAAAGAAGGATTGTATTGTGTTTAGAGTCTACTGGGAGGCGCGACCTTTTCCTCAGAATTTTGTCTTGCTTGCTAAAGTCCTTCACTAATGATCGTTGAATGGACACTACGCCATGGGAATGAAATATGTCCTCTTCGAGGTTTTCACACAATGTTCTGTTCTCCCGAAAGTGGCCACAGGATGTCTGTTAGCCATCTGTATCCAGTGGTCCCATGTTATCCACAATCGGCAATTGCTTTCTTTTAAAAGTGGACCTTTTTATAATGTTCCTCGCTGGGAGTGATTTCATTCTTCATATTAGTAGGTATGTTGACATATGTTTGGGTAAGATCTTTCTTCAATATTTTATGTAACAGGGTCAAACTTATTAAGTTATTACACTGATTGTCAAATTCTGTTGGATATAAAATATGTTATATTTATTTGTCACTTAATACAGTATACTGAATTGGTTTTTTTTTTTTATATTATTCGTAAAACTCGCGTTACGTTATGCCTGTCAATGTATACCGGTACATTTACCGGGTATAGCGCAAGTACATTTCTTTGTTTGCACTCTGCACGTATGTATGTGTGCTGTACGTGAGTTGTGGTGAGCTACGGACTGGACATGTGACACTTTGACGAAGTTGTTAAGATTGGTTGAAAGTTTCTGTTTTGTGGATTTCTTTCATTGTCCTCAGTACTTCGGTACATTTTAATTCTCTCTGAGTGAACGGTTGAATTCTTTTGTCAGTAAAACTGTCTCTGTATATTTCTGGGTAAGTTTAATTCTTTTTCTATTTCTAGTTGTTTCCCTTGTTTATCCCTTCTGTTTGAATGAGTAATTGTTTAAGTGAATTAGTACTTAATTATTTTAAAAGTGTAATGGAACAGTATATCGTGATCAGTGTTTCATGTAACCTATACGTGCACGGTGATATTTCTTGTGATATTTCTAAAAACTGTACTTCTGTGATTATGTTGTATTTGAATATTGCAAGTAAGGATATGTATTGTATTCATTGTAGCATTTGCACCTGCTATTGTGATGTCAACTCCTTGACTACGTTATGTGGTATAATTTGTGCTGTTGTGTGTAACATTGATGCACGATATGTGTTGTAAGTGGACGTTTATATCTTTAGTGTAATTGTCCTATCTTGACGTATTGATTACTATTGTATCTGTAAAGTTAAATATGTAAAGTGATGATGTTTTCACTTATTTGTTGAAATTGTGATATGTTGAAGTTTGAATTGTCAGTAGATGTCAGATGTGTGTGAGAGTATGGTTTGGTTTTGTCTTATATATTCCAGAATGTCTCTCTTTTTTTTTTTTTTTTTAAAAAGTTTAATATTGAACCCAGTGGCTTTGTCATGACCTTTCCGTTACACTTTTGTATTTTTTCATGGTGGTTACCTTTTCCTCGTACTCCTGCTGGTAAATGTTTGGTGGGGTGACGGTGTCATTTAAAACCTTAGCAATTAGTACTTACTAATATTAAGGACCAATTGTTGAGTTGGATACCAGATATTGTAAGCAAAATGACATTACTTTTTGGCGAAAAGAATAAACACTATTATACTATTGAGACTAAAATGCGACAATTGGACAGCTGACTTTATCCTTTCGTCGAATAGTGAACTGACCTCAATACCAGTTATCGCGCGTTTTGCTTGATCAGGAAACACGTTCGCCAAAGCAAAGTAAAGTTTTCAATCGCTGTTTATGCTTAAGATAAACATCTTTTAAAATACATCTATAACGAACCATTAAATATAATTAACGTCTTTCCCCTGGTGACTTTTTCAATATCACTAACACATACTTCCATTATGATTCCATTCATATCACATATGTTGTGATTTTATTGACGGTAAGCATTTTACTTATGTGTCTGTAAAGATTGTTTCCATGACCCTCAAGTGTACATAAAATATTATCCTCGATACTCCAGGGGTTACGATCTATTTCGCTCTCTGTACCCCTGTAATCTATAATCTATGCTACTTGTTATGGAACATTTTATTTTCTTTCTTATAGGAAATCAGAATGGACAAGAAAAGGTAAATATAAAATCCATATTTCCCTTGTATAAACAAATTCAAAACATCCAGAAAATAATGCTGTGAAATCGACTGTAACACATTCATTATAGCATCCATATTCTTGCTCAAGTTGGATATTTATGAAACATCATGAACGGATTTCATGCTTATTAAAATGATGAAACGCAATGAAGATATTTTTAAACAATTTAGCTCCCATTAGCTGGTGTTAGTCTTTGATGACACATGAATACTGATACATAATTACCTATACATATATTGTTCATTGTGTGTGTGTGTGTTTTTTTTTTTTTTAGGACCGTGTTCATTATTTTGGGAAACAATATCCTATTCTATTATCTAGTCGATACCATTTTGAATTATACATGTTTTTCAAGTTATTAATAATGTACCGATTTAATATCATTGACATTTATTCCAGGTGTGAAGAGGCCTCGGCCGACGCATATGAGACGTCAGAAAAGGTGGAGAGATTCCTTAGTGACATGAAGGATTCGCCAGTGTCTAGACTACTAGAACTGAGAATGGAACTGCAGAAAATGTTGTCTCGAATCAACGATATGAAGATTGAAGCAGAAACAGAAGTAAAAGGTTGGTGCAAACTTAGTGATGGAAGGAGAATGTTGACTGGGTCCAGAAAGGGTTAGGAGCGGACGGAGAGATCTATACAAGTTGTCCGAGTTGATATTAAATGGATATACCTTCAATTACCCATTAACAATAATGTTTGTTATCAAAATGTTTCTTGTGTATTATAACACAGGTTGAGGTATATGGCTAGTTCAAGACCCCCGCGATGGAAGGTCTTGTCCTATATACCCTCCTGATACTGGTGTACTTCTAGACTGATTAACCGTAGATAGACCTAATGTGACATCCTTTGTTTTGCTTGGCTTGTTCAACATTCTTGTTAACGCTGTTTCTTATGTATTACTGGATACATACATTTTTCAAATGCCATATATAGGTTCAATGATGAGACTAATGTTAACGATGGTCTATATTTTACCGACTTGGATTTTGACACTTGGAAATTGCTTTAAGTATTTCTCTAGGTGTACTCAAATTTCCTATTTTCGTTCCCCTTTGTTCTCAATCGTGCAAGTTTAGTTTTAAGCCGATTTGAGGAACAACACGACTGACAAGCAGTGATCTCGGATTTTAACATTTCGTTACTGTAATTGCTTGTTGCCAGGAAGGACTTGAAACCTGCTAAAATTCCATGTATTATTCCCCCTTGAATATCATTTTCGTTATAATTAATTCATTGTCAATACGAGAAAAAAAATCAGAAAATATGACCAGAGGACAGCAGAGAAAAATATCAACATACAAAGATGTCAAAAATATCCTCTCAATATCTCATCACTAGTGAGGGTACAGTCTGTAAAGTATTGAATATTTTACCAATGATATTTTCAGGATCTACTGAAGACTTGGAAACTCCCGGGGCAGGGAATTCAGTCGCAACCATTACAGTACCATACACTTACCCTCAACCTGAACCTCATCTGGGGGAAGACTGTGCCTCGGAGTTACTGTTTGGCGATGTTAACTTTACTAATACAACATCGGCTTATAAATATGGGGTATGTTGATCTACATTATTGACGTTTGTTTAGCAGTAAAGAAATAAGCAGAAAGTAAACGAAAAATTGATTAGTGTGTAATTTCTCAAAGATTTATACCACGGAAATTAGGACATCTAATAAGGGATAGAATGGATGAAAAACCAACAGTTCATCAATCTGCCTGCAGTATAAGAGAACCATTGGGAAAAAAACCCACACTTTTGTCTATCACCGATAGTAACCTGTCGTCAAAACTCACTCTAACGAAGAGAAATGACGTTTTCGAAAGCTAACAAATACAGTTTTCAATCGTTGTGTTATCAAAAAAACATCTCGAATAATTTTAATACCAAACTGGTGAATCTTATCATGAAAATATCACCGACATGTTGATATATTTCTCCATGTCTTTGTGTTGGGAGCTTCCTAGTTTTCTGTAATTACATGTATTGTACTTCGTTGTACACAATTCATACAGTTGATATGAAATGCTATAAACATGCAGAATTGTGACTTAAATAACTGAAACATCGACTATAGAAACCAGTAACGACCTGTTATTTTGTTCTTATATTTAGTGCTCGAGTACTGCTGATTTATTTGAAATATTGATTTAAATACAGTTAATATGTTCACTTTAACCAATTTAAGTGTACTAGCAGGTTAATAATGTTCTATGTTTTATTTAACATGAACTCGAGTGTCGTACAATTGATAGCAGTTCTTTGTAGGGTTAAGACCAAAAGAGGCCCTATGGGCCTGCATTGATCATCTGGTATTCAATACTTTTCACTAGTTCATTATTCATCATTCGACATTCATGCAAAGAATCTGCCAGCTATATATGATTTTAGGGCATTTGGTTTATCAGAAGTCGTTTGAAGTCCTTCGGACCATGGTAAGCTAAAATGTTTGTAATGGCTGAACACCTCAGCTTTCATATTTTCGCCAGACTTGGCAATCTGAGAGTGTTTCTAAATGCTCCCTAATTTCAATGCCAGTGGATGATACTATTTCTATTTAAAAGTCAAGCAGCTGGTTTAATGCATGTGCATAGAAATCGACTATTTATTAATGAATAACAAATAAGTTATATTTCACTGAAGTCGTTTTCTCTCTTAATCAGCTTTTATCATTACAAACGGCCAAAAGAATAGCATTGCACTGATATGATAGGTAGTGAAATAACGAATTAGAACAATAACATATAGTCAGCAAAATCTTAGTGTTTGGTGCAAATTTCTGTCTTTTATTAGAATACAAATCGGAAAGACAGTCACAAGTTGGCCATTGTAGACCCTTCTACCGGCAGAGATATATCAGATGAAATCTACAGACGCACTGAAAGAAGTTCTTCTGCAGATGAACTTTATCATGGCTATGACTGTAGCTATTATCGGACACAGGTAAGTTTTCAGACGTTGTAGGGACGGTGTTGGCATAATCGTGTAAGGAAACAATAATGACGCATTTTGGATGCTATTCATATTGATTCACCTATCACATTCCACGATTTCTGCGCACCATGAGCACATGTACTTTTTTCTACCGGTAGCCACAGTCACGGGAATTAAACAGGTGCACTTGACGTATTTAGGGTAAACAGGTGCACTTGACGCGTTTAGGGTAAACAGGTGCACTTGACGTGTTTAGGGATTTTATTGAATTGTCGGTTTTGTCATCTCCCTACCTGTATTGAAGATTTCTTTGACTTAATTTTGGCTTTCGAACTTGACACCTAGTAGTCCCAGATCATGAAACAGCAACATATTGCATCTATTGTATTGAAAGGTTCTATCGACTTGTTCAACCATTAAAGGAAATTCCAATGAATACCTGTACTTGAGACCACATTCGTCTAAAATGGGCCTACTTCATTAACTGTATGCTATCGATAAAATGCGAAAAATCCGAGTCTGACCATAACGTAATTCTCGTCTTTATATGTACATTATTCGTATATATTACTTATTATTTGGACTAACATTGAATTCATAAATTCTTATACGTTTAGAGATTCTCATGACTATTTTTTGTTGCCCCCTCCTCCCCCCACTCTTTTTTCTTGAGAGAGGTGGGGAGGGGATTATCGTGTTACCCATGTCCGATTCCCTGTCCAATCAATGTTTCACTCTAGCTAGCAAAGCCATTTTAATGTATTATGGCAACACCTTGAACGATTTGAAGTTTCCGTGCCCGTCAGTCCGTAGTGATCGCTGGTGG
The DNA here is from genome assembly GCF_031769215.1 of Ylistrum balloti. Classification (NCBI taxonomy): domain Eukaryota; kingdom Metazoa; phylum Mollusca; class Bivalvia; order Pectinida; family Pectinidae; genus Ylistrum; species Ylistrum balloti. Next base: position 18,963 of record NW_026781931.1, on the reverse strand, counting down.
TAGTTTGGTTATTGAGGGGATATGTTCTTCGAGGACATTTCTTAGATATATCTTTACTTGTTCCTTCTATTAGTTAGACTTGTAATACTGTCTATTCACTTTAAAGACCGCTTAATTATCATACTAGAAAATAACATTCTGACCCCGTGTACCTGTGGACATGGCTTGCTTGCTTTCCTCTCACGAGTTTCAATTATATAACTTTCAGGAAGAAACAAAACACTTTTCAAGACAGGAGGACAGTAAGAAGGGGCAATATAGGCACAAAAAAAAAGCAAAAAAGAAAAATGTAGACGGTAATTAGATACATGTATAGATAGCAGTTATTCTCCTGGTAAATACATGTGTAAACAGGTTAAGGATCGAGCGCTGAAAGCATAATTTTCTGAACACTTCCCACACAAATAAATATAGGTCAAACATGAATTTATAACCACGCTCTTTATAATGTTTTGAACATATTGTACATCATGAATTTATCTTAATGTTTCCAACAAATTCTGAATCATAAATTTATCACAATGTTGTTTATGTTTTAAAGGTATTTTCCCGGATACTCCAGGGGTTACAATCACTTTTACTCTCTACAACCCTGGAACATATCATGGCAAAATTGAAGGTTCCATGAGCAACACCCTGTGGACAAAATGAAAAGACTTAGTTTGATCCTCTGATGTACATCAAACGAATCTCGAGGTCACATAACCGTAGCGTGTTTGTAATCTTCAAAAGGAACGTATAAGGCTGTGATTGGTCTTTTTTCTCCTGGAACCAATCAAATTACCTTGCATACGCCTTCAATTTTACCATGATATGTTCCAGGGGTGAGGAGAGCGAAAGTGATCGTAACCACTAGAGAATCGAGGATGAAATATATTGTACATCATGAAATTATCACCACTCTCTTTATAATGTTTTAAATGTATTGTTAATCATGAATTCATCTCAATGTTCTTTGTTTTCAATAAATATTTACCTTGATACTGCAGGGGTTACAATGAGCAAGACCTTGTTGACAAGACTAGTTTGATCCTCTGATGTTCATCACACGAATCTCAAGAACGCATAACGGTAGCTAGTTTGTAATCTTCAAAAGGAGCATGTCAGCCTGTGATTGGTTATTTTATTTTCTCCTGGAACCAATCAACTTATTTCGCTTGTGCCTTCAATTTTTGGCATGACAAGTTCCAGGGGTGAGGAGAGAGAAAGTGATCGTAACCCCTGATATTGTACATCACGCTCTTTATAATGTTTTAAATATATTGTTAATCATGAATTAATCTCAATGTTCTTTGTTTTCGATAAATTGTAAATCATGAATTTATCACCTTTTTTTATTGTTTTTGTTTCAAAAATATTGTTCATCATGAATCTATCACCATGCTGTTTATGTTTTAAATATTATTTATGAATTTATCACAATATTGTTTATAACGTTTTAATTTCTACATCATAGAAATATCACCATGCTGTTTATAAGGTTTTAAATATTATTTATGAATTTATCACAATATTGTTTATAACGTTTTAATTTCTACATCATAGAAATATCACCATGCTGTTTATAATTGTCTGAATATATTGTTCATCATGAATCTTTTACCAAGCAGTTTATTGTGTTTTAAATATATTGCAAGTAATAACTTAACAATCAAATCATCAGATTTTTAAAAATATTTGTATACATACCAATATCAGTAATGAATTTCTAAAGTTTTCAATTGACTGCAGGTATAGTATATAATAAAGGTGATCACCATTATTTCTAATGTTTATATAGATAAACGTAATGTATACAAAACCTAACAAGATTGTTTATTGTCAATATTGAAGAAATATGATCCTATGAATACACAGCAAACACGTTTTTTTGAGAGCAATATACAAAGCAATGTAAAATACTTATACCATGTAACAATCAAGTGACAGCATGGCTAAGTATATTGTGGATTTACCTGCATCGCATTAATTATGTATTTTTTATCAAGATCTATGTAAATGTTGATTTCATACATCTCATCTATAACTTGGTTGAACTTGTCATTTTACACTACTTTTTACCTAATGTGTCAGGAAGTTTTCAAAGCAATTAATTTCAGGAAAAAAATACAAAAATGTATTCATTTACACCATATCTACTGTATGTAAACTATGTCAGTTTCATTAAAGATACACATGCAATCAACACATTTTGATTCAATAGAAAATTTTACTAATATTATAATTTAAGACAAAAAAGGCACGAGGTAGTTTAGGATTTATTAGTGCTTTACCTTCCCAAACCAGCATTGAAAACAGTTTTTGCATCTATTCATTCAATATCACAATGGATTTCCGTTCCGTGTGTTATCCCAGCATCCTTTAGAGAGCAGCTATTTGCCTCCCTTGAAAGGTCTATCCAGTAGTTTATTTTAATACCTCCTACTTTAATTTTCATTTGCAAATCTTTATCACAAAGATTAAATATTCTGTGGAATTCCTGCTTTAAAAAACCAAGAGAATCTGTTTTACTATAGCACTGATTGAACTTTTGACCTGCATATACAAGAACAACCCTCATTGGATAGAGCTCGACACTTAGTGCTCCTGTGAGTAGTCCTTCAGAAATGACCTTACGTCTTATTGGCTTTTGTCCATCCTTAAGCCCGAACCAATCAACAATTCTTGTCCAACCAGATTCGTTGATGGCCACAAAGTCATATCCCTCCAGCAAGTCTGAACTCAAGCTATCATCAGTTTCCATGATGGGAGAATTGTCTACAGGGCCTGGATGAATTCCATCTCCTTCTTTCTTGTTTAGGAAAGTCTGACATTTTCCTATCCAACTATTTGAAACTATGAAAACCTCTGACTGTTTCTCCAACGACTTTGACAACATTTTCTTGATAAAACTTTGCTGTGTCCTTTTGTCAGTATATCTTAAAGTCGATTCATTTCCGGGTTTCTCAGCATCTTCAACCTGTTGACATCTCAAATCTGCTTCTTTCTTCATATTACGATCCCGAGTCTTCGATGTCGGAGAATCAGAGCCATTACTAGTTAAACGACCTGAATTACTGGTATGCTTTCTTATCCTCTCCAGTGCCACCTTGGACTTCATGTGCACATCAATCTAAAGTACAAGATAATGGTTTGATGCATTTATGTTTTTTTTTTTAATTTTCTGTATGTGAATCAAAAGTATATTTGGAGTTACTGCATACTTTACTTGATCTATATAAATAAATTTGACAACCACATATTTTCAAAAATAATTTAAAACAGGATTGCTTTGCAATGCGAGAGTAAATATAAACATATTCAAGGTAACATAATGAATAAGTAATTAATCTATAGGCAAATGAAGATTAACTATCTTGTTTCATTTACACCCTTGACTTCCATGTGTATAGAGAGGAGAAAGGCTTTGCAACTTATTTCTTGTCAAACTAGAGAAGTGCAAATATCAATTACCAGGGTAAGGACAAGGAATTACATAGACTGATGAAATATAATTACACTTACATCTTGACCTACACATTCCACAACCATTGTCTTTCCTGAGAAAATATAATGATATCATTAAACATGTATGTACACTTGTTAATTAAAGTCTTTCTTATTTTCCTTGTTCTGGGTATGTTTTTTTTTTTTGGAAATGGGTTTTTTTCCACATACCTGAACATTTTAACAACATCACCCCAAAAAAATGGAATAAGTATGGCATGTGGCTGCTGTAACAGTTAATGTTTAATATAAATAATTATGGACCTATCAATCATCAAATCAGTATCATACATATCACTGGGAAATATATTTAATGACTGTCACAGACTGTACCTGATTGTTTACTGGTTTAGAGTTTTACTTTGTCCAGGTCCCCGCTATACTCCTTATTGACAGTTGACTGTACCTGATTGTTTACTGTTTGATAGGTTTTCTTTGTTCAGGTACCGCGCTATACTCCTTAATGACAGTCGACTGTACCTGATTGTTTACTGGTAGAGAGGTTTGTTATAATACTCCTTAATGACAGTCGACTGTACCTGATTGTTTACTGGTAGAGAGGTTTATTTAAATAAGACACAGAATGACAGTCGACTGTACCTGATTGTTTACTGGTGGAGAGGTCTACTTAGTCCAGGTCCCCGCTATACTCCTTAATGACAGTCGACTGTACCTGATTGTTTACTGGTGGAGAGGTCTACTTAGTCCAGGTCCCCGGCTATACTCCTTAATGACAGTCGACTGTACCTGATTGTTTACTGGTAGAGAGGTCTACTTAGTCCAGGTCCCCGCTATACTCCTTAATGACAGTCGACTGTACCTGATTGTTTACTGGTAGAGAGGTTTTCTTAGTCCAGGTCCCCGGCTATACTCGTTAATGACAGTCGACTGTACCTGATTGTTTACTGGTAGAGAGGTTTACTTAGTCCAGGTCCCCGCCTATACTCGTTAATGACAGTCGACTGTACCTGATTGTTTACTGGTAGAGAGGTTTACTTAGTCCAGGTCCCCGCCTATACTCGTTAATGACAGTCGACTGTACCTGATTGTTTACTGGTAGAGAGGTTTACTTAGTCCAGGTCCCCCCCGGCTATACTCCCAGTCGACTGTACCTGATTGTTTACTGGTGAGAGAGGTCCCCGCTATACTTTAATGTCCACCTGATTGTTTACTGTATACTCCTTAATGACAGTCGACTGTACCTGATTGTTTACTGGTGGAGAGGTCTACTTAGTCCAGGTACCCCGCTATACTCCTTAATGACAGTCGACTGTACCTGATTGTTTACTGGTGGAGAGGTTTACTTAGTCCAGGTCCCCGCTATACTCCTTAATGACAGTCGACTGTACCTGATTGTTTACTGGTAGAGAGGTTTACTTAGTCCAGGTCCCCGGCTATACTCCTTAATGACAGTCGACTGTACCTGATTGTTTACTGGTAGAGAGGTCTACTTAGTCCAGGTCCCCGCTATACTCCTTAATGACAGTCGACTGTACCTGATTGTTTACTGGTAGAGAGGTTTACTTAGTCCAGGTCCCTGCTATACTCCTTAATGACAGTCGACTGTACCTGATTGTTTACTGGTGGAGAGGTTTACTTAGTCCAGGTCCCCGGCTATACTCCTTAATGACAGTCGACTGTACCTGATTGTTTACTGGTAGAGAGGTTTACTTAGTCCAGGTCCCCGCTATACTCCTTAATGACAGTCGACTGTACCTGATTGTTTACTGGTGGAGAGGTCTACTTAGTCCAGGTCCCCGCTATAGTCTTTAATGACAGACCGTACCTGATTGTTTACTGGTGGAGAGGTCTACTTAGTCCAGGTCCCCGGCTATACTCCTTAATGACAGTCAACTGTACCTGATTGTTTACTGGTAGAGAGGTTTACTTAGTCCAGGTCCCCGGCTATACTCCTTAATGACAGACAGTACCTGATTGTTTACTGGTAGAGAGGTTTACTTAGTCCAGGTCCCTGGCTATACTCCTTAATGACAGACAGTACCTGATTGTTTACTGGTGGAGATATTTATATTTTTCAGGTCCCCTATTATCCCCCTTAATCACAGACATTCCACTGTACCTGAATGTTGACTAGAGGAAAGATCTATTTTATCCAGGTCCTCAGCTATCCTCCGCAATGTATCACAGATGCCTTGTTTTGAGTGTACAGCATTCAGACTGCCTTTGTTCATGTGAACTGTAGCTAGTGGCTCATACACCTCCAACTCAGCTGTAGCCTCAAGTCTAACATTTACAAGAGATTTCATGTTTCCTATGTAAATGCCTCCAACAAAATATAATTCATGACCTCCTGTGCATTCTTCATCAATGACCATCAAAGAAAGTGAGTTTCACTTGAAAATGACAGGCAAGGACACGATCTGGTTATTGTTTTTGTATAAAATAAGGGAGAAGACTCTATAAATAAGTTCACTCTGTTAATCCTCATAAATTACATCATACTGATGATCTGTGATTGTAAAAATGTTTAAAATCTTAATAAGCTGACAATATACCAATAGCAACTGATTTACAGCTGTCTCAAGGCAGACAATCAAACTCTAATATATACTTACAGTCTTCTGTACTGGTTAAAATCCCTCAACATATACTTACAGTCCTCTGTACAGGTTAAAATCCCTCAACATATACTTACAGTCCTCTGTACAGGTTAAAATCCCTCAACATATACTTACAGTCCTCTGTACTGGTTAAAATCCCTCAACACATACTTACAGTCTTCTGTACAGGTTAAAATCCCTCAACATATACTTACAGTCCTCTGTACAGGTTAAAATCCCTCAACATATACTTATATATACTTATAGACCTTTGTACTGGTTAAAAGCCTTCAACATATACTTACAGTCCTCTGTACAGGTTAAAATCCCTCAACATATACTTACAGTCCTCTGTACAGGTTAAAATCCCTCAACATATACTTACAGTCCTCTGTACTGGTTAAAATCCCTCAACATATACTTACAGTCCTCTGTACTGGTTAAAATCCCTCAACATATACTTACAGTCCTCTGTACTGGTTAAAATCTTTCAACACATACAGTCCTCTGTACTGGTTAAAATCCCTCAACATATACTTACAGTCCTCTGTACAGGTTAAAATCCCTCAACATATACTTACAGTCCTCTGTACTGGTTAAAATCTTTCAACATATACTTATATATACTTGTAGACCTCTGTACTGGTTAAAAGCCTTCAACATATATATATATATATACAGTTTTGTGTACTAATTAAAAGCCTTCTACACTTAAAACTTACTGATTATAAGTCTTTATCCTACAATATACTTACAGTTCTGTGTACTGTTTAAATGCCTGAAAGGGTAAAAAAAAGTCAATGTAAGTCTCAGGCTTATAGTGGTCAAATCCTCACAAAGGGGGTTCTCACTTATATATACTGGAATCATAAGAAAGCAAACACATTTATTCTTTAATCTAGCATACCCACCATTCATTGTTTTAGAGTACAAACATGTAATTTAGGGAAATATCTATATTGTGCCTCAAGGAAATGCATAAAATTAAGTGATTGATAGAACGAATTGTACAATACAGCATCATTGTAAGCTTACTCTCCATTTAACCTAATTTGTATAACATTCTTTCATATTTGTACCACATTATGTAATTATGTGTTTGCTATTTAACCTTTGAGTCGGATGGCTCACTGAAAAATAAATTGAATGAATGAATGAAAAATAGACAGCGACACAAACAAAGACATAACATATGCATTCACATAGCAGGGTTTCCTACTCTCAGGCACATGAATATTTTTTTCACGATCTTGTATGCATTTCAATTTTTAAATAAATGATGAAATGAATTAAAAAAACTGAATAGATGTAGAAGTTTGTGAAAAAAGGGCAAAAGAAAGAACATAACTGACATAAAACAACCTTGTTTCTTGTATTCATATCAATATGTTTACAGAGCAGAAAGAACATTTAAGGTTGAAAAAAAAGGTAGTAGAGAGGAATTGTAAATCAAAGAAGTATATTCAGAAGTACTTTACAAATCATTCTTAAAATGGCTTCTTAACAATGAAATGGAAGTGTATCATTAGTTACATGTGAATAAGACAGACAACAGGCCTCGTGTTGTTACTATGTCTATTACAAAGATAAAGTGATGATATCAGAAACACAGTTTCTATAAAAACAACGTCAAAGTCAATACAATACATAACATCAAGGTCAATACAATACATAACCTCAAAGTCAATACAATACATAACCTCAAAGTCAATACAATACATTACCTTAAAGTCAATACAATACATAACCTCAAAGTCAATACAATACATAACCTTAAAGTCAAAGTCAATACAATACATAACCTCAAAGTTAATACAATACATAACCTTAAAGTCAAAGTCAATACAATACATAACCTCAAAGTCAAAGTCAATACAATACATAACCTCAAAGTTAATACAATACATAACCTTAAAGTCAAAGTCAATACAATACATAACCTCAAAGTCAATACAATACATAACCTCAAAGTCAATACAATACATAACCTCAAAGTCAAATTCAATACAATACTTAATGTCAAGGTCAATACAATACATAACCTCAAAGTCAAATTCAATACAATACATAATGTCAAGGTCAATACAATACATAACCTCAAAGTCAAAGTCAATACAATACATAACCTCAAAGTCAATACAATACATAACCTCAAAGTCAATACAATACATAACCTCAAAGTCAAAGTCAATACAATACATAACCTCAAAGTCAAATTCAATACAATACTTAATGTCAAGGTCAATACAATACATAACCTCAAAGTCAATACAATACATAACGTCAAGGTCAATACAATACATAACGTCAAACTCAATACAATACATAACGTCAAAGTCAATACAATATATAACGCCAAGGTCAATACAATACATAACGTCAAGGTCAATACAATACATAACGTCAAGGTCAATACAATACATAACGTCAAGGTCAATACAATACATAACATCAAACCCAATACAATACATAACGTCAAGGTCAATACAATACATAACCTCAAAGTCAATACAATACATAACCTCAAAGTCAAAGTCAATACAATACATAACGTCAAACTCAATACAATACATAACGTCAAAGTCAATACAATACATAACCTCAAAGTCAAAGTCAATACAATACATAACGTCAAAGTCAATACAATACATAACGTCAAAGTCTATACAATACATAACGTCAAAGCCAATACAATACATAACCTCAAAGTCAATACAAGTAGTATAGGCCTAAATGCCTGAGAGATGGTAACACAGTATCAAGCATGCATTTTTTGTTATGTCATTTGCGCTTCTGGAGGTTGGAAATTTTTTTCAGCTTTGTTAATTGCCATTAGTAAACATATTGTCAATCAGAGGTATGTCTTAACTTATCCAGATAGTAAACATATTGTCAATCAGAGGTATGTCTGAATTTATAAACATATTGTCAATCAGAGATAGTAAACATATTGTCAATCAGAGGTATGTCTTAACTTATCCAGATAGTAAACATATTGTCAATCAGAGGTATGTCTGAATTTATCCAGATAGTAAACATATTGTCAATCAGAGGTATGTCTTAACTTATCCAGATAGTAAACATATTGTCAATCAGAGGTATGTCTGAATTTATCCTTGAGTAATTTACTGTATAATTTATACATTAAGTTCCCCAAATTTGATGTTTCCAAATTCCAGCTGGGTAGTAGGCTTCTTTGTTAGACCCACACCCAATTTAAACTATATCTTGGTGTCTTGGTAAAACGAATGCATTTCCTTTATATTTGGTAACAATTAGATATTGTCTTAGTTACATTTAGATATGTGTAGGTCTTTATTTGCTTAGACAAAAGGAAGGTCTAATTTTCAAGTTTGCTGGAGTTTTTTATAGAGTGCTTTGACCCATTTGATATCAAACTGTTGAAGTATGACTCTTTGTCTAGAAAATTTATTCCTCCAGAAGCTTTTCTCATCAGAACTTCATGTTTAATTTTTTTGTGGCTCTTTTCAGAAAATTCTTGTCCACATTTCTCCTCCCTCAGTTTTCAACCAATTTCCCTGAGATTTTGTAGACTTGGAAACCTCAACATGAGGTTGTGGTCTCATGAGGAATATTTTGATTCAACAACATTTCAAAAAGTTATTGCTTTTTTATTTTAAGCACTTGTCCAGAGATTTTTTTTCAGTTTTCCACCCACCTCTTAAAAACTTGGTTAACATAAATTTATTATTAAATATAAATCATCATTTTCCCTCTCAACATTTTGACTTAATACAGCATTTTCATATTCTTTTTGATACAACAAATCCTGGATATTTCTTTTACATTAGATGGGCGTATATTGTACTGCTCCACTGTACTGCAGGTATACCATCTAATCCCAGTGACTTATTGAGATTCATGTTTCTTACAGCTTCTATACATTCTGTTATTGACAGAGGGCCATCACATGATTTACTTGTTTAGTTGTTTTATTTCTTGTAAAAAGCTGTATTTATATAATCAGTTGTTTTGATATGATCTGGTAATGAAGTCACATAGTGAATAAAAATGTTTGATTACCTTTAAAAATCTCAGACTCTTCTATCACAGTTTGGTTTGTTTGTTGGTTACGTTCAAGTCGGAGGAAATGTTTTGTGTTTTGTTTACCCTTTTCTACCCATTTTCCTCTTATTTTGAATACCATGTGCCATATATTAATGAATATCACCTATTAATTAAACTTTAATTACAATTATCTTCGTTTGTATTTTTAATTCCAGCTCTAAGTTGCGTAATTTATTTTTCCTGTCAGTGCTTTTCCTATTGCCAAAAGCTATTGATTTTTTCTGTAATAGTTGACTTGCATAATTATTTCTACCACAAGTTATTGTCTTCATAACTTATCACTTGGATAAACATGGAAGGATGAGTATCATTGTTCTAAATGATCCACTAAACAGCCAACATCAAATGAAGGTTTCTAATGGACTCCTGCAAATTTTCATATCCTCACAAGTTTGAATCATACATTTTAATAATAATGAATCCAAGAGGAGTTTAATGTATGTAATCAAACCAATATATGTTCAACTATGTCATCTGAATCAGTTTTGGAATTTAATGAAACCAGACAGTGATTCCAGTGACAATTCTGAACCTTTCAGAAAAAAAATGTATCACATGATTATATATATAAAGCTCTAGCTGTTTAACCATGTAATATCATGACACACTTGTAGTAACAATACTGTGACATCATACAGGTCACATGATTGTTTTTGTAACGACAAAATTACAATCCGAGTTATCTGATAAACAGAATATTATACGCCTATCCATGTCATATCAAAGTAACTGAAAAAGATAATTTGATATGACACAAGCTAACACTGGCTAAACTCTTGCTGTATAGTAAATAACTGGACATAAGCCATTGTTAAAAATAAGAAAATTCTCAATCACATTCTAAACAGCTTACCTGGTACCAATTTGTGTCTGGGACAGAGTGTTGCTGGAGAATTTTCAACCCTTGATTTTTAAGCTGTTTAAGAGATTTCAACTGACTGTCTACTTTCTGCATTTCTGTTTCAAAGTAAGAATGGATAGCTTCTTTCCTGGTTTGTAAATTGGATCTCAGCTCAGATTCCTTTTGATCTAAAACTGATCTCAGCATACCAAAGGTGTCCATTACCTCTTTCCAGTCATTTCTTATATGTTCCTGATATGAAGATACTGCATTGTTATTAAAATAGAACAACATGGAGATCCATGGTGTCAAATACAGATTTTGCACGAAAAAAATCATAGTTATTTAAGTTCGCTTATGAAACTTAAAAACAAATATTTTGTTTTCATTGAATTTTTTTTTAACAATTGACTTCTATTATATTACAGATAGACAGGTCTACTGCAGTCATCCATGTTCAATCGTTGTCTTTACTACTTTTGTCATCACTTGCTCTCTTCAAAAAAATCGAAGAGCAAATTATATCAGTAAAATTAAGTATGTGCTAATGAAAAAATGTCTATTTAAGCAATAGAAACTTGCCTCCATACTGCTGCTTCGACTGGTGAGATCTTGTTGAGTACTGACTAGACAGTACGTAAGTTTAGTTATCTTTGGCAACACTGACTGCTTCACTTCATCCTTGAAATATTGTTATCCATAAAATAGTACATTGTACTACAAACATGTGAAGTACATGATATGTCTATTGTTTGATCCAAGAAGTATATTAAACCTACTCTTAAAACAGTTAGGATAGTCATCACTTTTGATGGCTCTAAATCGTCAATATGAAGAAAAAAGTAAGTATGGTGTTTTAGATACACAAGTATATGACATATCAATTTTGAAAATCAAGGAACTTTTTTCCTATGTAACCATACCACCATACCCACAGTACTGTATTAGTTAAAACATAGACTCTAATATACAAGTCCGTGGTTAAAAGTACAGACAAAATAAGAATTTACAACAGCAGCTATATAATAACTGTTTCATTATTCCAAACCATCCAAACTTCATATTTATATGTGATACAAAGTGAATGAAAAATTTATTTACTTTACAAGACAGGACTTTATCTTCCAAATCCTGTGTGTGATGGCCTGGGTGATCTGTGAGACACTTGGTACATATCACACTGCTACAGGTGTTGCAAAATACAGTCAGGGATCGCCTGTGTGTCTCACATACAAAACCTTGATTTTCAAGTCTTGATCCAGCTTCTGTTTCTGTGCATTCAAGTTTAAGAAGCTGAAACTTACTGATTATATTTGCAAGAGAAAAATTTCTTGGTAGTTCAGCAATTTGATTATCCTTAAGATTGATAGCACATTGACACAAAGGACAAGGAAATTGTTCTGCCTTTCCTGTGAGTTGCTGTATGTGGGCTCTTAGACACTCCCTACAGAAGTTGTGTCGACACGGTAAAACAACTGGATCTTGATACAACTCCAGACAGACTGGGCAGGATAGCTCATCTTCAAGTCCTCCACTCATCCTATCCTCCAAAACACATGTCATCTTGCATGAAGCTGAACCAAAATAAGAAATTATCAGAAACCTGGGAAGACTGAAAATAGTGATTTAATATGAAAAGTTCCTATACTATTCAATAATTCTCTTTCTAAGTTAATCATTTTAATAATCCTATCATTATTTCTTACTTCTGCAAAAGTTAAGTTGGTATGAGCACCTGATTAAAGTTCAGAGGTCATAGACATCATCATCATCATAAAGTATACCCTGCATAGAAATATGTGCTGATCCATGATCTACCTCAAGACTGGTCTTCTGTGGATTTTGTGTAGAATAGGATTGACTATCATTATAAAGAGCAACACCACAATAACATCATAAATATTTGTTATTCTATCTATTACAATACAAAAAACAACCTAAACTTAAAAGCTCATAACAATGCTTAAATAATGTTAAAAAGCCAATAAATTCTACTGAATTGAAAAACATCACATTAACACCATTGAACGTTCACTTCATAAATGGAAAACTACAATTCCTTCAGACATCACGTTAAAACGCTTCTATTTTACTGATTTTTTTATTATCATTATTGCATATAGATATCAAGTGTACCACCTTATGAACAATGACAGCTGGTTTTCTATGAAATATGCACTTAAAAAGGTCAATTACCAATTGTAAACAGGAAATCCAAATCTATTGAACAACAGTATGGATGTATTAATATTTGCGTCATATATGAATATGCATGCGCACAAACACCGTAAACAATAAACGAAAATTACAAACATTGTGTTTACCTGTATTTCAAAATCTGGAGAAGATGTTATAAATGTAGAAAACTGGGATCAAATGAAAAAAAAATCTACATAATCGGAAAGTATTTCTTCGCCCTAAGCCTTTTGTTCGTCCTCTTGAGTTCTGCGAAACTGCAAAACGAAAGTAGTTAATTGAAAGGGCGATAACTCAATATCTAATACAACATTTTAAATTTTATTTTTATAGCGCAGGTAGCTTCTAACCAAAATTAAAGATGACTTCTTGAGTGTTTGGTTCCATATTTAATCAACCCCTTAAAATCAGCCACCCTTTCAATCTTTTTTTTGCTTTTTGACGGTACCGGAAGTTTGTAAATCTGCACATGCGTAAATAAACATTACGAAATAGCGGGAAATCACACATTTTGTCAACGAAGCAAGATAAAGAAATAGCGCAAAACAGGGGAACGAAATGAGCGAACAACTGACAGCAGGGGCTCTTGAGGTAATCAGATGTTAAACTCAAATATTGTAACTGTAAACCTGATAATCCATGCGGCTGGCTCGCTTAAATTAGGCGAAAGTCAAAATCACTAGTGCTGTCCCGAATGTCCGTTAGTGTTTATTGGACTGATAGTTAAGGGTCGTGAGTTGTTTTACCTACACAATATTCATAGGACTCGTCTATAATGATCTCTCAATGTATGCCGAAAATCGCAATGCGTGATGAGACCCATGATAATTATTGGGCTATTTATGCTTTCTTTTCAGTCGATCATCGGAGGAGAGTCTGTTGACAGCCCTGTCTTGCAAGTGCTTGTAAGTATTGCTTCGACAGTTATTAATTTACTGGTAATTAGTTTACAAGGACCATGAGCGTGGCATACAGATGGTGATGGTTCTAACTGACCCCTTTTGAAAGCATATTACTCTATTCCTGTTACATGCTACTTAACTTGATGATAAATGATGGTGTAGAACGTGTCATGTGAATATTTTTGTCAAAATGTGGAATGGATCTGCTCTGCAACATTATTAAAAGTTCCCAAATTTGACCACAATACACAGAAAAAATACGAATATTGTTTAGTTGGAAATGAGCTCATAACCCAATTAATCGGAAACTTACTAATGAGCACAGATAGTTTGTTGTACAGTAAATCAGGAACAGAAGAAATTATTTATTCCCTGTTGTGATTGTGAAAGAATCGTATTGTTGTGGAGGCAACCCGTGTCTGTCCTAAGGTTAAACATAATTAGTCAGCTCACAACCCAGTATAATTTTAGGGACTCCAGCTTTTATAGTTTTGATGGGTCATCTCAACTATAGGCATAAGTACTATACCACTACCATCTTGTATCTTGTAATATCAATGTATATATATAATCACTCTGTAACTATACATGTACATTGTAGGTATGCTTTTATGTTGTACTGCACTGTTGTCTTTTTTGCCTGAATAAATATTATTATTATTAAGAGAAATGTTAGAGCTGACTTGCCCTAACAATGATGATTGTGGTGTTCAGTACCTTTCTCTTGTATATACATATATAAACTGGAAAATCAGTGCATTTTCATACTGTTATCTGGTGCATGATTTAAAAGACAATATGAGCCACTGCAGAGTAGAGGATTTGCTAAGTAAGTAACTTTTATGTCACTGGTCTTAAAAGAGAAAATTAACAAATATACATTAAATTATTGTACATAAAAATTTCCCTCAATATCAATTGCATTGGGAGGCAGAAATGATACAATAGCTTAGATGTTACTGGTTTGGAATGGTACTAGGGTTTTTCCTGGGGACTAAATATAGCTGAATATGGGCCCCATTCCTGACTGGATTTATTTCATAATATATCAAAACTCCATAATACATAGATTACTCCTTAAAATTTCCTTCCCACCATCTGATTTTTATTCTCAAAATGAGATAAAAAGGCCCTTTTCCAAATGAGTGGAAAAAACCTTAAAAGTATGTTAACATATAACAAATATGGTGCAATGACCAAAATTATAATCCTGTCTAGAGTTTAGAATTTTGGTTTTATTTTTAGGCTGTGGAAAACACATGACAGGCAATGACCAAAACAGTTGTTGTCATAGAAGACCAAAAAAAGGATCAAATTGTGTCAAACTTAGTGTCCTTTGGCATGGTCTGGAGGGACTTTCCATAGATCAGTTAGGGAATTTCCATTGATCAGTGAGAGCATCAAAACCGAAGAAATTCTTTGCAGTGACAAAAAGAATTGGGTCATGAAAATTGCTTCAACAAATATTACTTTCTTCAATGAAATGATTTGTATATATGCAGTATTGCCAACATATCCTATTTGGTCATGATCAGTTAAAACCATGTTGAAAGGATCAAAACAAAACACAAATGTTTATCCCAATCGCAGTTCTATGCTAAAACCTACCTATGTCTGTGATGAAAGTATGTATGGAGGGAAGCTTTGCTTGATGTGTCAATAAAAATTATTGGCACACTGCTCATCATACTTTCTGATTTGGCAGTTCCTTGTCGTAATCAAACTTCTGTTTAAAAATCATTGAATGACAAGATTGTTTATAAATGTTTGATTAATATTTCAGAGTTCCAAACGAATCTCTGCACAAGGCTCAACTGCTGACAGATACAGACTCCTTTTATCTGATGGAGAGACGTCTTATTCACGTAAGGAAACCCAATCCTACTAACTTGCTGTGGAGGAATAATTAAACAGATATAATCAGATTTGATAGTTTCTTTATCGCTATTAATATTAGTGCCAGAATGAATACACAGATATCTTGTTCACTGTCCTATTGGTTGCTTCGGACAGTGTTAACTGGTTAACATTTCATCTATCAATAACCACCGTCATTGTCCTCCACAGCTCATCTTGTTCACAATTTGATTGGAACCTTCTGATGTTGTTAACTGGTTAGCTTTTCAGCTGTCTTGATGCCAATATGTCTGTGCAGATAGTTACTCAATTAATTGGCTTCATTCATTTTTCTTGAACATTGTAGCAGTCTGGAAAATATTAATTATGTGAAGTTGTCCATATTTCCTGATTTGACTAAGTGAACCTTGATTGAAAACTAGACCATCATGGAAGTGATTGTTTTACATATTGTTACTCTATCTGTCAAAGAATATGAGTGAGTCTTTTAACAGGAATTGTAAATATTCAAGTTTTATGTGTATTAGAGCTTTTACTTTCGTTACTGTTTATGTATTTTTGTTATTGTTGAAGTATTCTTTAAGTACATGGCAAACATGAATGAAATTAATTACTAGTCATATCTGTTTCTGTGTGTTATATATTACTGGTTATATTGAACAGCTTGTAAGCAAATTGGGTTCATTACAATGATATTTTTGACATCCTGCTATCTGGTTATAGTTATGTTTGTCTGAGTTGATTATCTGGTCGGCATTATTGCTAACCATCCCAGCACTAATTAAAAGCAGTTCAACATGTTTAAAAATCCTGGTAATATCTGGATATCATTATAAAATGATGAATCTTGACATGATTGTTGTTATATCTTGTGTATGCAAAAGAAGTTATAAGAATATTCCACCTCGACAGATGCCATGTTGGCAACACAGTTGAACAGTTTGATGGAGAGTGGTGACATGGATAATTTAGCTGTCATAAAGGTGAATCGTTATCTCTGCAACACTATCCAAGGAGACAAGTGAGTATTTGTGTCAGAATACAACATAAAACTGGTAAAACATTTCAGACATCATAGTACTTCAAAATATAATAAAAGAATGTGACCTACTTTTAGGATTAGAACCAAACACAGAAATATTGTTAAGTTTATCAGAAAAATCTCATTACCATGTACATATTGTTAAGTTTATCAGAAAAATCTCATTACCATGTACAAAGAAAAATTAAAGTTTTTACTGGAGCTTTATTCCGACACTCGTACATGGATTTCACATCCGTAAAGTATGGAGAAAAATCATTAGTTAATAGGAATTTTTTGAAGGAACAAAGTGCAACCAGCATTTAATGAGTCTCTGATGATTTCAAATCATTACAGTATGTTAATTACATACCATGTTGGTTTTTCTGAAGCCTGATTTTGTCCTTGTATATTTTGGCCTTTGATCACATGTTTGGCACTTTTTTTTTGTGATTTGTAGGAGGGTGATGATCTTGCTGGATGTCTCTGTGCTGGCCAAAGGCTCAGATGTAGGACAGCGGCTTGGGGCTCCTCAACAACTCAAGGCTCAAACAAATGCAGATAACCATCGTTAGTTTTAATAATCTCGAATTTGATCATAGCACTCTCTCTTTTTCTCAAAAGTTATGCTTTTGTTACTTATGTATGTTCTGTAACACAGTAGTTTTTGCATCTCTGTCAATTAGTGAGAGTCGGGGGAAGATGTAGTTATTAGATAACGTTATGCTTAATTCGTGGTAATAACATTTTGTGCGGCTGCTAACGCTTGAAGTTTCATTTTGTTCAAAGAAAATTCATTGATATCTCAAAGAATTCTGGAAATTTTGAGAAGTTTTTCGTTGTTTTTTTTTTTATATGTATATATATATAATTCTTTTGAATTCATAGCTTCTAGGCTTGCCTCTTTTTAGGTCATCTGGACCCGAAGGGTCCGATGACCTATAGTCATCATGCTTCGTCCGTCGTCGTCCGCCGTGCGCCGTGCGCCGTCCGCCGTGCGCCGTGCGCCGTGTAAACTTTTCATTCAAACGACTTCTTCTCAAATACTAGAAGGTCTAGGGGGCTAATACTTGGCACAGAGGATACTGGCATGGAGCTCTACCAAGTTTGTTCAAATGAATGACCTTGACCCACTTTAAAGGTCACAGGGGTCAAATATGTTAAAATCTTTAAACAACTTCTTCTCATTAACCAAAAGGCTCAGAGTGTAGATATTGGGCCTGTGACATGCTGGGATGAAGGACTACCAAGTTTGTTCAAATGAATGACCTTGACCCACTTTAAAGGTCACAGGGGTCAAATATGTTAAAATCTTTAAACAACTTCTTCTCATTAACCAAAAGGCTCAGAGTGTAGATATTGGGCCTGTGACATGCTGGGATGAAGGACTACCAAGTTTGTTCAAATGAATGACCTTGAACCACTTTAAAGGTCACAGGGGTCAAATATGTTAAAATCTTTAAACAACTTCTTCTCAATAACCAAAAGGCTCAGATTGCTGATATTGTGCCTGTGGCATGCTGGGATGAAGGGCTATCAAGTTTGTTTAAATGAATGACCTTGAACAACTTTCAAGGTCACAGGGGTCAAATATGTCAAAATCTTTAAATAACTTCTTCTCAAATACTAGAAGGCCTAGGGGGCTAATACTTGGCCCATAGCATGCTGGCATGGAGCCCTACAATGTTTGTTCAAATGAATGACCTTGGCCCACTTTCAAGGTCACAGGGGTCAAATATGTTAAAATATACAAAGGACTTCATCTCAATAAGCAAAAGTCTATGAGTGCCGATATTGGGTCTGTAGCATGCTGGGAGGAAAGGCTACCAAGTTTATTTAAATGAATGACCTTGAACAACTTTCAAGGTCGCAGGTCAAATATGTCAAAATCTTTAAATAACTTCTTCTCAAATACTAGAAGGCCTAGGGGGCTAATACTTGGCCCATAGCATGCTGGCATGGAGCCCTACAAAGTTTGTTCAAATGAATGACCTAGGCCCACTTTCAAGG